>NC_037335.1:69938528-70241558 GCF_002263795.3 Bos taurus | reverse complement strand
CACCTCCAGACAGCCATTCATCCTTACTGGAGTTAAATGCTGCTGACACCCAGGAGAGTTCTGGCTTCTCTAGTGACTGTCACTCTGAAGACTGGAGCCTCTTGGTCTTGGGTGATCATTCTGGCACTACCATCTTCTGGCTTGGGCTGTTCTGTGAGCTCCATGAGAGCAGGGACCACGCTTAGACTATGCCCCACAGGCACAGGGCTCAGCACATAGGAGGTGCTCACACCTGCTGGTGAGATGGATTGAGAATGAATGGATGAAGGGATGGATGGGTCTATGGAAGAATATTTACACTATCCGTTAATTATTGAGCATTCCCTATGTGCCGGACTCCTTACTGAGCGCCTTATATAATTCATTTCATTTTATTCTCACAACCATCTTATGGGGAAGCTACTCAGAGACACTCTCCAGTAGGGGAGGCCTTGGGAAGGATCTGTGGGGGAGCCTGAGTCATACTTCAGAGAGCCTGATCACTAAGAAATGTGTTTAGTTTGTAGCCCCAAAGAAGGGCTTTTTGCTGGAAGTTGGATCCTGGAAGTAGGAGTTCAACCAGAAAGCCAGCTCAGCTAAAAATGATTTCTTCAAAGATCTAGCTGCGTAGATTGTAGAGCCATGATCTCACCTTCCTTAGCCAGGCACAGGGAATAAGAGATCATACTTGTTTTTGAAAAGAGGTACTGCATCCTAGATGGCGCTAGTGGTAAAGAATCCGCCTCAAATGCAGGAGACAAGAGGCACAGGTTCGATCCCTAGGTTGGGAAGATCCTCTGGAGGAGGGCATGGCAACCCACTATAGTATTCTTGCTGGGAGAATCCCATAGACAGAGGAGCCTGATGGGCTACAGTCCATGGGGTCACAGAGAGTCAGACACGACTGAAGCGACTGAGCACACAAACACACACATCCTAGAGAGGCGTGGGGCCCCCCAGTCATGTGGTTTAGCTCAGAGCAGAGCCCAGGAATCCTTGGTCCCCCACACCCCTCCCAAGGTGTGAGAACTGCCTTTGATCTTTCCCCTGCCCTGGCTCTGGTTCCAATCAGAGCCCCATACACTCCAGCCTGCCGGCCTGTTCCCCAAAGGAATGAATGCAGATTGCCCTGGGGTCCCAGCTGGGTTATTCAGTGCAGCTCAACCCCAAGGCCCCCCTTCCTCCCAGTACAGCACTGTGCATGCCACCCCCATCTTGGGCAGCTCTACTGGCCGTCTTCTCCAGGGACTATTATTTTGGGAGAGTGCTGAGTTCAGCACCACCACAAGGTATAGCTGGACGCGCCCCGGTGTCCTCAGCTGGCCCTTTGGAGCTGTCCTTCAGGCCAGGCAGCCCCACCCACTGCAGCAGCGGCCCTTCCTACACAAGGTCACCGCGTTCAACCATGACCCCCACCCCACAGCCCTGAGGCCATTTAGACAGGCGGCAGAGGAGCTTCGGGCAGGAGAAGCAGAGCTGTGCAGGGGGCACCACCCAGCCTCACTCCTGCTCCAAAAAAACCCAGCAAAGTCAGGCTCTCAGGAGCACCCCCAGAACCCAAAACCTGGGGCCACCAGCCTCCAAAAGGTTTGCGTTAAAGCCAGAGGGGCAGACTGGCCCTCAGCCAACTGACTGCACATGGGGAAACTCAGGATAGGAGGTGTGTCCGGGATGAGGTGGGCCGTGTGAGAGGCTTATATGAGCCTTCCTGCTCTGCAGTCTGCTCGTGCCCCGGGCGGCAGCAGGAACAAGTGACAGCACTGCCCTGCATAGACGGAGGAGGGGCCTAGGCCACGATTGTAAATTGAATCCAGCTGGGAGGAGGCCCAGGGCCTCCCAAGGGACTTGTGTCTGGGTGGCGGATTAGCTGCCGGAGCCCAGGCTGTGCCTGCCCTTCTCCCTGCCAAGCAGAGGGCTCTCTCCCTACCAGGTGGGCCCCCTGGGGCAGGGGCTGCGGGTGGGAAGGGCACCCCCTGCAGAGAGCCCGGCAGCTCTGAAGACTCCTTCCTTTCCAGGTGCCCATGGGCTGGACCATGAGGCTGGTCACAGCAGCCCTGCTCCTGGGCCTCGCGGTGGCGGTCACTGGAGAGGAGGAGGACGCGGACTTGTGTGTGTACGAGGCCCTGCCTGACAACGACGCTGTCCTCTGCAAGTAAGGCTGGGTGCAGAGGGAGGGGGGTCTCCACGAGTCCGGGGCCACGGGCTCCCGTGGCAGTGTCTGCGGACAGGAGACTCAGACAGATCGGGGAGAGGACTGTGAGACAGGCCTGTGCCATCAGTCCAGAGGGCAGTCCTCTCAACACCAGGACTGAGATCGGGGAGAGGACTGTGAGACAGGCCTGTGCCATCAGTCCAGAGGGCGGTCCTCTCAACACCAGGAGGGTACCCGGATCTGTCCACCTCCCCTGGGGCCTCCAAACCTGAGGGGCTGGCCTCACCCTCCCTGCTGGGACCCCAAGAGAGACCATCCCTCCCCTACAGCCTGGAAGGCTCCCTTCCCCCCAACAAAGTGGCACTTTCAAGAAAAGTGGCATTTGACAGAGGCTGTGTAACCAGACCCTCCCTGTGTGAGAGGTGGTTGTTTGCTTTTCTCAAACAAAGCCCCGGAAGTGTCAGGACAGGCCAGAGTGGGGCCATTGGACATTGTCCAGAGAAAAGGCTGGGCGTCAGAGGCTGGCTCTGTCCCTTCCAAGGGCACAAGCTTCTCCCACTCTGTGTCGGAGTCCAGCTTGCTCCTCATCCATCGTGGGTCAGAAGAACCGGTCTTCATCACCCTGGACACATGGGCCATCTCGAGGGCTGCCCAGGCCACATTGCCCCCAACACCCTCTGCCAACCTGGTGGCCGAGGACGCTGGCGTCACACTGAGGCCATTGGAAGTAAGAGAGGGAACAAGGACTTCTTACTCTGTCTCCTTGAGTACATTCAAATTCTTACAAACATTAACATTACTTTTAGGGAGATAACTATGTTTTTTCCTAAAAAGTTAGGCAGCTGAATTCCGCCCCCTCCCCCTCCCCCAAAATGGCACAGATTTTGTTCCTATCAGTACAGTTGTAACTCTGGTGAGACAGTGCTGGGTGAAATTTTGTGTGAGGGAAGGCGGGTGGGGCTGCTGCTCCTATGTGTGCAAGGTGCTCTGTGGAGCAGGACCTTCCTGGGGGCGGGCAGGCCTTTCCCTTTGGTGGGCCGGTCCAGCCCCCAAGCTGGGGAGGACAGCGGGGCCAAGGCCATGATCACAGCCCCATGCGGAGAACCTCTGTGCTTCCCGTGTTCACCGTGGGACACGTGGATCCCATGTATTCGGTCACCATGTACGGAGGGAACCCACCAGTACCCAGATGCCCTGAGCTCAGCCCTGCAGGCATCCACAGGCTGGTCTCCTGGCGGCCTGGGGACCACAGCACATGCAGGAGCTCCAGTCACCTGGTACGTGACGGGTGTTCTGCCAGTGATTTAGAGTCCTTGACCTATTTCATTGTTACCATGACCCCACGAAGTACGTGTTATCATCCCATTTTGCAGATAGGAATCCCCAGAGATTAAATAACCTGCCCATGGTTCTGATATACCTGACCAGGGGCAGAGCTATGATGCAAACCCCTGCCCCCACCGCCGCATGTCTGACTACACTCCTACTCTTTCCCCACTCACCTTCAACTGCTGACCCTCGTCCAGGGCCCAGAGCATCTCAAGTAAAGGGAATCTGTCTTACAGCAGTCCAAGGGGCTGCTATAACACAGGGCCACAGACTGGGTGGCTTATAAAAAACAAAAAATTATTTCTTACCATCCTAGAGGTGCTTCCCTGGTAGCTCAGATGGTAAAGAATCTGCCTGCAAAACAGAAGACCCAGGTTTGACCCCTTGGTCGGGAAGATCCCCTGGAGAAGGGGATGGCAACCCACTCCAGTATTCTTGCCTGGAAAATCCCATGGACAGAAGAGCCTGGCGGGCTACAGTCCATGGGGTCTCAAAGAGTCAAACACAACTGAGCAACTAACACACACATTCTGGAGGTTGAGAAGTCCAAGGTCAATGTGCCAGCAGATTGTTTGTCTGATGAGATCCCACTTCCTGACTCATAGGTGGCTGGATCCTTGATGGGTCCTTGCAGACTGGAAGGGGTGAGAAAGCTCTCTGGTAAGTCTTTTCTATTCTATTCATGAGAACCTCACCCTCATGACCTAAGCACCTCCCAGTGGCCCCACTTCCAAATTTTGTTACCTTCAGGGCTAGGATTTCAACCTATCAATTTTCAGTTCATTGCAAGGAATCATTCTCAGGACTTTTTAGAAGACGCTAGCAGATCCCCAGTTTGAGAACTTAATGGACTTCCAGCATTAAGCCTGCAAGCTAGGACACGAGTTTTTGACTGCAGATCATCATTGCAAGAGGGAAGCTTTGACTTTATGACTGCTGAAGATTTTTTTTGGTAAAAGATTCAAGGGATCTTCCTGACCCAGGGATTGAACCTGTCTCCAGCATTGCAAGCAGATTCCTTACCATCTGAGCCACCAGGGAAGTTCATTAAAAGATCATCACCGAATGAGAACACGAAAGAACATATCAGACTCCAAAGTTGAGATCAGGACCTCCTGTTCTGTGCCCCCATCCCCAAGGATCCTGCTCAGTTCAGGCTCTTGACCTTGCTGAGAGACTCCCCTAGAGAAGCGCCTCCTCTCCCTGGTATTGTTAGAATCTAACAGGGAATTCTTGAAGTTATCACTCAGGACCTAAAATTATTAATCTATAAGAGAGGAATTTCTTGTGCTGTGACAAGCAATGGAGAAATATTGTTAAGAGAAAAGTTCTTCTCAAATAATACCTTACCTATGCTTGAGGGGCTTCCCTGGTGGCTCAGGTGGTAAAGAATCTGCCTTCAAGGTGGGAGACCCAGGTTGAGAAGATCCCCTAGAGAAAGGAATGGCAACCCACTCCAGTATTCTTGCCTGGAGAATCCCATGGACAGAGGAGTCTGGCGGGCTACAGTCCATGGGGTCACAAAGAGTCAGACATGACTGAGTGACTTTCACTTCACTCTTGAGGAAGACAGACTAGACCAGCAAAACCACTGAGAGTCAGAACTCTAGGTTCAGTCACAGACATGAAAGAACCAAAGTCATCCAGTGGGTGAATCCACTCAGCCCCTCTCTCCTTGCTGCCTCGGCCCCAGTGGCCCCAGTGGCCCCAGTGGACTCTCACAGGGACACGACCTGCTTCCCAAAGTCCTCTCTTCTGTACTGAAAGCCTCCCACATCATATAGGGCACCCTTGTGTTAAGGCTTGTGACTTGTCACAGTCACCCTTGTGACTGCCCTTCTTTAATTGCACCCCCATTCTTCCTAGTTTTGCCCCAGGCACTGCATCGAATAAGTCTAGCCTCTCTGTCCCTGGAGGGTCCTTCCGATGTTTGGAGACAGATGTCACGACCCTGTCCCCTGCCTTCACCTGCAGTTCTTTTTCCTCTGAGCCTCCACCTCTCATCCTTCAATTCCTCCTTGGGGGGTCTTGTTCTGGGCTCCTGCCTTAAGGAAGAATTGGTTGGAGATAGACCCACATGTCCACACTGAGAACCACACAGCAGAGGGTGGGGTGTCCCCTGAGTCCCCAGGCGCCTCTATGAAGGCAGCCTTCCCTCCATGGACCTTTGTGTCTCCCTTGCTTTGGGGGCAGCTGGGATTCTGAGCTTTTTTCATCCCCAGGGAGCTGTTTTCCTCTGATCTGATTCTTATGATGCTGAGTGACTTCCGTGAACATCCAGTCAAGGGAAGTGCAGACAAGCCTGTGCACTCCTTCTCTGTTGCTTACAGAAGAGTTCCCCAAACCTCACTGGGGCACACATTTATTGCCTCAGTTTCTCTGGCCATGGCCCAGCTGGGCACCTCTGCCCAGGTTCTTGGGAGGCTGTGGTCCAGCTCTCAGCCCATGGTGATAGCCTCATCTGAAGAATGAGACTTGGAGGAAACATGTGGGCTTCAGACCCTGGGCTGACAGTGCCCTGTGGGTACGACAGGGGCCTGGCTGGATGGACCTAACTCTTGGTCCCCTGGCACCCTCTGGGGCTTTGCTTGCATGCTCAGTCGTGTCCAACTCTTTGTGATCCCATGGACTGTAGCACGCCAGCCAACCCTGTCCATGGGATTTTCCAGGCAAGAATACTGAAGTGGATTGCTGTTTACTCCTCCTGGGGATTTTCCTGATCCAAGGATGGAACCTATGTCTCCTGTGTCTCATGCATTGCAGGCATATTCTTTATTGCTTGAGCCGTCTAGGAAGCCCCTCAGGGGCTTTAGGCCTGATCTGAGAGGCAGCAGAGAACAGTGGCTTGAAGCAAGATTTTAGTTCCCTCCCCAGGAATTGAACCTGCAGCAGCAGCAGCAGCCTGGATAAAAACCAGGAATCCTAGCTGCTAGTCCACCAGGGGCTAGAGGCGAGAAGCGAAATTCCCCTGGCCCTTGCTCCCCTCCACTGAAAAATGCAATTCTCAAGGAGGCAAAAACTGTAAAACCAAGTATGAAGTTTATTATTAGAGACACAGCACAACTGGGAGAGCACACAGATAAACAGTTTGTTAAGACAGAAACAAGGCAGAGATGCACCCCAGACAGAAAGGGTGTGGGCGTCTCCCCTAGTGAGGAACGCAGTAAAGAGGCGGTTAAGTCATTTATAGGGCAGTTCTTCTGGGTCTTTGTTTATCTTTGGCCAATTATCTGATTTCTTTTTCTACAATTGACCTGCCCTAGGACCCTCCCTAATATTCATGCACAACTGTTCTCTGAGATGGATTCCAGCCCAGAGGCCTATGGGGGAGCCTCAGCATCACCTGCTATGGGGTGTTTCCACCTTCTTTTTGACCCTCAAGGAGGCTTCCTGCCCATGTACTGCATCTCCCTTGTTGCATGGAGGGGACATTGGTGACCGCTTGATCTTTTACCCAAACAGGGTTTAACCCTTCTCTGTCCCGCCATAGCTGTTATCTTAAAGTAGCCACAAGAAACAAAGCCTGGCTATTTGCCCTGTTTCTGTTATTATTTCTATTTCAAAGTACAAACAGGAGGATGATTGTAAATACCTAACCTGGAGCCTACTTACTTCCTGTCTCAGGAAATGCAAACAGGAGGCTAGTTGTTAAGTGTCCCTCCTGAAACCCGTCAATCTCCTGCCTCAGGCCCACTCACAAATGTCAGTTTGATGATTTTGCTTAACTATAAGAAGATCAAACCAATCGATCCTAAAGGGAATCAACCCTGAATATTCATTGGAAGGACTGATCCTAAAGCTGAAGCTCCAATACTTTGGCCACCTGATGGGAAGAGCCAACTCACTGGAAAAGACCCTGATGCTGGGAAAGACTGAAGGCAAAAGGAGAAGTGGGTGGCAGAGGATGAGATGGTTAGATGGCATCACAGACTCCATGGATATGAAATTGAGCAAATCCCAGGAGATAGTGAAGGACCGGGAAGCCTGGCACGCTGCAGTCCATGGAGTCACAAAGAGTTGGACACGACTTAGCAGCCGGACAACAAGAACATTTAAACATTGGCAGCAATTCTACTGGGATAGAAAAAGGAGACACTTGTGTTGCCTCTGGTCCTCAGTTTCCTTCCTCCCCATCCTTTCCCTCCGCTTCCAGTTCTGGGCTGTGGTCTGAGTCCCCATCTTTCTGCCAGAAGAGGGTCCCCTCTCTCAGCCTTAGATCTCGATAGCTGCTGTGGCAGGGGGTAAAGGCAGAAACAAACCAAAAAGTCCTTAAAATGCTGCCATGAGGAGAGATGAACACCCATACTCTACAACTTCTTCAAAAGTTATTAAAACTATACCACCTGAGGACTTCCCAGATGGTCCAGTGGTTAAGAATCCACTTGCCAATGCAGGGGACACGGGTTCTATCCTTGGGAACATCCCACATACTGCGGAGCAACTAAGCCCATGAGCTGCAACCACTGAGCCTGTGCTCTAGAGCCCAGGAGCTGAACTACTGAACCCGAGTGCTTCAGCTACTGAAGTGCACACACCTGAGAGCCCATGCTCCACAGCAAGAGAAGCCTGTGCTCCACATGCAATTAGAAACCTGAGTACCGCAGCCAAGAGGAGCCCCTGATCACTGCAACTAGAGAAAAACCCACATGAAGCAACGAAAGGCCGAGCACAGCCAAAAATAAAGTAAATAATAACACTAATAAGGAAAGCACAAGGAATGGCATATCGAGAGCCTAGGGTAGGGTCACCCACAGAAGGGAGTTATGCAGCTACTGCTGGGATTTGCAAGCATGGAGAGGGTCTTGATTGTTTAAAGAAGTTTGTCCCCATGAAGAAACCTGTGATAACTTGCTACACCTTTCTTTGTGTAATAAGAACATTCCAGAAAAGCAACATAAAAATATCATTCTTCTATACCCAGCCCTACTTTAAAGACACTGATTAGGTTTGCCTATGGATTTTTTTTTTTTTTTTTGAGAAGTAAACACTGACAGTAATGAATACTTTCCAACCATTGATAACATGCCAGGCCCTGTTGTAAACATCAATCACTACTTTACCCTTCTCACCAACCCTACAAATAGGTATTATTAGTATTCCCACTGTACAGGTGGAGAAACTGAGTCACAAGAAGTCAAGTAACTCAAGCTCCACAGGTCAGACTGAAGCCTTATGCACCCCCAGCACCCCAAAAACCCCAACACGAAACAACCACCTCCCTCTCTCCACAGGGGCCTTAAGGTTTTCTACCCAGAGTTGGGTAACATCGGCTGCATGATCGTTCCTGAATGCAACAATTACAGACAGAAGATCACTACCTGGCCCGAACCAATCGTGAAGTTCCCTCAGGCCCTGGACGTGAGTGAGCTGGCCTGGCTGGAGTGGGAGGGTCGCTCTAAGATCTGGATTCCCTCTGAGTCTGTTCCTCTGGCTGAGAGGAAACCACGTGCAGAGCCAGCTGAGCCAGGACTGGTGGCACCAGATGGCTTGTTGCCGTGAGTGTGTGCCTCCGTTAGAGTGGCCCACCGCCTTGGAGGAGGCTGGGGTGGGTAGCAGGGGCTGCAGGCCGCAAGCTTTGGCATCGTTCAGGGGGTGCTCCACCCGGGGACTGGCCAGGGGATGCAGAGGGTGGCAAGGAAAATGAGAAGGGAGGGATCTATGGGGAGCTCTTTCTCAAGGTGCAGAGTGGCAGGGTTTTCGGAGTGATCTAGATGGGGAGGACTCGATTCATATGGAGCAGTGCTTCTCACGTGGGCTGAACAAGTGGAGGTCAGAGCCCTTGACTCTTGGGGCATCTCAGTATGAGACCCGCTCAGAAGTTGGCCCCGACTTGCCCGAAATAAAAAAGAGAAACATTCTAGGAACTGGATAGAACTATTCCTTTTTCTGGAAAATGATCGGTACCATCTTGTTCTGGAAGCTTCTCTACGTCTGGGAATGTGGTAAGCCCGGGGAAGGGCGATGGGAGGGGGATATAGAGCTGCAGTTGTCAGGATAGCTGCTCCAGTGGCTTAGTCGCCTTTTCTTTCGTCTTTGACTCCAGGCTGAGCTCCCAGAGTGTCAGGGGGCGGAGGGTAATCCTTGCTTTATCTGCAGGTTGTAGTAGAAGGTGCCAATGTCAACCTAGGCACAAGGACTGTGATGTGTTCGGGACTCGAATGGGTGGAGACGGAAGGGTCATGGCCAGGATGTGACCACAGGCACACCTCTGCTAACCTTCTGATCCCCCTGCGATCGTGGCAGGGAGGGAGCACAGAGGGCTCCCCACCTCTGTTGGCCCAGCCTGGGGGCTGTCAGCACAAGGATAACAAGATGACAGGTTCTCGAGTCGGGGGCTGTGAAGACTACTCAGGAGATTTTTCTTTTCTTTTTATTCTTTTAGCCATGGCTTGTGGCTTGTGGGATCTTAGTTCCCCCATTTAGGGATTGAACCCAGGGCCCTGGCAGTGAGACCACAGAGTCCTGACCACTGGACCGCCAGAGAATTCCTGAGAGTTTTTCTTTCTTTAACTGACTTGCACTATCAGGGAACAAATACATGGTGATCTGTCTCATAATTGATGAGGCTGAGAACATGAAGCTTTGACAGGCTATTGTGTCTGCAGCGTTGACAAACATCCTTTCCTCTGGGGGGCTAAGCAAGCTAGTCATGAGAGACTTTCTCGGTGTCCTCTTCCTCAGCCCTCCCAAGCCTGCCACACATGCACACGTGTGTGCACACACACACACACATGCTCATGTCAGCCCTCCCCACCAGAAACCCTCCGCCTGGGTCATAACATCAATAGGTGGGAGAAGTGGAGGAAACATAAGCCTCTGTGACTGTAACTCAGGGCGGGAGCCTGTTCCTCCAAGGAAAGGTATAATGCTTACTCCGTGAGACAGGACTCTTGACTTTACCCTTAATTCACTTGTCCTTAAGGAGTGAGGAGTTTGGACCAAATACTTTCAGAGCCCAATGACTGTTCAAAGAGGGAATCTAAGCCAAGAGCTCCATTCCCAGTGATATTGCTCCATTCCATGCGACGTTGTCACATATGTCCACTAGATGGCAGTGTAGACTTTCCTGAGTCCCTGGTGCCCTTGGCCGCAACAAGTTTGAAGCCAGTTTGGGAAGCCTTTGCATTTGACTTGGACTAGGCTGCAGTCCATGGGGTCACTAAGAGTCGGACACAACTGAGCGACTTCACTTTCCCTTTTCACTTTCATGCATTGGAGAGGGAAATGGCAACCCACTCCAGTTCTTGCCTCGAGATTCCCAGGGACAGAGGAGCCTGGTGGGCTGCCGTCTATGGGGTCGAACAGAGTCGGACATGACTGAAGCGACTTAGCAGCAGCAGCAGCAATTGGGACTGATGGTCCTTGGGCATGAACACAGAATGCAAAGAAAATATCACCCCCTCCAGATCCTGCAATCTCCCACCCTGCCTCAGCCCAGAGTGGGGCAGCGGAGAAAACCTGGAGATTTACGAAGGATGCAGAGCTGTGGATAAAAAATCCAAGGAAAGCAGAGATTTCACAAAGGACAGTCTGGCCAAAGTGGTGGAAAGAAATAAAGGAAAAGTAGAATTCTACTGCTATAGAACTATAAAGTTTACAGAAATCTGTCTGTTGAGAAAGCAGGTTCAGCTAGAGTGTCAAAAGCTACCATTTATTGGGTGGTACCCACTTCATATTGAATACTGTTCATGCATTGTTTCATTTAATGTGCTCATCAAGTTAAGTATTTATTTAGTCAAGATTGTCGGTGGCAAGAGACAAAAATCAACTCAAACTGGCTTGTGACAAGAGAAAAGAAGGAAGGCATTACTGGTTCACAAACTGAAAACTCCAGGGATAACTTCAGGCATGGCTGGATCCAGGTGCTCAATCAACGTCACCAGGAAGCTGTCTGTCCCTTTTCTCTACTTGTTTTTTCTGTGCTGGTTTTGTGTGTAAACACTCTTTCCTGTAATGACAAAGATGACTCTATCAGCTTCAGAGTTATGTTTTACTAGTTTATTAACCCACTGGATATAGATTGACCCCATCCAACCATTAAAAGTCCCCAGATTTGTCCTGCTTGTATCCCGTGTTCATCCCTGACCCAAACAGTGATGCTGGGCAGCCCCATTTACTCTACAAGGGCTGAGAGCAGAAGAGGATGGTACCCTCCAAAGGAGCATCAAGGGGCAGGTTTTCAGACAGCAGATAGGATATTGAACAGGAAACATGAGAGAAAAAGTGCAGAGTCCCTTTAAAGTGGGGGCAGGGAAGCCCGAGACCTTAGTGACAGTGAAGAGGACTAAGGCATTGCCTCTGGGTCTGATGGAAAAGGGCAAGAGGCTGGTGACTGACTACGTGGAGATGTTGCCTTTCAAAGGTGATCAAAGCAGCTTACAGGGGACACGCCCAGGAAGCCCACCCACGAAGCAAGCCCTGAAGCCCTGGAAGGAGCCGTGTAGTGGGCGGGAGACTAGGCTCTCTGCCCAGTAGAGGTCTTCCTGCTGGCTTAGGCCCCTTTCCCAGACTTGGACCGTACTCCGGTACTCCCCGCCCCTACCAAAATGCTTCCTCCTCTGAGAAGCTTTCCCTGACTGCCTTCCTCTGAGTAACGCTTCCCTCCCCCCAGTCTTTGTTGGGTCTCTTCTTTCTCCGAGCAGTTTTCACATCCCCTACCCTCCAAACCCAGCGTTTGCTTCCCTCTGTCTTGTACTGTGGTTGCCTGTGCATATCTCCTGTAGCGTCAACTGATTTATGAGCTCTCGGAGAGCAAGACCATGTGTTGTATTTCTTTGAACTACCCACAGCCCCTACCAGCATCACAGACCCCACGCTGGCTGACTGGGTGGCCAGGTGGCCAGATGAATGAAGGAAGGAAGGAATGCATGAATGGCAGGTGGATGGACACACCTCTTGGAGCGTCAGCTCTGAGGCGCGTGAGCCCCATGGTTTGTGCTTCAAGCTGCCAGGTGTTCTGGGGCCTCGGCAGAACCCCAGGACAGCATTAGTCTCTCCCCTGCCAGGATAGGTGGGGGGCTGGGGGTGGGGAGGAGGAAGCAGAGAGAGAAGAGGAAATAGGGTGGGCCCCCTAGAAGGCAGAGTAGTGCAGGAAAATACAGCTGGTCCCCCTGCCAACAGCCGCAGAGAGCCAAGAGAGGCGATGAAACAAGAAACTTCCTCCCCTGGTGCTGTGACAAACGTTAAGAGGCAAACATCTTAAAACGCGTGCCCTTCTCGAGCCCGTGAAGACTGAAAGGCCCCCGAGAAGCTTCTTGACTGTGGCTTATTCTTCACCTTGAATTTAAACAGCTGGAATCCTTTTGAAGGGAAGAAATTGCCATTAAGTGGGGAGTGTGCACTGCATTAGAGGGAAGGAACACAGACCACAGCCATCCTTCCTGTGGGCCCTCGGCTTTCCAATCTGTTCTCCTCCCCAGCAAGCCAGTGACCCTGAGTGTCCCCCCCCCCCCCGCCCCGGGCTGAGCAGGCGTGTCCCCGCGTCACACGGCACCTACAGCATCTGTGCGGTTGCCTTTTGGGGACCACCTCCTTGCCCACATCGGCCCAAGGCAGAGACGCAAGTTTCAGCACGAATCTTATAGAGGTCTGGAAATCTGTAGACATGCACGTGTGGGAGAGTCGGAGACCATTCTCGATGAAAGAGACCTCAGAGCTCCCCAGCCCACTGCCTATCATTCTTCTTCCTTTTCTAACTTTTTACAATATACAGAAATACAGCCGATCAACAATGTTGTGATAGTTTCAGGTGGACAGCAAAGGGACTCAGCCATACGTACATGTATATCCATTCTCCCCACAAACTCCCCTCTCATCCAGGCTGCCACATAACACTGAGAAGAGTTCATGTGCTTTTACGGAAGGTCCTTGTTAGTTATCCATTTAAAATATAGCCATGTGTACAGGCAACCATAAGTTCATTCTCTAAGTCTGTGAGTCTCTTTCTGTTTTCTAAGTTCATTTGTACCAATTCTTTTTAGATTCAACATATAAGGGATGTTGATTCTAAACATATAAGGGATTACATATTTCTGTGTTTCTAATCCCAACATATAAGGGATAACATATTCTCCTTCTCTATCAGACTTACTTCACTCAGTGTGACAATCTCTAGGTCCATCCATGTTGTTGTAAATGCCACTATTTCATTCTTTCTAATGGCTAATATTCCATTGCATAAACGTCCCACACCTTCTTTATCCACTTACCTGTCGATGGACATTTAGGTTGCTCCCATGTCTTGACTATTGTAAACAGTGCTATGATGAACACTGGGGTGCGTGTATCTTTTCAGATCATGTGTTTCTCTGGATATATCCCCAGGAGCTCCCATCCTTTTTATACACAGAGCAGAAAAATGGGAGCTGCTGCCATCATGAAATGATTAGGACACAGGGCTCCAACACCCGGGAGCAGCCCCTGATGGATTAGCAGATCCACCCAGCTCATTTTTGAAAAGATGCTGAGAGGGAACGTGCCCACATGCAGGAGGCAGCCAAGCGCAGTTGCTCCAGGGATAGCAGCTCCCAGTCTAAGGTGGAGAGATGGACAGATGCATGGAGCGCAGGGACACCGTGTCAGTGCTTCAGGAGAGGGACCTCAGGCACCATGAGGGCCAGGGAGGGCAGCCAAGCTGAGCCGGGGCCTGGAGATGCTTCCAGGGGGAGGGGACCCCGAGCTGAGCTGTGCTGGTGACAGACAGGAAGTTGGGACAGCCGGGTGAGGGCTGAGGCTCCAGAGGGGGCAGGACCACACTTTGAGGGGGTCACAGATGCTGCTTCGTGGGCGCTGGTGTGGAATCTAGTCTTTATCTGGAAGCCAGCCTGAGAAAGTGGAAAGGTCACCATTTGATTTTCAGGCTGGTACAGGTGATCGGATTGACAATTCAGGAAGGTCCCTTGGGTAGGTCACCCAGGTGCCTGTGGGTGGATGGGAGAAACACAAGGCTGGAGGCAGGGTGAGCCTGCTGAAGCAGAGGGTGATGGCGTGGACCGGGGCAGGGGTCTGAAGGTATAAAGGCAGTCAAGTCCACTGGGCTTGGTGACAGCAGAGGAATGGGTATCGCCAAGAAGGAGACAGCCGGGATAGCTGTCGGGTTTCTGCGACAGGCAGGTGGGTTAAGCTGGGCATGTTATTTATCCCCCAAAACAAGACATTTTGGAGAGTGTTAATAATAATTGGGAGGAAGGGCATTATTGGGCACTGTCCCTAACAGCGGTGCTGTCACCAAACCAGGGACACAGGAGAAGGCTTGGATCCACAGGGACCATGGGCAGTGAGTGGCAGCAGCTTTGCCTCACTAAGGCCCCTGTGTGCACCCAGTGAGCGGATCAGTCTAACACTGGGAAGAGAAGGCAGGGCTGGAGGCCTAGCTTTGGGTCCTTGGCATCTGGGGGCGCAGGGTGGAGTGTTCCAGGAGGCTGGGCTCCCCAGGGGACTGGGGAGGATACGGAGTGGCCAGCAGCAGCCAGCTGCAGAGGTCAGGTCAGACTGGCGAGAGAGAGGTTGCTGAAGGGCCAGGCTAGGGAAGAGCTGTCAGATTTGTCAAATTCCCTGGAGCTGCTCTCCAGCAAGCAGGAGAGGAGTTTCAGGGCAGTGGGCCTAGGGAGAAGGTCAAGTCAGGACACAGTACAGAGTCTACTGGAGGGGGTTCACCCACGTGATGCTTCACACCTGTGATGCTTTAGGGAAGAATTAATTAATGAGGTGCAACTGCAACCCAGTGCCAGGCACATGACAGAAGAGTAATAAATGGTATACCTTGTCATACAATAAAAGACTGCTTTGTAGTCTGAAGGGTAAAGGGCACAGAAGGAGGGTTGGGGTCCTGGAGGCTCTGAGAGGAGCTGGTGAGGTGGTAACAGAGAAGGGGGCTGATAGGTGGAGACAGGTCTGGGAAGGCAGGTGGGCAGACCACCCAGCACCCAGGTAAGGATGCTTGTATGGAAGAGAGTCACGTGTCATTTTATCCTTTGTCCTTGGCTGAAGGCTGCTAAAATCACCCCACTCTTTCCCACCCCAGCTCAGGGCCACCCAGCCATCTTTTTGGGGGGTGCCTCTGGCCACAACAGGGCCAGGTGAAAAGAATGATGTTCATGGCCGTCTCTAACCTTTGTAGTCAGAGTCTGAGGTCATAGAGAAACTTCCTATGCAGGATTTCACATGATCCTCCTAGCAACGCTGGGAGCTAGGCCAAGTAGGGATTATCCCCACAACTGCAGGATGAGAAACATTTCCCAAGGTCAAGGTTAAGCTCGCCCAAGCTGGGAAGTGGAGGCATCAGCCCTGGATGGCAGGTGTCCCACCTCTCAGTTCACTGCTCTATCACCTTCAAGATGTTGCTTCTCAAATGCACCCCTGAGTCCCAGAGAAGAGTCCTGGATGTCCATGCGGGACTCAGGGTGTCATGCACGCATCCGTTTCCCGGAGCAGATCCTGCCCCGCTGCAGGACACTGTCCCGGGAGCCAGTTGTTGTTGTTCAGTCACTCAGTCGGGTCTGACTCTTTGCAACCCCATGGACTGCAGCATGCCAGGCATCCCTGTCCTTTGCCATCTCCTGGAGTTGGCTCAAACTCATGTGCATTGAGTCGGTGATGCCATCCAACCATCTCATCCTCTGTCGTTCCCTTCTCCTCCTGCCTTCAATCTTTCCCAGCATCGGGGTCTTATACATTCCTGCCCACGAGGGGCATCTTGTAGCTATGCGAATGTAAGTTGCAGTCATTGTTAAGAGGATGACCTCAGGAGGAGCCCTTCCATGGCTGATGTTTTGCTCCTGGGCGCCTTCGTTAGGGAGCTTCTTGGCCTTGACCTTCATTTCCAGTCCTCTTTATCCCCCACCACCTTTTCCAGCGTCATACTCTCTGCTCCAGGGTTTACAGAAGCCCTGGTCAGACCTTTCTATAAACCTGCCCATCCCCAGTCCACAGGGCTGTTCCTGGGAGCACCGGCAGAGAGGGTGTTTGTTCAGTGACTGAGCCTCTGATGTCTGCTGAGAGCTCCCGGTCAAGTGCTGGGGAAACAGGCTCCAGATGTTTTTCAGATCAAATAATGTTCCTTTGAAAACACTGTGTGGGCTGCTTCACTGAGGGGGCAGATGGGGCCTGAAGGGCCAGTTCAGTGGGTTTGCATCCGGGTTTAAAGAATAAAGGTCACTCAGCCAGTGTGTGTTGGGGTCCAGGGTGGGTTGGGGGTGGGGGGGTCGCCGCACCCTTGGGATCTGTTCTCGGTGGTCTGCTGGGAGTGTGGGCAGAAGTCTCTTGTATTTTAAAATCGCTGCACAGCCTTGATTGGAGCCATTTAGAGGGACAAACACGTGAACTTTGAACACCCCGCAGTGACTTTTGTAGGCTCTTGCTGGAGAGGGGGAGGTGGCTTTACAGAGGAGTTTGGAGAAAGACTGGGAGGAATTTAAAATGCGGCAATAATGTCCTTTATTGTTTGTTAACACTTGCGGACTGAGGGGTGAGGGGAGAGGGGAGGAGGTAGGGAGGGCATCTGCTAGGAAGGGGCACCCACTACAGTCTGAGCCCTCCCCAGGCCAAAGGCCTGAGAAGAATGGGAGCTGGGATGGCTGCTGGGGGTTGGGGCCTGGCAATGTCAAGTGACTTATAGCAAAGGGACAGGTTGAGGGGACGGGGGCATGCAGAAATGTGAAGAAATCAGGGACGGTTTGCTCCCCACCTGCAAGTCTGCTCCGACAATCCAAGGCAGGGTCAGGACAATCCATGGGGCATTTTAATTCCCAGGTCTGAGATCTGCCGGTGACGTTGGGCACGCGGAGACTCTAAATGTCCCCGTAGGGGCGGGCAAGGCCCAGAGGGCCAGGAAGGAGCAGGGCCTGCCCGGCTGGTAGGCGTGGCTCTCCAGGCCCTGCGGGTTGGAAGGCGGAGCTGGCCTCTTCGCTCTCCCGAGGCTGCAATTCCAAGAGCCGACACCAGAGGGAGATAGACGACCGTCATCCCGCCCCATCAAGGTGAGCGGGCTGAGTGGCCAGGGTCTCAGGCACAGGGAGGCAACGGCCAGGGCCTTGGGATGGTGGAGGCTTAACCTGGTAATGGAGAAACAGAGGGTCCCTGATTTGGGTCGAGTGTGCAAGCCTCCGCACTCCTTGCTCACCTCTCCTGGGCCAGGTGGCTGTGGGGGTGCCCTCCTATTCAAATACAAATATGCCTGGAGTGGAATTTCTGACACTGGGCACCACTAACTTGAAATGCCCTAGGGGCCAGGCTGGTAGACTGGTGGGTGAAATAACCGGTTGGAAGGCGAGGAGAAGGGCAAAGACAGGCCCTCACATCCCAACTGGTAGTAAAAAGTTATTTTAAATTGTGCTTATGGTCCTCTGTTCATCCCATTTTGCTTGCCTGCAGACTTGACCTGCAGAGTCAGGATGGTCTGGCGGGACTGAGAGCTGCCAGCTGTGAGAGTTGGTTTTTCCGTTCACAGAGCACTTGGAGCCCTGGGGTTGGTCTGAGAAGCTTGCAGGTCCCTGGCCTTGCACAGACCTCCTCTCACACCGTCATCTGTTGCCCATAGCACTATGACCTTGGGCAGGTTGCTTCTCGCTGAGATTCCTTTCCCTCACCTTAAAATGGGTATAAGATCCACTTCTGGTGGATGAGCAGCCAGTTATCTGTCCCGGTCTTTTCCTGGTCCATCAGTAGCATTTGGTCCAGTTGGTCACCTCTTCCTCGTAGATGCATGTTTTCCACCTGGCTTCAGGCACCCACACTCCCACCCATTTCTAGTTCTTCACTTCTTCATCCTCTCTGCAGGGTGCTCCTCCTCCCACCAGCCTCTCCTTGCGGGAGACCCCAGGCCTCAGTGTCGTGTCTGTAAATGTCACCTGTATGCTCTCCTACTCACATGGCCATGGGGGTGTCTGATGGACCCTCACAGCCAACATATGCAATGCCAGTGCTCCGTCCCCACCCTCCCCCAACGCGCACCGTCTGCCATCATCCCCTCTCGGCACAGAGCTGCCCCAGCCCCAAGTTGTGCCAGCTGGACATCCTGGCATCTTCAGTAACTGCCCTGTCTCTCCCACCACACATCCATCCCACCAGGAAACGCTCTTGGCTTTGCTTGCAGAATCTGTCCAGTCACTGACCACTTCTCTCGCCTCCGCTGTTAACACCCTGGCCAGGGCCACACCCTCTCTGCCCGAATTATTGCAACAGCCTCCTCCCTGGTCTCCAGGCTACCACAACTACCCTGAACAGCCAGCCTGTCCTCAACAGAGTGGCCAGAATGAGCTTTTACATCTCCTGGTCAGATCAGCTCACTCCTCTGCTCAGAATCCTTCCATTTCTCCTCAGGTCACCAGAAAGTAAGAGCCAAAATGCTCACACTGGCTTATAGGAGCCCCTGTGACCTGGCCCACTGTCACCCCTCTGACCTCAGTCCTGCTATTTTCGCCTGGCTCGCTGGCTCCAGGCCGCCTCGCGTCTTGTCTGCTTCTGGACCACAGCAGCCACGCTCCAGGGCCCCTGCCCAGTGCTTCCCTCTGCCTGTGTCTCTTCTCCCCCGTCACATCGTCACATCCTCACCTGCTTCTGACTCTGCTTAAATGCCATCACCTCCAGGAGGCCTTCCCAGCCCCTCAGCCTGGCACCCTGAGCCCCTCATCCCTCTCTACTTCTTCCCGTCATGTTTATCACCTTCTAACCTACACATCATTTCTTCAGTTACTGTGTTTATGTTTTGTTTGCCTGTCCCTGCCCCGACCCCACAGCTAGAATATAAGCTCCATGAGGGCAAGAATGTTTGGTTTATTCGCTGATGCATCCCAAGCACTAGCAGTGTCTGCCGCATTGCTGCTGCTGTTCAGTTGCCGAGTCGTGTCCAACTCTGCAACCCCATGGACTCTAGCGTGCCAGGCCTCCGTGTCTTTCACTGTCTCCCGGGGTTTACTCAAGTTTATGTCCATTGAATCAGTGATGCTGTCCAACCGTCTTATCATCTGCTTCCTTCTTCTCCTTCTCTGCTACATTGTAGACACAATAGATATTTTCTGAATGAAGATTATTGAATGATGGTTGCGAGAGATCACATATATAAAACCTGTCAGTGCCGACACAGGAAGCATTCCAAAAATGATGATGGTGATGGTGGTGGTGATGGCGGTGGTAGTGGTGACGGTGGTTATAATAATCTTCTCCAACACCTAGGTGCCTAGTGCATCCTGCAACACGACAGTGGAGGCAATATCTAGAAGATATGGCATACAAGGCAGAGGGTTGTAGGGGAGGTTTAAGGGTTAAGAAGAGATAGCAGAAGAGAGCTAGAGATGGAAGGGAAATGTTTTATACCTCATTGGAAAGGAATAGAGCTCCATGACTGGACACAGTGCTATGCAGAGAATAGACACTAGGAAACCTTTGGAAGGGTTTCCCAGGTGGCTCTAGTGGTAAAGAATGCACTTGCAATGCAGGAGGCACAGGAGACGCAGGTTCAATCCCTGGGTCGGGAAGATCCTCTGGAGGAGGACCTGGTAACCCACTGCAGTATTCCTGCCTGGAGAATGCCATGGGCAGAGGAGTCTGGTGGCAGACTATAGTCCATGGGGTCGCAAAGACTCAGACATGACTGAAGTGCCTGAGCACACACACAAACCTATGGAATGGATGAGTAAATCCTTTGCCTTGTCATCACGTGCAGAGATCACTTTAGAAACTGGGCAAGCAGCCTTGGCAAAAACTGGGGAGGGGTGGGGAGGCTGAACTGAAATAGGGACAGTGGAAGGAAGGCAGTAGTCTCCTGAGGCTGGACAGAGATGGGTAGTCTGCCACAGCATCTTCTCGGATGGCATCCCTCTGCTCAGGATCACAGCGTCCCACCAGGTAGGTATTCACTGACTCCTGGGGCCCTACGGGTGATTGCTGAAAGAGAAGAGCCATATCTCTAGGAAGCTGGTTTCAGGTGCCCTCTCTCCGTTAAAACCCCACAGCCCCACCCAGTACCTCTTCTTCACGCAAACCTGGTATTTGGTGAAATGCAAGACCCTGATGCTGGGAGAGATTGAAGGCAGGAGGAGAAGTGATTGACAGAAGAAGAGATGGTTGGATAGCATCACTGACTCAATGGACACGAGTTTGAGCAAACTCCGGGAGATAGTGAAGGACAAGGAAGCCTGGCGTGCTGCAGTCCATGGATTTGCAAAGTGTCAGACACAACTGAGCGACTGAACAACAACAATGCCAGTGAGACTGCCTTTAGTTCTTTCTTCAAGTAGAGTGATGGTTAATTTCAGGTTTGGAGTCGAATCCCTGGATTGCTAACATGCTCAGACTGAAACTGCTCGCCAGCTCTCATGCATCTGGCGCTCCCCATCCTCCACCTCCCCATCTCAGATGGGAAACAAAGCCACGTGAGGTGTGTACCTTTTCCAGCGTGTAATCGTGGAACAGCTATTTCCTCCTCCTCGCTCATTTCTCCCATTCACTAGCAAAAAACCAAGGCTCCGTGGAAAGGTGCCTACAAGGCTGAGATCTCCTGAAAGGCAGGAGCAGCAGGTCAATTCCTGCATCTCCCTGGCAACAACCTCTGACCCAGCCCTGCCAACTCCAGCCTCAGACAAGCAAATGCAGAACCCCACCTGTACAAGAAATCCAGGTGGTTTAGAGCAGTCAGTGTGAAATCAAAACCACAAAGCCATAAAATGGCTGGGAAAGCAACATACAGATAAATGTTTGTCGGGTTGCAGGTTAGGGAGGGTCTGCCTAGGCATAAAAATCAAGACAAAGTCAGAAGGGAAAAAAAAGAGGGATGTGAGTTACAATAATATTTGAAACTTCTGCACTTTAAAAAATGCCATAAACAAAATAAAAATCCAACGACAAACTGAGAGAACATATGTGCCACAAATATGGCAAAGGATTATTATCTTTATTGCATAAAAAGCTCTTATAAATCAATAAGGAGAAGATGAATATCGCATAGAAAAAGGGGGCAAAGGATATTCATAGATGATTATAAGCCGAAGAAAGTTCATTTAAAATGTGAGGGGAAAAGTCAATTCTACTTATAATTCAAAGACCCATAATTTTTTAAAACAGTATAGATTTTGTTTAAAACCTACCAAATTTGTACTTTGGATTTTTTTAAAGAAGAGTGTACATTACAGGTAGAAATACAAATTGCTTCAACCTTTCTGGAGGGTGAGTTGATAATGCATATTAAAATTATTCACATGTTCATTGCACTTGAACAATAATTTTAGCTCTATGAATTTATTCTAATCTGATTAATGAGACATGCACACAAATTGATGGAAAAGGATGTTCATTGTTGTGTTATTCAAAATAGCAAAAGAAAAAAGGAAAGCCATCTAAAAGTTCAACAATAGATTGGTTAAATAGAATATGGTCTATCCATATGAAAGAGTACCATGTAGCTATTAAAAAATCATGTTCTCGGGGACTATTTAAGGCTATGGGAAAGTCTTACAATATGTTTTTAAGTGAAAGAAACCAAATGATAAAACAGTAATTTCACTATAGTCCCAATTTTCAAAAATTATATCTTTTTATGCATGCATGCAAAAAAAAAAGAACTAGACGTATGAAGAATACATCAAAATGTTAACACTGGATCGCTCTGAGTGGTGGGATTAAGGGTGATTTTTATTTTCTCTTTTACACTTGTCTGTAATTTCCATATGTTCTCCAGTAAATGTGTATTACTTTAATAATAAGGGGGAGAAAAGCTATTTGGGGAGAAAAAAGAGTGAATGCTAAGAGGAAAAGGCTTCAGCTACCCAAATGGTCTGAGTGCTGGTTGCTGTGGAAACTGTAACTTTGAATTGCCCAACTTTTTGTGAATTACTTCCCTGCTCTGCAGGGTTAGAGCTAGGGCTGGATTCACCATTATCGGGGTAGGCGTAGGCATGCGTCCAGGGAAGGGGGAGGTAAAACTGAGGGGCCCTGCCTCAGGAAAAAGCCCACAGGGGACCCTGTGTTTCATCCTGGCCCTCTCTTCCCTTCCACGTACGGAGGGACCTGGAGTCCCAAGGGGATTGCCGGCACAACCTGCCCCATGCACAGACCTGCCCAGGAACCAGGAAGAAGCCCACTGCCTCTCTAAAAGTGTCCCCAAGTGCCTTGCGGAGTGTTGATAGTTCTCATTAATCAGCCTTTCTCCACTCGCAGCCCGGCACCTAAGGGGTGGGGTCCCAGCAATGGCATGGGGAAGTAGGGCAAAAACAGCTGATGCATCGGAGTCCCAGGGACCATTTGCTGAAGCAGGGCATCTAAGCCAAGCCCCAGCCCAGTCAGAGCCTTGACCATGTGCCCTCTTGCCTGCCTTCTCTTTACTGCCTGGAGGGCAATCCCTGTTCTGAGCGGGAGTCCAGGATGAAGCACTAGCCCCAGGGCCTCTCAGGAAGCTGGGGGGCTGGGTACCCCGAATGCAAAGACACTTTCAGATGCCTATTCTCGGAACACGAATGTCTCGCTGCCATTTGTGAATCCTGCTCCGAGCTCTAGGGTGTGGAGAACTGGTTGGTTTATAGATCGAGGCAGCCACAAGTTGGAATTTTAAAAAGCAATGTGTCCTTTGAGCAGGAGCCCGGGCTGGGGGCTTTGCAGGCTGTCGCTTTGTCCCAGGGACCAGATGGAACTTGTTTTTCTGTTCACTTGGGGGTTTAACCCTTCGTGCACTCCCTCCTCTGCAGCCCCACTCAGGAGTCGCTGCCTCCGGGGCAAGGAGTCAGCTATGAAACAGAATCCACACATGTGAGCCTCAAAGACATTTATTGGGTATGTCTCATCTTTTCAGTCCCTGGCCTTTGCCGGATGACTTTGTTTTATTTAGCACAATGACATGTGACAGGCACTGTTCTAAGTGCTTTAGAAATACTAACCCACTTACTCTTCTCAGTCATTATTATCCCAGTCTTTACAAGTGAGTAAACTGAGGCACAGATGGGTTAAGCAACTCACCCCAAGGTCACATAGCTGATGAGTCATGAAGCCAGGATCTGAAACCCAGCTGCCTGGTTCCCAAATCTGTGTATTTAATCACAAAATCATGGCTGCCTCTCAGATAGCAGGCAAATGGATTTGGCTCTTAACAGTTTGAAGCTGCTGGGGTGAGTCTTCCCGCTTAAGCTATGAGAGCGTAAGGCACCATCAGTGAGAGATGGAATTCAGGTCCCAGGCGCTGGTGCCATCTGGGTCTGTTTCACAGGATGCTCCTTCGGGTTTGTCCCCTGGTTCTTCTTATTTGCGAGGCCCGTGGGATGTAATGAGAGGTCCAGGGTTCAGTGCGCTGCTCCATTCCACTCACAGCCTGTGTGAATCCAGTGTGACCTGGGGGCCTGGAGTTCCTGCTGGAAAAACTTCCTGTCACATACAGGTTTTCATACAAAGAATGAGATGGTTGGATGGCATCACTGACTCAATGGACATGAGTTTGAGCAAACTCTGGGAGATAGTGAAGGACACGGAAGCCTGGCATGCTGCAGTCCATGGGGTCGCAAAGAGTCAGACATGACTGAACGACAATAACAGCATACAGTTTTCCTGCAGCGGAGGTCCTGGGGTCTGCCTTTGGGCAGGCTCTCTTGCCTATTTATGGAGCAGAACCCACGGGGCTCTGTGAACCTTTAAGACAGACTGGAACCCCAGCAGACGGAGCTGACCCTAGGGAAGTCCACATGGTTCTTTCTCCCCTCTCTACAGAGGCAGGAGCTGGAACTGAGACTGGGGCTGTGACAGAGTGGCAGTCAGAGATGGGTGTCCACAGCATCCAGCCTGTGTAGGGAGAGACTGCAGCCTGGGGAGGGGCTAAGAATGCCTCAGGTGGGGCTCGTCTCCTCCACATCAGGGTTATGAGTGCCCTCGGGGACACTGCCCCAAGCCATGAGGGTACAGGGAACCTGGAGAACGGGGACTGCTCTATTCAGGAAGTGACATGGGGCTTGGAATCAATGCTAAAAATGGCACCGCAGTTGCAGGGGCGGGTGGCACAGTTCCCTGGTGGCTCAGTGGTAAAGAGTACACCTGCCAATGCAGAAGATACAGGCTCGATCCCTGATCTGGGAAGATCCCATATGCCAAGGAGCAGCTAAGCCCATGTGCCACAACTATTGAGCCTGTGCTCTAGAACCTGGTGGTCTCGACTACTGAGCCCATGCACCCTAGAGCCTGTGCTCCACAAAAAGAGAAGTCACTGCAATGAGAACCTCGCACATGGCAACAAAGAGTAGCCCCCGCTCAACACAACTAGAGAAAAGCCTGCATGTAGCAACTAAGACCCAGCACAGCCAAAAATAAAGTTCTTCTTTTTTTTAATGGCACTACAGGGACTTCCCTGGTGATCCAGTGATTAAGACTTTGTGCTTCCAATGCAGTGGCTGCTGGTTCAATCCCTGGGCAGGGAGCTAAGATCCCACATGCCTTGCCACCAAAAAAAAAAAAAAGGCCCTGCAATGATACCACACTTGAGAGTGAGCTGTCCTTTCTAAGCTCATCTTCTGGATAATCGAACCTTGCCCGTTTAAGTACTCCAACTTCTTATTTTAGTCATTCTGTGTGGCAGTCTTTCTAAAATAGATTCCACATGACCCTGCCTTCTTAAACAATGTAACAAACATAGTTCAACCTCTGTTAAATGATTCCAGGTCATCATTGTAAACATCTGTCACAGAGGATGCCCCTGTTACCTACGAGTGTTTCTTCTGTGTGGCAGCGGAAGTTACTGAGCCCCTAGCAAGGCTGTTCAGGATCCTAGCAGTCAAGGTTATGCACCTGTGGGCAGGTCCGGCCTGGCCCTCCCAGGGAGGTAGCTCTGATTATCAGTCCTCCAGGACATAGAATTAGAACCTGGAAGCTGCCCCAATGGCCAGGCTATGTTTTCCTGTGCTTCTGACACCAAATAGGGGATTTGGGGGCTTCCCTGGTGGCACTAGTGGTAAAGGATCTGCCTGCCAGTGCAGGAGACATTAGAGACTCAGGTTCAATCCTTGGGTCAGGAAGATCCCCTGGAGGAGGGCATGGCAACCCACTCCAGTATGCTCACCTGGAGAAACCCAGGGAAAGAGGAGCCTGGTAGGCTACATTTCATGGGGTCACAAAGAGTCAGACACGACTGAAACAACTTAGCACGTGGGGATTTTATCCACGCTGACAACCAGCTCTCCATCTATCCAACATAGAGTTCTACAATTCAATTCAACACTCACCTAACCACCCAGACTTAGTATCAGATTCCACAGGTTAGGGGCTTGGTCCACAGGATTATCTCCCACTTCAGACGTTCATCACAAGTATTGTTACCAAGGGTGCCCACACTGCTCTTTACCTTAGCTAGAGAGTTAGGGTCCCCAGTGCACATTCCCACTTCAGGTTCAATAATCTGCTAGGAGAGCTCTCAGAACTCAGGAAAGCAGTTTTCCTCCTATTGCTAGTTATTATAAAGGATACAACTCAAGGAACAGCCCAGTGAGCAAGATGCCCAGGGCAAGGAAGTCAGGGGGCAGGGGTTTCCCAGGGGCTTCCATGCCCTCCTCAGGAGCACCACCCTCCTCGCAGCCCCTTGATGTGCTCACCAACTCAGAAGCTCTCCAAGTCCTGTAGTGTAGGGTTTTCACCGAAGTCTCAACACAGAGGCGTGATTGACGGAATCATTGGCCATTGCTGATTGACTCAATCTCCTCCTTCTCTCCCCTCCTTGGTGATCTGGGGGTGGGGCTGAAAGTTCTCACCCTCTAATCACACCTTGGTCTTTGTGGGACCAGTCCCCATCTTGAAGTTATCTAGGGGCCCTGGCCACCAGTCATCTCATAAACGCACAAAAGACACTCATCACTCTGGAGATTCCAAATGTCTTTTTTTCTTCTTTTTATTTAGCCTAGCGGCTGGCACACCAGATCTTAGTTCCCTGACCAGGGATGGAACCCTAACCCCCTGCAGTGGAATTGCAGAGTCCCAACCTCTAGGTAGGCCACCCGTGCTGTGCTTAGTCACTCAGTTGTGTCTGACTCTTTGCAACCCCATGAACTGTAGACTCACCCCCAGCCCCCTCCAGGCTCCTCTGTGCATGGGGATTCTCCAGGCAAGAGTGGGTTGCCATGCCCTCCTCCAGGGGATCTTCCCGACCCAGGGACTAAACCCAGGTCTCCCACATTGCAAGCAGATTCTTCACCGTCTGAGCCACCAGGGAAGCCCCTGGACGGCCAGGGAAGTCCCAATTTCACGTGTCTTAGGAGCTCAGTGCCAGGAACCAAAGACAAAGACCAAATATATGTTTCTTATATGGTACAGTGTGTTTGACAATGTAGAGTGGATAAGTGGTGTTGCAGGTGACTTTATATGCAATCAGGCAGGACCACACACAGACACATCCCTCTCCAGGGGTCAAAAGCTGCCAATCAACGTGACACACTCCCTCCAAGGGCACAGGCAACTCCAGGAGGGCAAAGAACAGAGTGAGCCAGTTACTTCACAACAGAAAGCCCTGAACCCAGGACTACGCTGGCACCTGGAGGGTACCTGATCAATAGTTACTAATTATGTACTTGACAAGCAAATGGCTATTTTGCAGCAGTCACCTGGTTTCATGTTAACGTCTTCATCAGCTTCCCTTTTGCTGTCCCCAAGTCTTCAATGAATCTGCGTCACTCATTTCACAGTGGTCCTGAGGACAAAGGGCTTCCCAGGTGATGTAGTGGCAAAGAATCCACCTGCCAAGGCAGGAGACGTAAGAGACATCGGTTCAATCCCTGGGTTGGGAAGATCCCCTGGAGAAGGAAATGGCAAGCTGCTCCAATATTCTTGCCTAAGAAATCCCGTGGACAGAGGAGTCCGGCAGGCTACAGTCCGTGGGGTTGCGAAGAGTTGGACGCTGCTGAGGGACTGAGCACAGCACAGCACAGAGCTGAGAACCAAAGCCTTGGTTCTGTGTCTATAAGAGTGGAACATGACCAGAACAGGGCTTCAGAGAGGAGAGCAGGGATCTTGAGGAACAGGAGTCTGAGCTGCTTGTGGTCCCAATGCCCCACCCAACACAGAGCTTCTTTCTCTGGAGCCAGTTCTGCCTTAGGAATATAGGCTTTATTTTATTTTCATAAGGAAGGCTGACTTTTTTTTTTTTTTAGGTCACTCACAAGTGATAGCTATAGGGAGCAAAGAAATTTGTAGGGTTATTTGTTTCTACACAAAACCACCCAACACTGCTAAAATTACTTTTAAAATTTATTTTCCTCCCATCATCTGTTATTTCTTGCTCCTGTCAAAGATGATTGGTATCCTTATGTCCTTTCTGATAGGCGGCAGGATGGGAAGGCTGATAACCAAGCAGGTCAGAATGAGTTCTAAACCAAGACTAAGCAGGCTAAAGTGAAGACGTGAGTCGAGTGGCTTGGGTCTCCGAGCCACCATGACCTATGTAAGATGCCTCTGTCTGTGTTTTTTGGAGGGGAGCGTGGGGAGGGTGGGGGCGGTGGGAATCAGGGAAGCAGCCAGGCGGCAGGGTGGGGGGAGGGGCAGAGCATGAGCTTAAGATCTGCAAAGACAGGTATGCTTTCAGATTCCCCGTTCTGGATCCAACTAGCTCCCTAGTTTTTCCACCTCTGAGCCTCACTTCCCTCATCTGTGAAAGCAAATGATAATGTCTACTTTGAGGTGGTAAAAGGGGAAAATCGTAAAAGGGGAAACTCGTCAAAGGAACCAATTAGAGCGCAGAGAACTTTCCCACAGTAGGCGCTCGTCCTTCTTTTTCTCAAATTTTATTTTTAATTGTAGGATAATAGCTTTATAATATTGTACTGGTTTCTGCCATACATCAACATGAATCAGCCATAGGTATACATACATCCCTTTCCTCTTGACCCTCCCTCCCACCTCCCACCCCATCCCACCCCTCTAGCTTGTTAACATCTTTCTCTTTCTGTTGCTCCACCATTTCCTGGACACTTGGGCTCCTGGGAGAGGTGATCTCTCTAGAAGTCAATTTTACTGTCTCTCACGTTTTAAGGAGCCTATTATACTCTTTGTATTCCTCATCCTTGTCTCATTGTGAGGTCCCATGGGGCTCTCTCAGTTGATCCTCTGTTTGCAGATGAGAAACCTGGAGCCAAGAGACGTAGTTAAGGATCTTGCCCAAGGTCACTTGGCAGGTGGGGATGGAGAACCCTGCTCTCCTGACCTTCTCCTTCTTTCTCTGTGCCTCGCCCCTCCTGTTGCCACAGGTTTTCCTCCCAGAGTTTTTGACTTCCTCACATGCAGCGCGGGCTCATAAAACCTCCCTGGCCGTCTCTGCAGTCTCCTGGGATCCAGGATGAGTTAGATGCTATCCCAGGCCCCCGGTGCTTCAAGAGACATAATGCCCAGGAGAGCTCTTTGAAAAAAGTAAAAGCAGTAAACATGAGGATTCTGCCATTTTCACGCAATATTTTAATCCCTTTCTAACAACACTGGGTAGGTGAGGTGCCTGACACCCCTCCTCCTTCCCTCCATCCCTACCTCTCCCTTTGTGCCTCCCCCACAATCCCAGAGCAGCTTTTCCAAGAGTCTCACTTCACAGAATCCAGACTCTCAGGGACTCAGCACCAGGCCCTACACGGCAGGGTACATCCAAAGAACCTTCCAGAGGAGAAAGCTAACAAGAACCAGTTTGTTTGGTTTTTTTTAATCACCCATAAAAGCGAGTCTTCCTCACACCTTTCTGGGCTCGTCAGAATTACTGATTCTGAGGGCCTAGCTACTTCCTGTGAGCCCTTGAGGCCCCTCAGACAGGGACCTGGGTGAGTAAGCCCTGCTCTCTGTCATCCTAGAGTGAGGTTCAACAGGAAGGGGCTGGCACTTGCCCAAAGGGCCTTGAGTTGGGGAAGTGCAAGGGAGGGGGTCTGATGGCCGAGGGCCCAGTGGCCCTTGGCTTTGCAGGTCTGCTTGCTGAGGGCAGCTTTCAGCTCCGGAGATTGGGTGAGATAAGAGCTGACTGGTCAGGCGAGGTCCTAAGTTCTTCATGCGTCACCATCATCCTTTAGTCTTCCTGGCAGTGTTGTGAGGTGGGTGCTATCATCATCACCGTCTTCCAAATGAGGAAACAGGTGTGTAGCAGGTTCGAGCTGGTGTGCTTCAGAGCTGGCCTTCAAACTTGGTGATCTGGCTCTTGAGGCGTGTATTAACTACCACGCTTCATCCGGGACAGGGGCCTGTAATTTCAAGCCACATTTCTGTGGACACATCCACAGGAGCGACTAGCAAAGGGAGGCTTACGGCTTGGTTTCCAAGCCTCGTCTAGTTTCCATGGTGAGGCCCATCCCTCTCTGCCTTGTTCAGCTCCTCCCCTCTCCCCTGTGGGGAGGAATGAGCCTCTGCAGGGCTCAGCCTCTCAAAGTGGCCCCTTTATTACCATCAGGACCTCAGCCTGCCCCACCCTTCATTCAGGCGCCCATATTTCAACCACAAAGTTCCTCCTACAAGTAGTGTCTCAAGTATCCTAGACCCTCGAGGACTTTGTAACTCCAGAGGAGAAAGAAAAAAGGCAAAGAGGAACTAACAGACAACTCAGGGCTTACCTCCTGGGGAAGCAGACCATGAATTGAGACACCTAATTCCCCCAGACAAGAACATTAATGGTTGTCTTTCAAAACTTACCCTAAACCAGAGGTTAGAGTACTTGGATTGAGGTTGCCCATGTTAGATTGAGCTATCTGATGACTGGGTGGATACTTCCCATTTTCTGAGAGGGTGTCAGTCAGCTCAGGCTGCCGTGACTAGATACCGTAGACTGAGTGACCTGAACAACAGAAATTTATTCCCGCAGTTCTGGAGGGTGGAAAGTCCAAGATCAAGGTGCTAGCCAGTTCAGTTTCTGGTGAGAGCCCCCTTCTTTCTAAAATATTTATTTATTTAGCTGCATCAGGTCTTAGTTGCTGCATGCGGGATCTTTCATTGTGGCGCTCGGACCCTCTAGCTGTGACCCATGGGCTCTAGAGCGTGAGGGCTCAGTAGTTGCATTGCTCAGGCTAGGTTGCTTCTTAGCATGTGGAATCTTAGTTCCCTGACCAGGGATGGAACCCACATCCCCTGCATTGCAAGGTGAATTCTTAACCACTGGACCACCAGGGAAGTCCAGAGACCTCTTGTCTCTTCTGTAGACAGCTGTTTTTCCTCTGTGTCCTCACATGGAGAAGGAAAGAAGAGAGAAAATTCTCTGGAGCCTCTTCTTATAAGGGCACAAATCCCATAATGAGGGCCCCACCCTCGCAACCTCATCTAAACCTAATCACCCCAAAGGCCCCACGTCCAAATACCATCACATTGGGAATCAGGGCTTCAACATATGGATTTGGGGTGGCCACAAACATTCAGTCCAAAGCAAATTGGAAAGACTAAGGGAAGAGCATCTTTAGAGGATGGGTGTGAGAACTTCGTGATCTGATCTGAACATGCTCAGTTTGAGGTGCTATCAGACATCCAGGGAGATATGGGGTTTTTTTTTAACTTTTTTTACACTTCTTATTTATTTATTTTTGGTTGCACTGTGTCTGCGTTGCTGTGTGCAGGCTTTCTCCAGGTGCAATGAGTGGGGCCTTCTCACTGCGGTGGCTTCTCTTGTTGGGGACCATCGGCTCCAGCTGCACAGGCGTCAGTAGTTGCAGTACTTGGGCTCAGTGACTGTGGCACACGGGCTTAGTTGCTCCGAGGCATGTGAAATCTTTCTGGACCAGGGATCAAACCCACGTCCCCTGCACTGGCAGGCAGATTCTTAACCACTGGACCACCAGGAACGTCCCAGGGAGAGATGTTGAGTGAGTTTTCATACAAAAAGAGTTTGATGTTCAAAAGGAGAGGTTCAGGCTGGAGATAGAAATGGATTTGAAACTTACTTCCCCAAGCTATAGCTTCTCAACTATAAAATGGGTTGAATAATTCCCATCTGGTAGGGTTTTTGTAAGGTTTGAATAAGAAAAACAAAATGCTTTGTGATGTTTCTATGCATGCTAAAGCCAGAGAGCTAATTCTCAGAAGTTAAATGCAGAAATAAGCCTGGCTAAAATCATGACATAATTTGTCTTTGGTACCTCAACCCTCCGTATATCCTTTCCCACATCTTTTTCCCCCTTGGACATGGCAACATTCTCCTTTTTCTCCACCCCACCCCCCATCCATGTCTGTTCTTCTCAAACACATCACATCACAGTGTGGTGACTGATAGCAGCTTAAAATGTTATCTGCCTCAAGGGATTTTGCATGCTAAGAGGCTGAATTGATCTTAAATTTGAAGAAGGGAGAGAAAGAAAAGGAGGAGGAGGAAGAGAAGAAGGATAGGGAAAGGGTTATATTTTCTCAATTAGCAGAAAAATATAGGATTTACTAAATACAAAGCTTTTAATCCCATACTTTTGTTGCCTTTCTTAAGTCTTTTTCTTTCCTTATCAATGCCTACATTAAGCTTTGGTCTATTTATTTAAGCTATATAATAATATATGTATTTTTAGCATATTTAGTATGTTTGATATTTGATTTAAATATGTATTTGTTCATATCTATCCATGTATAAAGATCCTTATATTGATCTAGTGTGTGTATATAAATAAATATATATATATATATATAGAGAGAGAGAGAGAGAGAGAACCATTATATACTGTACATCAATATTACTTGAGAACTACTGAGTTTTTTCCCCCAGTCCTTTTTATTCTATTTTTCATTTTGGATAATTCCTATTGCCATGTCTTTACACTCACTACTATGTTATTCAGTGTGGCTAAGCTTCTGCTAATTCCACTGAGTATATTTTTCATCTCAGACATTGTTTTTTGTTTTTAGCCCTTCCAAATCAATTTGGAATTAAAAAAATATATATACGCTCCATCTCTCTTGGGATATTTAAGCATCCTTAGCTTCTTGAACATATGGAATATAATTTTAATAACTTTTAATGTCTATTTTTATTTGTGTCATTTCCGGGTCTATTTTTATTGACTGATTTTTGTCCTCATTTTGCCTCTTTGCATACCTGACAATTTTCTTTTTTAGGTGCTAGACATTGTGAAGTCTACTTTTCCTTTGTTGAGTGTGAAATATTTTTTCATATTCTTGTAAACAGTCCTGGTGTTGTTCTGGGATGTAGCCGTGTTCACTGAAAATAGACTGGTCCTTTTGGGGCTTGCTCTTAAGCTTTGTTTGGTGGGCCAGAGCAGCCTCTTTCTAGGTTTGTGTTTGCTCTACTACTGAGTGTTCTACTACTCCATGAATCATGAGGCTTTTAAAAAAAAATCTGATTGGTATTCTTAAACTATTCTTAATCCTATGTGAGCCCCAAAGATGTTTCCCTCTCTTCTTTTGGGGGTTCTTTCCCTGGACTCACATAGTTCCCTCCCATGCAAGTCCTAATCAGTAGTCAACTGAAGACTCAAGGATTCCGCAACTTCCAGAAGTCTCTCTCTGTACAGCTCTCTCTCTGTCTGCCTTGTGAATTCTGGGCACTTTGATCTCCATGGACCCCCAGCTCTAGCTCCTCAACTCAGAATAACTGTAAGATTCCACCTGGGTTCCCCCTCCCTGCACTGCAGTCTAGAAACTCTGTTCAGGTGGTAAGCTGGGGGTAATCATAAGATTCTCCTCATCTGCTTCCCCTCTCTCCCTGATCACTGTCCTGAACTGCCTGATGTTCAAGGTCCAAAAACCACTGTTTCACATATTTTGTTCCATTTTTTAGTTGTCTTGAGCAATAGGGTAAATGTGATCCCTGTTACACCATCTTGGCTGGAAGCAGAAGACTTTTACCTACCTTCAGACTGAGCCATTCAGATTACCAACACCAATATGAGGGTCTACTGCTTGCAACCAAGGGCTTCCCTTGTGGCTCAGACGGTAAAGAATCTGCCTGCAATGCAGGAGACCCAGGTTCGATCCCTGGGTTGAGAAGATCCCCTGGAGAAGTGAATGGCTACCCACTCCAGTATTCTTGCCTGGAGAATCCTATGGACAGGGGACCCTGGTGGGCTACAGTCCGAGAGGTTGCATAGAGTTGGACACAACTGAGCAACTAACACACTTTGCCTACAACCTCTTCTAGTTCCAGAACACTAACATCCATCTGTCAGAGTTGAGGTGTAGAAAACTGAAACCACACTCTAGCTATTTTAAGCAGAGAAGGCCTTACTACAAGAAATTGGGTGCTTACAACTTTGTTAGATGGTCTGAGGAGTGGGCTCTAGTTTCAGCCTCCAAGAATGATTCCCCCAGGAATAAAACCACTGAGCTGGCCTACCAGAGAAGCTGCTTTTTCTGCCCCAGTGAGGAAGCTGAGGAATCAAGAAGTTGTCTCTGGAACTGCTGACTTCAGCACACACTACAGCCACTGCATCCAGGGATCAGGGAGCTCCCTCCATCTCTGAAGGGCAGGTTAGCTTCTGTGAAGTCAGTGACTAAACTTGAGAACAGTGAGTCTGGAGGTCTCTTATCACTGCATCTCTCTCCACCAGTGCATCAACCCAGGAAGTAGGAGATGACCCTCTGTCTCACCTTGTTGTGTGAGCATGTCTCATTGGTGAAATCAAATTTGTATCCAGAACCCTAACTGCAAGGGAGTCTGGGAGATGTAGTTTTTAGATTTCAGCCTCTGCAGTTCCGGATGGTCTACTTGCAGGAGGTTGCAGAGGATGCCAAGTGACAATCACCATGTGGTACAGAAGAGCCTGATTCAGGAATGAGATGAATCTGGGAAGCTGAACTGAAATGTACAGAATTATGATTTATCAAGACAAAACTGGATTCCCTTTTCACCTTTTGTCCTTTAATAGTCTCTTTGCATGGAGTTTATAATCTGATACATCCTCACTGTAGTGATGAGGAAGTCTCTGGGCTCTAGAGTGTGGGACTCTTGCTGACTGTGAGATGTTTCAGAGATGGAGGAGGTCTGTGGGCCCCATGCCTCTACTGTGGGGTGGTCCCCAAGTCCTCAAGTGGTGATAGCACAAGTGGGGACTGCATCTCCAGCCACAACCATCAGCAAAAAGAGTTCAAGTGACACATTTGTCAAGTTCTATCTTATCCCCAAGCAGTGACATTGGGAGTCAGATGAAGGCCTAGAGCAAGGCTCAGGGGCTGAGGAGACAGAAGGAAACTAACATTTCATGAGTACCTACACTATACCTTAATGTCATCCAATCACAATCCTAGAAGGAGGCTGAAATATTATCTTCAGTTCATTTATCAAGAAACTGAGGCTCAGAAAAGTGTATCTTGTCCGGATCAATACATTCGTGAATCATGATAATAATCCATTTAAATATCAGCCTGAAATGGAGGGGGGCAGAAAAACATACAAAACCTCAGAAATTTAATCCAGAAAATGTAGACCTGTTTACATGTTAATAAGTATTTTATTCCTGTTAACCTTCCTTGTCACTCTTCTTAAAAATGTAACCTCCTAAATTTTGGAACTTGAGATTAATATTTCGTTGCTGTGGTCACAGCAATAGTAAAGATAATATGAAAAACATCTACATTAAAACATAACCTATTAAACTTATTTTCTCACTGAGAAATAAATGTTCTAGTGGGCAGAAAGAAAAACATAACCTAGGACCCTTGCCCTATACCATATACAAAAGTTAATTCAATATGGATCAAAACCTAGACATAAGAGCCAAGACTACAAAACTCCTAGAAGAAAACAGGGGAAAGCTGGATTTAGGCTATGATTTCTTGGATATGACACCAACAGTACAGGCAACAACAAAAGAAGTAGATAAATTTGACTATATAAAATTTTTTAGGTTGTCAAAGGATATAATCGACAAGGTAAAAAAGGCAACCAAAGAATGAGAAAGTATTTGTAAATCATATACTCAATGAGGGATTAATATCCAGAACCTATAAAACACTCCTGCAACTCAACAACAACAATAACAAAAACAGTCCAGTTTAAAAAATGAAAAAATGACTTGAATTGATATTTTTCCAAAGATATACAAGTGACCAAACAAGCACATGAAGAGATGCTCAATATCACTTATCATTAAGTAAATGCAAATGAAAACCATAATGAGATGCCACCACACACCTATTAGGATGGCTACTATTTAAAAAAAAAAAAAAGAGAGAGGGAGGGAGAGGGAAAAGAAAAGAAGATAACAATTATTGGCAAGCATGTGAAGAGATTGAAACCTTCGTGGATTTTTGGTGGAAATGTAAAATGGTGCAGCTACTAGAGAAAACAGTATAGTGGTTCCTCAAAAAATTAAAAATATAATTACCATATGATTCAGCAATTCTGCTTTTGCTTAAATATCCAGGAGACAACACGGATGAATGTTGAGGACATTATGCCAAGGGACATACATGCTCAGTCACTCAGTCATCTCTGTCTCTTTGCGACCCCATGGACTGTAGCCGCCAGGCTCCTATGTCCAGGGACATAAGTCAGTCTCAAAAAGACATATGCCATAGGATTCCACATATACTATAGGATACCTCATAGGTATGAGGTACCTAGAGTGGTCAAATTCACAGAGACAGAAAGCAGGGTGGTGGTTGACCAGGGGTTGGGTGATGGGAGAACAAGAACTTGTTTCATGGGCTTGGACTTTCGGTTTGCAGAATGAAAAGCGTTCTGAAGATTGGCTGCACAACAAAGCACACACTATGATACACTGAAACAATAGTTAAGATGGCAATTTTTGCGTTAGGTGTATTCTACTACAGTTTTAAAATATATCACCAATACATGGCACTTAGAAATAATTCGGAAAATATGTTACTTGGAAAATAACTATTTTAGCACTAAGTAGGCTGACTACTTAATTTCCATTGATTACAGTACCATGCTTAGTTGCTCAATCATGTCTCACGTCTGACTCTTTGCAACCATTTGGACTATAGCCCACCTGGCTCCTCTGTCCATGGGGTTTCCCAGGCAAGAATACTGGAGTGGCTGCCATTTCTTTCTCCAGGGGATCTTCCTGACTCAGGGATCATACCTGTGTCCCCTATGTCTCCTGTATTGCAGGCAGATTCTTTACCTACTGAGCCATTGGGGAATCCTAATTATACTTTGATTTAATTGTGACTCTTAGTCCCACTACTTTCTACTTGCTTGGTTTCTTCAGATATGAGAGGCTGTGATGTATGGTGGATAAAGATGATGGAAAGACCCAATTGTAATCCCAGCCTTGCCCCTGCTTGGCTGTGTGAGACAGTCCCACCTTTCTGGACTTTATTAAAGCCTGAGTCTGCTTTCTAAATCAGGGACTCCCAATTCCCCTGGGGGCAGTGGATGGGTACGAGTCCATGGCCTGTTGGGAACAACAGGAGGTGGGCTGCCCAGTGAGTGGAGCTTCACCTGCCGCACCCCACCCCACCCCCATCACTTCCCATCACTTGCATTACTGCCTGAACCATTCCCCCAACCCTGTCCGTGTAAAAATGGAAAAAATTGTCTTCCATGAAACTGGTCCCTGGTGCCAAAAAGGTTGGGGTCTGCTGCTCTAAGTGACTCTAACATTTGCCTGCATAGCCCTGAAGTCTATATGAGCAACACCCCATGGCAATACCATTCCTCACCATATTGCCATCCCCACACACAGACTCCTTGTTCCCCCAAATAGCTTCGTTCTCTGGCCAGTAAGTTATTCTTGCCACCGTTATTTATTATCTCTTGCCACACCAAGAGACCATATGAGTGTTTCATGCATCTGCCACTTGGGTTTCATTGGAAGGGGGAAGCAGGTGGGGCATCGGGGAGAACAGGAGGAGCCAAGCTGCATCCCTGTGGCCCAGCCTTCTGCCCTGACTTCTTCCGACTGCAGGATCTGAGATGAGCCACTTACACTTTGTTTGCCTCCTAAGTACTCATCTATCCGTTCATTAGGTGTGTGTGCTGAATAAATACAAGAGGGAACTGGCCCTTTTAGAACAGCTGATTGTGTCGAGCTCTTTATGTATGTTATCCCGTTCAATAAGATGGGTAAATTTTGAGGAAGAACTTTATTCCCAGGACACCAGTGAGGAAGCTGAGGCTCAAGGAGGTGAAGTAATTTCCCTGAGATGAAGTATGCTGTCAGTAAGTGGTGGAATCACAATTCAAACCCATGCTCTGCTGCGTGCATGCTAAGTCACGTCAATCGTGTCCTACTCTTTGCGACCGTATGGACTGTGGCCCACCAGGCTCCTCTGTCCACGGGATTCTCCAGGCCAGAATACTGGAATGGGTTGCCATTCCATGGGTTGCCATGGGATCCCTTCTCCAAGGGATCTCCCTGACCCAGAGGTCAAGCCTGGGTCTCTTTTGTCTCCCGCATTGGCAAGTGGTTTCTTTGCCACTAGCACCACCTGGAAAGCCAGAATCAGCATCTACATCTTAGCAAAATTCCCAGAGCTCTTTGCCGTAGCTGGATGTTCTCTGACCCTTCACCCTTCTTCCCCTGGATGTTCCAGAGCACAGTCACTGCTGGGTTCCCAGGCCAGGAGACTACCTCTTCGCCGTTGCCATCTCCTGCCAGGGCGTTCTGTCTCCCTGCCTGTTGAGGGTGGTGCACAAGGGCTGGCATCTCCCTGTGCCTCCCCAGAAGCGTGAGGTCTTCCAGGTAACATCTGGTAGTGCTCAGCTGCTTGCTCAGAGACCTCAATATTGCTTGGCTCAACCAAAAATAAATTGGAAAAGAAAATTGAACATTGCATCAATTTGGAGCAAGTTTATAAATTCTGCAGCTAAGCAATACCAATAGAAAATGATAGATGGCTGCAGAGCAGGGCGTCTCTGCGGTGATGTATAGTCACATTAGCTGAAATACCGTATTACATGATTCTGCTTTATTACCAGTGTTGGTGGCAGACAGAAAAACAGATTACACTTGAGTTCAAATCGATAGGAACTTTATTTACTGGCCTTTTAAAAACATATTTCTGCACTTTATAAAAACATACGGTAGATGCTATTGATAGAGCTTGTCTGCTTGTTAAAAAGCAATTTGCCCAAAACGAGGCTTTTAAGCTGTAATTTACGGCATTACCTTTTACCTTTTTTTTTTCCAGGGTTCTGTTCTCCTGGCTGTGCTTTGACGACTTCCTTAGACTTCTCTTGCCTTTAATTTTCTCTCCCACTTATCATCTCCCTAAACTCTGTGCTCCCCAGGGCGTCGGAGCAGAAAGGAGAAAGGAGCAGAGTCTTCTCTTGGTGGAGGCTGGGTTGTGTTCCCAAAGCCCACCTTCCTATCCTCAGCCCTCCTCTGTTCTGGTTTTTGAAGGGGCTCCTAGGGGTTCAGGTGGTCAGGCCTCCTCCTGCTGTTTCTCACTGCCATGGACCCTCTTTCTCCCTTCTCCCTCTGAGAAGAGCACATCTCTTTCCCCAAGCCCTGATTTCAGTCATTCTGTTATCACCGTGCCAACTCAGGCTCAAAGAGCTCAAACCCAGATCTTCTGACTCCAAGTCGAATTAAGTTATTTTTTAATTCATTAATTTATTTTTAGCTGCACTGGGTCTTCATTGCTATACTCAGGCTTTCTCCGGTTGCAGGGAGCAGGAGCTAGTCTCCAGTTGTGGTGCGCAGGCTTCTCACTGCAGTGATTTCTCTTATCTTGGAACCATGGTCTCTAGGGCACTCGGGATTCTGCAGTCGCGGCTTGCGAGGGCTCCAGAGCAAGGGCTCAGTAGTCGTGGTGCATGGGCTTAGTTGCCCTGAGGCATGTGGAATCTTCCTGAAGCAGGAATTAAACTCCTGTCCCCTGTATTGGCAGGTGGATTCTTAACCACTGGACCACCAGGGAAGTTCAAATCAAGTCTTTCTTGAGGTTAGAAGATGTGCATGGCAGTGAGTGGGTGCTGTGGGGATACAGAAGAAGGCTAATGCATGAGTTGGCTTATCAAAGAAACTGCGATCCAGTTGAGGAGACAAAACAAAGCTACTGGCAGACTTTGGAGTTATTGAGTTTGGTTCCAGCTGTGCTCAGTCGTGTCTGACTCTTTGGGACTCCCTGGACTGTAGCCGACCGGGTTTCTCTGTCCATGAGATTTCCTAGACAGGAATACTGGAGTAGGTTGCATTTCCTTCTCCAGGGGATCTTCCTGACTCAAGGACCAAACCTGTGTCTCCTGTGTCTCTTGCATTGGTAGGTGGATTCTTTACCACTGTGCCACCTTGGAAGCCAGACCACCGCCAAAAAGTGAATACTGCAGTGAAGCGAGCCACTCAAACTTCGTGGCTTCCCAGTGCATATGTTACATTTATACTATACTGTAGTCTATTAAGCAATAGCATAGCATTATAAGCAATAGCATTATGTCTAAAAAAACAACGTACATCCCATAATTTAAAAATGCTTTCTTGCTAAAAATATATCACCATCACTGTGTGATGTTGTGATCTTTTTGCTAGAGAAGGGTTTGAAATATTTCAAGAATTATTCAAGTGTGACACAGAGACACAAAGTGAGCAAATGCTTTTGGAATATGGCACCAAGAGACTTGCTCAACGCAGGGTGGCCACAAACTTTCAATTAGTAAAAAGTCCCATATCTACAAAGCGCAATAATGCAAAGCACAGTTAAGCAGGGTGTAGTTGTCCTTTCCAATAAGCAACTGGAGGCACTTATCTGTGGTTGGGTTGAATAGTGATTGACGCTCGTGGGAGTTTGAGGAAGTACAGGACAGGCAGGCAGAAGTTGGGGAAGCTTCCTGGAGGAGTGAGGCAGCCTGGAGGGACGGCAGGTTTGGCCCAGGTCAGCCTGGAGAGGGAAGAGACGAAAGTGCTCCCAGCAGGTGGGCAGTGGGAGGATCAAGGTGCAGGAATGAATGTCAGCAAAGTGATGCCCAAGAGAAGTGAGCCATCAGCCAAGGGTGTGCATGAAGGGTGTGGCAGCCCCTGACTCCCAGCAGAGAGCTAAATGGAACAGTGAAACAGAGGCATTGTAGGGCGCAGGAATAGCTCAGAAATAATGGTGCAGGGAGATTTAGGCCACAATGATATGTGAGATCCTGGTTAGAAATACAGGGACTCAGAGAAGTGCCTGCAGCTGTGCCAATGGCCCTGCTCAAGCCAGTACAGCCCTGCTGAGAAGGGTCCCAGGCAGGCTGGGAGGAGGTGGGCAAACCTGGGTGGGTAGCCATCTCAGTGACAGGTCTCAGCCTCGGAGCCAGGGCCCAAGACTGACGGTTCTTCCATAGCTCATTTTTTAACAATTATTAATTTTATTTTTGGCTGCACTGGATTTTTGTTGCTACGCAGACTTTCTCTAGTTGTGGTGAGTGGGGGCTACTCTCTGGTTGCAGTGCACGGCGGTGGCTTCTTTTGTTACAAATCACAGGCTCTAGGGCTCAGTGTTGTGGCTCCTGGGCTCTAGAGCAAGAGCTCAATAATTGCAGTGCACAGGCTTAGTTTCTTCTCGGCATGATTGAACCCGTTTCCCCTGAATTGGAAGGCAGACTCTTAACCCCTGGCTTCCCCACAGCCCATTTTTAAAGAAATGTCAGTGGAAGATGTATCGCATGGGAAAGACAATTAAATGTAAAGAAGTAGAAAGCAAATTTAGAGCACTAACTCTCTTTTTGTTGTTATTATCATCATGGTTTTAAATGTTTTGAGTTAGCGGGTGTATACGGGTCATCGTAAAAAGTGATTCTCCCACGCTGCTCTCCATCTCTAAAGCAACCACTGTTACCATCTTTGGTAACCACCCTTAACCATCCCCAGGTTAAGGATCCAGCTTCCAATGCAGGGGACCATCCCTGGTCAGAGACCTAAGATCCCACAGGCTTCAGAGCAACTAAGCCTGCTTGCCTCAACTAGAGAAAGACTAAGACCTGCAACGAAGACCCAGCACAGCCAATAGATATATATGGAGTTTCCTTTGGGCCCAGAAACTTGGAAGGAATAAAACATAAAGAAATACATGCCACATGGAGTAAAATAGGAAAGACAAGTCACAGTTAGACTAACAGTTACCGCACCTTCACTGTTCCTGATTCGATCACTTTTGGGGGATCTCTGGCCTCCTCTGTTGCTGCTGCTGCTAAGTAGCTTCAGCCGTGTCCGACTCTGTGCGACCCCATAGACGGCAGCCCACCAGGCTCCGCCATCCCTGGGATTCTCCAGGCAAGAACACTGGAGTGGGTTGCCATTTCCTTAGCCCCTCTCATGAGACTCCTGCCACAGTGAACTGTGCGGCTAACCACACCCTCCACCACCCACTCCTGCCCCGTCTGAGGAGCCCAACCCCCAACTCTAGTATACTGCCCATTGCTGGGGCTGTGCCCTGGGCCTACCCCTCCTCCAGGATCTCAGCCCAGTGCTCCCCGAACCTCCATGTCAGATCTCTGCTGTTGTTCCTTTTGCCCCTCAGGTAAGGAGTAGGGGATTTGAACATCTAAGACCAGAGTGGTCAGTGCCACCACCCAGCCATAATACTTTCTTCTGGTAACAAATCATGCACATCATTCCAAATGAATGAGTACATTCTTACCAACTTCAATCTATTTAATAACTGCATAGGATGTACTGTAATGTCCTTCCATTGACAAACGTCTATACTGCTTCCAGTTTTCCTTATTAAGAAAACATTAGGGACTTTCACTTTCCCGTGGCTAAGACTCCACACTCCCAATGCAGGGGGCCTGGGTTCAATTCCTGGTCAGGGAACTAGATCCCACATGCCTCAACTAAGACCCAGCACAGCCAAATTAAAAAATTGTTTTTAAAAGATGAGAAAATCTGGGCTCCACTCCAGTACTATTGCCTGGAAAATCCCATGGACAGAGGAGCCTGGTAGGCTACAGTCCATGGGGTCGAAAAGAGTCAGATATGACTGAGCGACTTCACTTTCAGGGTCCCGCAGCTACCAACCAGGGAGATCAAGGCCATGAAATTGAGTGTTAGTTGCTTACTCATGTCTGACTGTTTGTGACCCCATGGACTATAGCCTTTTCTGTCCCTGGAATTTTCCAGGCAAGAATACTGGAGAGGGTTGCCATTTCCTTCTCCGGGGATCTTCCCAACCCTGGGATCACACCTGTGTCTCTTGCATTGGCAGGTGAGTTCTTTACCGCTGAGCCTCCGAGAAATAATAAAGCAGATTCTGGGACACAAAAGGCCATTCCCAAAGGCAGGCGTTCCCACCCTCTTGCACCCTGGCACTGTGCCTGGGACACAGGACTGACATCCCCAGAGGACCCGGGGACACTACTGAGGAGTGTTCACTTGGATTCATGAGTCCTGACTTGATTCAGAAAAAAAAATTTTTTAACCCTTAGACTAGAGAGTTCAGCTTCTTTGCTTGAACAAAAAGGAAGGTGTCAACTTCCTGGGGGAGAATAGAGAAGGGATCACAGTTGTGTCTTGACCTGGGGCTGGGGAGGTGGACGAATAGGGTCTAGCAGCTGGCATTCCTGAGCTCAACACTCGTCTGGTGGAAGAGACCAGTGCCAGCCTGGTTTCCATGTTTAGTCTCAGAGGAGAAGGGAGGTGGCTGGAGTCAGCTGGACCTCAGTTTGGATTCTGGTTTAGCTCCTTACTATCTGTGTAACCCTGAACAAGTCACCCAAACTCACTGAGCCTCAGTTTCCTCATCTCTAAAAGGGGGAAATAAGAGAAATCACCTCACAGGGTTGCCAGAAAGATTCAATGAGACGATTTGTAAGAAGCACTCAGCTTTTATAAGCTCTCAATATATAAGGGCTATTTTATTGAGAAGCATCCCACAAGGATGGCACACATTTTCTGGGACGGCGTGGTATCTGCTTACACTATTAACTCCATCTCTCAATGCCCACAGCACCATCACGTTCAGAGATGTCATATTCCATTCTCGCTTCCAAGAAGTGAGAACACTCATCCAGGAGCATGCCTAACTCTGTAGATGTAACTTGGTGATTATCTAACAGTAACTGCCACTGTGACTCAAGACAAAGATAACACTGCAGGGTGGGCCTTCTGGAAGAGGTGAGCCTGGGTAAGACTTCTACAAGCAGAGAGAAAAGGGAATAGGACGAGCCAAGACATGGAGGCAAAAATTCCCATTGGAGGGCTGGGCAAAATTAAGGAGAGGATATTGGGAGATTTGGCCTTCCCAGGTGGCTCAATGGTAAAGAATCTGTCCGCTAATGCAGGAGACTCATGTTTGATCCCTGGGTTGGGAAGATCCCCTAGAAGAGGAAATGACAACCCATTCCAGTATCCTTGCTGGGTGAATCCCAAGGGCAGAGGAGCCTAGTGGGCTACAGTCCATGGGGTTACAGAGTCAGACACAGCTGAGCATGCCCACTCACACAGGTGGCTTAGTGGTAAAGAATCTAAATGCAGGAGACTTGGGTTCGATCCCTGGGTCAGATAGGTCCCCTGAAGGAGGAAATGGCAACCCACTCCGGTATTCTTGCCTGGGAAATCCCAGAGACAGAGGAGCTGGGGTCGGGGGCTTCAGCTTATAGGGCTGCAAAGAGTTGGACGAAGCTGAGTGACTAAACAACAACATTGGGAGAATATGGTGACGGTATGGACTGAACTGATCATGTGAAAGCTGGGGATAAGTGAGAAGCAGGCTTGCAGGAGAAAAGAGAAAGGGAAATGTCCAAGTCAAGGGAACAGATGCTGATCCTCGGAATGAACAACCCACCTTCTCCCTCCACCCCCTGCCGGTAGCCTCAACAGTTGTCAACTGAGTGGATCTTGTCCATCAACTGGCCCTTCCTTGATTAACCTCCCTCCTGGATCCTGAGTCCTATTTTGCATCTGCTTCCACCTAATAGCCAGTGCGCCCCCCAATCCCACTGGTATCTGAGAACGCGTGTCCTGACATTATAATAGGCTCTGCAGTGTGTTGGTGACAGCGGGCTCCCAGGCCTGCCAGGTAGCTTAAGCAACATCCTAGTCTTCCTTGTCTTGTTAATTAGGAGAGCCTAGCTCACAGATTCGGAGACGCATCACAGCTAGCAGCTCTTCAAACTTCGTAACTGCTTCTAACGAGGTGGTAGGACTACGTGCATTTTGTCCTCCTTCTAAAGAGACCTTGGGATTTGAGATCTGTGTGTGAGCCCTGTCTGTAGTGCAGGAGTGAGAGAACCATCCGCGATGGGGAAACAGAAGGACATTCGCTGCATACCTGTCCAGTTGCCTCCAAACTTCTCACTCTTCAGCCCCTGAACCAAAATCAGTCGCTACTCCATCCCCTTTCCTTCAGGGATATGTGTCCGGGTGTTGGGGAGCATTTGAAATTCAACATATATACTTGTGAACACCTGAGCGGAAAACTGGTGAAATCAGCTGATGGTGGCGTTTTCCCCATCTTTTTGTATTCCCGGTAAATAGTATACAGTAATCAAAGTTTAAGCCACCCAAGATGAAATAATTGCTTAACAATCATATAAGACAAAATGATTCAACAAATGACAATGAGGCCCCGTGATATACAGAACAGATGCATTCAGTGTACCATATTATAATGCGCTAATACAAGATTGACAGCACAATAATAGGAGTGAGCAGCAATTCAGCCTATAATTCCGAACCAAATGTGAGGCTGTCCACAGAACTCAAATCCTACCAGGCTGCAAAATTAGAGGTAACACCGCACAAGGTTCAAGACAACTCATTAGCAGGTTGGCAGAGTGTTTCAGGAGCAAATTTGTCTGTCGAAGAAACTAATTTTGTGCCATCTTCAGCTCAACTTTTTTTTTTTTTTAAGTGTGCAGATACAGCCTTCCCTGGAGAGAAATGCAGGGGTGGGAGCTAGAGATCTGGTCATAGCCCTTGGGGCACAGTGAGGTTGCTGCTGTCAGCTTTTGAGCGGGCAGTATTGGGTGTAATCAGGGTGTGTTGAAGGGTGTACTGTGGAGCTGATGGCGGTGACGGTAACAAACACTATTGAGATCAGTCCCAATGCAGAAGAGTTATGAGGTGTCCTGCTGCCTCTTGGGGGGCTGTTCCCACATCAGAAAGGGTTTGGATTAAGGATGTAATTCAGGGGGTGCTGAGGATCCTTCCAGGTCCTGAACTTCTATAGATGTGTCATAATGACTGCTTTGTGCAAATACCTTACCTCTTTTAAGGATATTTGAAGCAGGTGTGGTCAGACACTCAGACACAGAAGTGACTGTCATAAAGTAAGAGGTTTTTATATTCATTGATTCCCAGAACTGGAGGCAGACCAAATGGGGAGCCATGCGGGGAAGCACCAGAGTCTGTCATGGAATGAGGGAGTGAAGGGAACTGTAGGCAAGAGCTTTTACTGTAGTTTCCATGGGTAGGAAATAGATGAAGCAGGGTAATCAGGATTCACCTGTTGGCTAGTTTGAATAATTTCATGGGCTCTGGGTAATAAGGACTCTCCCTAGTTGACTGGTGATTAGGCAGGGGATAGTGGCCCAGAATGGCAACCCACTCCAGTACTCTTGCCTAGAAAATCCCATGGGCGCAAGAGCCTGATAGGCTGCAGTCCATGGGGTCAGGAAGAGTCGGACATGACTGAATGATTTCACATTCACACATTGGAGAAGGCAATGGCAACCCACTCCAGTGTTCTTGCCTGGAGAATCCCAGGGATGGGGGAGCCTGGTGGGCTGCCGTCTATGGGGTCGCACAGAGTCGGACACGACTGAATCGACTTAGCAGCAGCAGCAGCGGCCCAGAATGGCAACCCACTCCAGTACTCTTACCTGGAAAATCCCATGGACGGAGGAGCCTGGTAGGCTGCAGTCCATGGGGTCTCTAGGACACGACTGAGTGACTTCACTTTCACTTTTCACTTTCATGCATTGGAGAAGGAAATGGCAACCCACTCCAGTACTCTTGCCTGGAGAATCCCATGGGCTCAGGAGCCTGGTGGGCTGCCGTCTATGGGGTCACACAGGGTCGGACACGACTGAAGCAACTTAGCAGCAGCAGCAGCAGTAGCAGTGGCCCAGAGTGTGAGAGCAGATAAAGGATTAGGGAGTAGATAAAGGAGGTGAGGACTCTGGGCTGTCTGGTTAGCATATGAAAGGCATGCTTTCCTAATAGGAATTAGCTAGCCCTGGGAGGGGGTAGCACTCACCCACCCCACCCCTGGGGTTGGTGAGATGCCAAGATATCAAAACATCAGAATACAGAATAAAAAGACGTGGTTGATGAACACACTTTTGTAATCATACACCATCAGCTTCCTTCTCTTTCCTGCCAGGCTGAAGCCTCCCGCTTCCCTTGCCCCAGACCCCTGATGAAAACACAGCTATTGACACCACCATCTGCACATAATGTAAAGCCATGGTAGGTTAGTCAAAACCACCCCAATCCAGGATCTGTGGCCTCAGAAGGGAAGACTTCCACCACCCTTTGACTAATGGAGCCCTTGCCAGGCTTCTCCCCATCTCTCCTCACTCTGGGGCCATCTGGGTGTGGACAGCAGCAGCCACATCAGCAGGCTGACTTAGAGTGTGACTCAGAAATCCTTTGTTGTTGTTGTTCAGTTGTGTCCAACTCTTTGTGACCCCATGGACTGGGGTCCTGTCCTTCACCATCTTCCAGAGCTTGCTCAAACTCATGTCCATTGAGTCAGTGATGCCATCCAACTATCTCATCCTCTGTCACCCCTTGTTCTCCTGCCTTCAATCTTTCCCAGCATCAGGGTCTTTTCTAATGAGTCGATTCTTTGCATCAGATGGCCAAGGTATTGGAGCTTCAGCTTCAGCATCAATTCTTCCAATGAATATTCAGGATTGATTTCTTTTAAGATTGACTGGTTTGATCTCCTTGCAGTCCAAGGGACTCTCAAGAGTCTTCTCCAACACCACAGTTCAAAACCATCAGTTCTTCAGCACTCAGCCTTCTTTATGGTCCAACTCTCACATCCATACATGACTACTGAAAAAACCATAGCTTTGACTAAACAGACCTTTGTTGGCAAAGTAAAGTCTCTCCTTTTTAATATGCTGTCTAGGTTTGTCATAGCTTTTCTTCCAAGGAGAAAGCAACTTTTAATTTCAGAAATCCTACACCTCCTAATTCCACCCACCAGTAACCGCCCGTGTGGCCATGGCAAGGCTGCCTCACATTTCTGCGTATCAGTTTCCTTCCCTAAAGAGAAATAGGATTAATCCCAGTTCTAAATGCTTCATTTCTCTAGAAAATTAAGGGAAAGGAAGAGGAAATGCAGCAGAAAAGCTAAGGAGATGGGTGGGGTTCTCTAATCCTCACATAAAATCAGTGATGGCCACAAAACCAGAGAAACTGTCCAGGGACCTTCAGCCCTTCTCCTTCATCCCTTCTGTGGATTTGAGATTCTCCCAGTGACAGTGATGGGCTTCCCTCATAGCTCAGTTGGTAAAGAATCCGCCTGCAATGCAGGAGACCCCAGGTCAATTCCTGGGTCGGGAAGATCCGCTGGAGAAGGGATAGGCTACCCACTCTAGCATTCTGGCCTGGAGAATTCCATGGACTATATAGTCCATGGGGTCCCAAAGAGTCGGACACAACTGAGCGACTTTCACTTCACTTCACAGTGACAGTAATGATGATGATTATGATCATCAGGATAACAGGAATTCAGCCCCTGCAGGTTAGCCAGGCTTTTACATAAACTGCTTTATTTAATTCTTACAACAGCCCTAAGGTGGAGCAGACCCTCTCAGCCTATTTTACAGCTGGGGAAAACTGAGGAGTAGAGAGTCACTGGCTGGGTATCTCACAAGCAGTAAGTGAAGAGCCAGGTCTGAGGTCCAAAGCCTCATTCCTCATCACTGCACTCTGCTGCTCCCTGTGCCATGGGCAGCTTGGTCCAAAAAGAACTCAATGGATGCATCCCAAGCAGCAGTAGGTATTAATTCCAGGAGGGGGAACCTCTAAGAGGGAGAATGAACCCCCAGGGAAAGGCATTGCCCCATGAGGAGAACTCTTTGGAACTTGGAGGTTTCCGTTCTTTCTATTTTGTACCCTTCAGAGGCCTGGCATGGCTCTGGGCACTGAGGGTACATAGCTGTGAATGAGACAGGGAGCACTCAGGCTGGGGGAGGGAAGGAGGAAGACGGGAGAAGCGAATGGATAAAAACAGTGGCTGTAGAGGGGCCCAGCCTAACAGGCTCCCACCCTTCCTATGTTAAGCTCTGCAAGCTGGAAAACTCCAGCCAACAGAGAAAGCACAAGGCCTTCATCAGAGGCCAGATCTCAGTGACCAGGTAAGCTTCCCTCAGAACTCAGGGAGCCAGCAGTTGGGTCCAAACAGGAAAAACATAGCCCAGCTGCTGGCTAGTGGCACCTTTCCCCTCAACCCCCTGCTCAAGCCCAATTCTGGGTGCAACTAATTCCAATTTGCAGCCAAACTTAAGCGGATGCAGAAATCAGAACAATATTTTCAACAATATTTTCAGCTGCAGGAACAGAAGAAAATGATGTTTAGCACCCCGCTTTTGTGCAAATGCAACATGCCTATCTGAGTAAAGTAGAATTTCACCATATTTTACAATGAAGTAAGCATCCCAGAAATTTTATATTTTTTTCTTTCCGAGGGGGAGGATGAAGAGATTTTGGTAATTAAAACTCCCATCGATCACTGCTTAGATCTCAGAGATAATTGCACGGCTGCTACAGATGTGTGTTGAATCATGCAGTTTTGTTTTCAAGGGTGTGTGTGCCCCAAGGCCTGGAATCACACCTCCCCCGGCGTGAGGCATGAAGCACCCCTTTGCCATGTTCACTGTCCTCCCCCACCAGGGCAGGATGACACTTAGGGGATGGTCCTGGGCCTGCCCTGAATTAGCCGTGTAGGATTGTGTATGTGGCTTAACCTCTGTGTACCTCAGGTTTCTCTTTCGTCAACTGAAGAGTTGGAACTCAGTTATCTCAGGGTTCTTTACACCTCTTTTGATGCTTCCTAGAGTTGACATTCCCCTTGAGAGCTGCTGGCTGCATGGTAAGCCAATCAATCAAGAGATATGAGCTGTCAGAGCAAGGAATAGGGACTTTATCTGGAAAGCCAGCAGACTGAGAAGATGGTGGACCACTTTCCAAAAGAACCATCTTACTTACCCAAGTTAGAATTTAGTACTTCTTTTGTACTAAAACCAGAGAGGTCGTGGTTTGTGCTACAAGTCTCTGGTGCTGGAATTCTTTATCCTTGAGGCTGTCTGTGTACATCTGGCCATAATATCCCTATAAACCTCCATCAAGACAAATCTTATTCTCTGTTCTGCAACTTTTTATCTCTATATGAATGGGAAAGTGTTATACCTTTAAAGGTCAGAGCCTTGAGAATGGGCAATGCTGCATATTTCAGGCTATAGGCAGCATTCTGGTAGCAAAAGCAATAGCATTCAAAGTTTAAGGTAAAAAAAAAAAATACATCCAATATGGAGTCAGATTTGTTCTTCCTTATTAAAATCATCTCTCCACACTGATTTATTTTTCCCCTCCCTCTTGAGCCTCCCTTTGTTTTTCCCCTCCCTCCTGAGCCTCCCTCCCTCCCCCATCCCACCCCACCCCTCTAGGTCATTACAGCACTGAACTGAGCTCCCTGTAACAATGTATTAGGTTCCTGCTAGCTGTCTATTTCACACATGGTAGTGTATATATGTCAATACTACTCTTTCAATTCATCTCATCCTCTACTTCCCCGGCTTGTGTCCACAAGTCTGTTTCCTACTTCTGTGTCTCTATTCCTGCCCTGCAAATTGGTTCATCATTGCAAATTTTCTTGATTCCATATATATGCCTTGCTGCTGCTGCTGCTGCTAAGTCGCTTCAGTCGTGTCCAACCCTGTGTGACCCCATAGACGGCAGCCCACCAGGATCCCCCGTCCCTGGGATTCTCCAGGCAAGAACACTGGAGTGGGTTGCCATTTCCTTCTCCAATGCATGAAAGTGAAAAGTGAAAGTGAAGTCGCTCAGTCGTGTCCTACTCTTAGCGACCCCAAGGACTGTAGCCTACCAGGCTCCTCCGTCCATGGGATTTTCTAGGCATGAGTACTGGAGTGGGGTGCCATTACCTTCTCCGTATATATGCCTTAATATACGATATTTGTTTTCCTCTTTCTGACTTGTTTCACTCTGTATGACAGACTCTAGTTTTATTCATATCACTACAACTGAATCAATTTTGTTCCTTTTTATGGCTGAGTAATATTCCATTGTATATATGTACCACATCTTCTTTATCCATTCATCTGTTAACGGACTTTTACGTGACTTCCATGTCCTGGCTATTGTAAATAGTCCTGTAATTGTAATGTAAAAATGAACATTGGGGTACATGTGTCTCTTTGAATTATGGTATATGTCCAGTTCTCAGGGTATATGTCCAGTAGTGGGATTGCTGGATCATATGGTAGTTTTATTTTTAGTTTTTAAAGGAACTTACATACTGTTCTCCATAGTGGTGATATCAATTTACATTCCTACCAAGAGTGTAAGAGGGTTTCCTTTTCAACACTCCCTTTTCCAGCATTTATTGTTTGTAAAATTTTTTCAATGTTGGCCATTCTGACTAGTGTCCACTGAGTTTTAATCTCATCTCTGCTACTGATTCACATGTCCTTGACACATGAATGCCTTGTGTGTGCCAGACGCAGTGATAGGTCTGGAACCACAAAGATGCCTAGGGTCTCCCCTGACTCTGTGGGGCTCACAGTTTGGTGGACTGGATGGCCCAGAAGCAAACACATCACAAGAAAATATGTTGTGTGCCTTTCACACTCTCATTGTGTGGCCGGCCTGCCCTAGGGCACCGTCAGCTGTAGTAAGACCTGGATAGATGTTAACCTGTAGTAAAACATTTCCCCTGGCACAGGACCCATCCTTTCCTCCTTCCCCAAGAGATCGAGTATACAGAGGAGAAACCGCGGATGGGCCCAGAGCCTCAGCAGGAGCATGAACCATAATCTGTAGCTCTTGCTCTCACCCATGGTTCTCTGTTAGGAAATCAGATCAGCACCATTCTATCTGTTCCTGGTAGCCTCTGGGATCTGCCCGTGGCAACCTGACTGTGACCACTATAGTGAAAGAGTGAGAAACCTTAGGATGGGAGGGATATTCTTCCCTCGGCATCCAGCATGACCTGGGTCTTAAGTTTGCTGTTCCATTCCACTCCAGAGGAGCTCTGAGCTCCCTAATGAAAACACGGATGCATCCATGCTGGGCACGTCACCCCCGTACACAACCTGGAAGAGGAAGCCAGGAGACCCTCTTCCCTGCTGGCTCCCACTCCAGGAGCGCCACTGGGCTCTCCTGTCTACTTTGTGATCGGAACTGAGCAACCAGATGACTCCGAGCTTCCCCTGGCAGCAGCGACAGCACTAATTTGGCGTGTCAGGTACACTGACAAGCAGAAAAGTGCAAAAGCTCCCCCCGGGGACAGCAGCCTTCCGTGGCACCACCCAGTTCTGCCACCTCGCAGAGGCCTCTCCCTGAACATCCACATTGTGCATATCGATTTCACCTATATGGGATGCGGGGTCCCTGATGGCTCAGTGGTAAAGTATCTGCCTGCCAGTGCAGGAGACACAGGAGATGCAGACTTGATCCCTGGGTCAGGAAGATCCCCTGGAGAAGGAAATGGAAACCCACTCCAGTATTCTTGCCTGGGAAATCCCATGAACAGAGGAGCCTGGTGAGCTACAGTCCATGGAGTCGAAAAGAGTTGGACACGACTGAGAACAGCACATGCAGGATTTAGGCAGAGGCCCCCAAGTCTCCTCTTTGCACTATATTCTCCAGCCTTCCATGCTAGGGACTGACTTGGCCCCTTCCTTCCTCGCCATCCTCATCCCCCTCTACCTCACCATCCCTAGGAGTTGCCGTGCAGTCAGCCTCCTGTGCCTATAATGGATTCACTGGTTAACACTCAATAGCACTAGAGACCCCAAAAGGTCCTTTCCCAGCCAAATCTGGTTTGGAGGAGAGTGTGGGAGGATGGGGGCACTGAGGCCCCTTGATTTTACCTTCTTCTTCTCTGCCGCCCAGTTGCTACTGAGCTGGTGACAAAGCCTGTGCATGTGCGCCTTGGATGCATGGATGCATGGATGGATGGATAGACATCCCCTCTGGAGTGGGGTGGGCTTTTCTGGTGGCTCAGATGGTAGAGAATCGGCCTGCAAGGTAGGAGACCTGGATTTATTCCCTGGGTCGGGAAGATCCCCTGGAGAAGGAAATGGCAACCCTCTCCGATATTTTTGCCTGGGAAATCTCATGGACAGAGGAGCCTGGTGGGCTACACTCCATGGTGTCGTGAAGAGTCAGACATGACTGAGCAACTCACACACACACACACACACACACACACACACCGTAGAGGGGGGGAGAAGCTGTCCTCTCTGTATTTTCTGCCTCTCCCCCACTCCATGCATCCCCAACTGCTGGTGTCTCTGAGGCAGTGCTTATGCAAGCAGCTCGTGTTCTGCAGGGTTACAGGATGCTGTTGTCAATTTGAGGCAAGCCCATGAGTGTGGTTGTCCCTGACGGTTGTAAACAGGACGGGAAGCAGGATGGGTGGGCTCCCTGGATTTGAACCACTGGACTAGGAGCCTCCCTACTGCTGCCTACCATGTATCTGCAGCCTGGTGGGGCCTCAGGCTTCCTGGCTCGGTGTCTGGAGCTTCCACCCGTCTCCTGTAGTGTCTTCCAGCTCTAACTATCTACACACTGGAGCCCAGTACCGGGGTTGTGTTGGGCTACTTAAGTAAAGGCAAAAAACCTGACTATCGAGGGCATGACAGTCCCTAGGACAACTAACCCACCCAGGAGGCCAAGATGAGCTCTGCATTGTCCCTTAGGGTTTGATTCTGTGTCAGGAAAAGTAACTCTTTAATGATATGTTCATTTTACACAAATAGTCCCTTTCCTCCCAAGTGCCTGACCTCATCCATGTGTCCAAGGACAGGAAGGGAGCGAAAAAAGTTTATGAGCCACCAAACAGTTGAAATGGCTCAGAAACCTTATCCCTGAGGCTGAAGGGCTCAGTTTAAAGATTCCCAACCAGCATAGAGGTATCCAGCCTTGTCAGTTCTCAGCTGTTTTCTGACTAAATAGGAGAACCTGGTTCGGGAAGAAAATTCTGAAACAATGATGCCCATTTGATACAGGTGTAAGAACAGGAAAAAATCCTTGAACCCAAACCACAATTAAAATAGCTCATGTTGGGCTTCCCTGGTGGCTCAGTGGTAAAGAATCCCACAGCCAATGCAGGAGACACGGGTTCAGTCCCCACTCCAGGTAGATCCCACATGCCCTGGAGCAACTAAGCTTGTGGGCCAGAACTACTGAGCCTGTGCTTTAGAGCCTGGGAGCCAAAACTACTGAAGCCTGCACGCTCTAGACCCTGTGCTCTGCAACAAAAGAAGCCACCGCAGTGAGAGGCTGGAGCACTTCAACTCGAGACTGGCCTTTGCTTGCTCCAACTAGGGAAAAACCTGTGTAGCAATGAAGACCCAGCACAGTCTAAAATTAATACACAAATTATTTGAAAAAAAAAATAGCTCATGTTTATGAAGAGCTTCTCTGTTCCAAACACTTGCTATGAAATTTACATTTAGATCCTCACAAGGACTACATGAAGGAGATACCCTTATTATTCCCATTTTATAGATAAGAGAGGTTAAGTAACTGGCCCAGGGTCACACAGTGGATGAAGAGAGGATCATCGAAACTCAGCGTCTTTTTTTCTACCCTTCACCTTACAGAAATGTGCTTACCTGGTTGGGTCAGCAAGGAAAGGTATTGGCTTTGCTCTGGGGAAACTGATGTCCCACCTGATAAGTAGCTTTGTTCAAATAGAAGAGGAGACAATTCCTCTCATTCATTAACTTCTAATTTATATACTTCAAGTACTGCTCATTTACATGAGCCAGGCACTATAAACACACACTCATCAGTCAAACAGGTTTGTGGCGTGTCCCTGGGTTGTGAGCTGAGGTTGGGATGGGATGGGTCACCACTGCCACCAGAAAATTTCCTCACTGCCTGGTGACTCCTTCCCCGAGTTTCTGGCTTTTCAAGCGCTTCTAGGTAATCTCATGCAAATCCTTTCCTGGAATGGTATCTAGAGGGACAAATCCTAAGAAGCTGAAGAAGGAGCCAAATGCCACCTCTTATGAGTAATGCATTCATTCCATCCTTCCACAAACCCTAGCAGAACTTCACCATGGACATAGTGTACCCATGATGCATAGTGTCCTAAGACGCCATCTCTGTCCTAGAGGAACTTGGCAGAAAGAGTCAGCAGACACATCACCATAGTACACATGACGAACCTAGACAGCATATTAAAAAGCAGAGACATCACTTTGCCAACAAATATCCGTATAGTCAAAGCTATGGTTTTTCCAGTAGTCGTGTACAGATGTGAGAGTTGGACCATAAAGATTGAGTGCTGAAGAATTGATGCGTTCAAACTGTGGTGTTGGAGAAGACTCTTGAGAGTCCCTTGGACTACAAGGAGATCAAATATGTCAATCCTAAAGGAAACCAATCCTGAATATTCTTTGGACGGACTGATGCTGAAGCCCCAATACTCTGGTCACCTGATGAGAAGAGCCAACTCATTGGAAAAGGCCCTGATGCTGGGAAAGATTAAAGGCAGGAGGAAAAGGGGACAACAGAGAACCAAATGGTTGGATGGCATCACCAACTCAATGGACATGAGTTTGAACAAATTCTGGGAGATGGTATAGGACGGGAAAGCCTGGCATTGCTGCAGTCCAGGGAGTCACAGAGAGTCGGACACGACTGAGCCACTGAACAACGTAGTATGTATGGGATGCAGAGGAGCTACATGATAATAAAGAAAAAGGGGGTTACAGAGGAGAGAACATTTGACCTGACTCTTGAAACCTAAGACCAAGTCTAAAAAGTTCAGAACGAGTGTTCTAGGTGGAAAGTGAAGTGTTAAGTCACTCAGTCACATCTGACTCTTTTGTGACCCCATGAACTGTAGCCCACCAAGCTCTTATTTCCCAGGCAATAATATTGGAGTGGATTGCCATTTCCTTCTCCAAGAGACCTTCCTGACTCAGGAATCGAACCCTGGCCTCCTGCGTTGCAGGCAGATTCTTCACTGTCTGAGCCACCTGGAAATCCCCAAACTCTGGGACTTAGAAGAAGTGGCTGCTACTGCTGCTAAGTCACTCCAGTCGTGTCCGACTCTGTGTGACCCCATAGACGGCAGCCACCAGGCTCCCCCATCCCTGGGATTCTCCAAGCAAGAACACTGGAGTGGGTTGCCATTTCCTTCTCCAATTTAGAAGAAGTGGAGGGAAGAGTAAATGCAGTGACAAGAAGATCTGGAAAACTTGGGAAGTATTTTAAAGCATAGCATGATACTCGACGCAGGTCTCAGTGTGAAGGAGAGCGAAGCAAGAAAGATGGGAGAGGGGACGACCTGCAAGCCCCCCACAAACTATCAGCGGGGATACCAAAAACTGTGCTATAGACAAGAAAATACCAAAGTTTATAAGCAATTTTTTAAAAGCCAAGAATCTCCTATTTGAGTTATTAGTAAAATACTATCCAACATGGTTTCCTGGCCAGAAAGGAAAAGGGGGTGGGGTTGGCCTTTGTGGGAGGAGAATATGCATATTAGCCAGTGCCCTGGCTGAGGGCTGGCAAGAGCTTGAGAATCACTTTGCAGGAGAATCTCCCTGGTTTAAAGGCTGTGCACAGCTGGCTCTGAGGGATAAATCCATTATTTCACTAACAAGGTTGACTCCCAAGGTGGCAAAGGGAAGAGATTTCGAGGTTGTGGGTATATAGCCTGAACTGGGGAGCAGGGACGCAGCCAGAGACCCCACCTAGACCACCACATGGGGAGAAAGACCACCAAAACCTCCATTTCTTAAAACCCCAATGAACAGCTGAAAATTACTTGCCCCTGGGAAAAAAAAAAAAACAAATTCCACATTATCATTTCAATGGCTCCTCACATAAATACCAAAGAATCAGAAAAGCTGGTGCCTCATGTTGCTCCCAGAACCCAAGAAATGGTATCTTTCAGTTATCGGATTTTATCTCTTTGCAGCGTTACATTTTATACATATTTATTCATGCAGAACAGAAGCGCAGCGTTATTGAGGCTGCCATGGGAGCGGAAGGAAAAGCTGTTATACATAAGAATGCACCGCATTTACATCGTAGCACTTTGCGACAATTGAACTATATGCAACTGTTTTTTTTTTTAATAATAAAAAAAAACTCTGGTTTGCATTTAATTTGCTGATTTTTCCCCCCTTTCTTCCTCTTGCATTTTCATATGCCAGAACAGTGTGAAAGGGGGAGGGGTCGAGATCATTGAGGATATGGAGGGTTGGGGGCTAGCGACAGGCAGCTTTCATGGAGGGGTAGGGGATCCAGAGCAGGTTTATAACTATTTCTTTTTTAGCAGATGCAGTTAACTGAATGGCAAAACATTCATCTTCCGATTTAATAACTCCTCCTCCCCGCATGGAGACAGGGGTATTATAGTGTGAGATATTGCTCTTCAGGCTCTTTGAGTGTCAGTGATGAATCCCCATCTTCTAATAAAACACATTTTCATAGTAATTGAAATAATAATTTTTTGGCCCCTTCATTTTCCCAGGGACTTCAAAAGGGGCCTTTGACTTCTTTCCCTTTCCCCTGCTCTGACCTTATTTTCTTTTCATTGAAATTCCTCCAGCCCCTGAGAGGCAGAGTCTGGGTTTCTGGGATGTGTGTTCTGATGGCCTTTATCCTTCCCCCACAGTCATAACCACAAGATGGGCTCCAAATCTAGAGAGTCAGGGGCCTGTGACCTGGAATTCTGGGCCAGGTTTAGCTTTTCAATTCCATTTGCATAACAAGCTGAGCATCCCCAGGGAGGGACGAACATGGTAACCAGGCATCTGTGGGGACCCCAGAGAGGAGCAGAGAAGGGCCTCAACCCCACCAAATCCTGAAACTCATGCACTATGCCAACACTTAAGTCTCTCCTACCACCCCTGAGGTCAAGATCTAGGGCTGCAGCTCCCCATTCTACATCTGCCTCTTAGGCTGCACGTGACCTCATCCCTGGGAATTAAAATAAATATCAGTGTGTTAAAAACAGCACTGCTTCCTCGAGAATCAAGTTTGGGAGGGAGAGGGTAATGGGAGCAATGATGATATTGCACTAAGTGTAATACATTTAATCCACAGGTTATTTTAAATGCTTGCATTCCAAAAATTTTGGTGCCAGGGGTGGGGGCACCAACAGAAAGTCTTTTTTATGTCCCAGCCCTCATTGTCTAGTTGAGCAGGAAATAGACGAGTCCAAAGTATCTGTAGAGCCTCTTCCTAAATGAATCCCCCCATACCCTTACCTAAGGTCATTCTTAAAACTGAGTTTTTTTTTTTTTAACTTTTTATTTTGTTTTGAGGGTATAGCCAATTATGGAGAAGGAAATGGCAACCCACTCCAGTATTCTTGCCTGGAAAATCCCATGGACAGAAGAGCCTGGTGGGCTATAGTCCATGGAGTTACAAAGAATCAGACATAACTTAGTGACTAAACAGCATAGCTAGTTAACAATATTATGACAATTTCAGGTGGACAACGAAAGGATGCAATTGTACAATACATGCATGCATTCTCTGCCGAACTCCCCTCCCATCCAGGCTGCCACATAACATTGAGCAGAGTTCCCTGTGCTATACAGTAGGTCCTTGTTGGTTATCCATTTTAAATATAGTCAGGAGTTGGTGATGGACAGGGAAGCCTGGCATACTGCAGTCCATGGGGTTGCAAAGAGTCAGACACAACTGAGCAACTGAACTGAACTGCCATCCCAAGCTCCTTAACTATCCCTTACACCCAGCCCACATCAGCTGTTAAAAAGAATGAACTAATACCATTTGTAGCAACATGGATGGACCTAGAGATTGTCATACTGAGTGAAGTAAATAAGACAGAGGAGAATTATCTTTTGGCATCTCTTATATGTAGAATCTAAAAGAAAAAAAACATGATACAAACGAACTTACTTGCAAAACAGAAACGGACTCACAAACTTGGAGATCAAACTTATGGTTGTCAGGGAGGAAGGCCGAGGGAAGGGATAGTTAGGGAGGTTGGGATGGGTATGCTGAGACTTTTGAGATGAGTGAGGGTCATTCCAGAAAAAAGCCCCATCTCTGGCAGAAGCCAAGGGATTCTTTGGAAAGGTGAGAGAAGCCATTCAGAGCCTGCAGGTCTAAGTTGGATAGACCTGTGGCACATTCAATTCTTTGGTTTTTTAGTAGTCTTTGTTTTTTAGAATAGTTTTAGGTTCAAGCAACTCTGAGTGGAAAGTACAGAAAGTTCCTGTATACCCCCTGTCTATGCACATGTGCTACCTCCTCTCACCAACATCCTAGACAAGAATGTTGCATTTCATATAGTCAATGAACATATGTGGAGATATGGTTATCACCCAGGGCCCATAGTTTACATTAGGGTTCACCCTTGGGCTTGTACATTCTATGGGTTTGGACAAATGTATAATGACATGTATTCACCATTATAGCATCACACAGGAGAATTTCACTGCCCTAAAAATCCTCTTTGCTCCACTCATAAATTTATCTCTCCCTTTCTGGAAACCACTCATTATTCTAGCTGTCTCCATAGATTTATCTTTTCCAGAATGTCATTTTGGAATCACACAATCTGTAGCCTTTTAAGATTGGCTTCTTTCACTTAGTCATATGGATTTGTCTTTATCCATGATTAATATGCATGTCTTTTCATGGCTTGATAGCTCATTTCTTTCCAGCACTGAATAATATAGTATTGTCTGGATATAACACAACTTCTTTATCCTTTTATCTACTGAAGGACATCTTGGTTGTTTCTAAGTTTGGACAGTTATAAATATAGCTGCCATAGACATCTATATATAGGTTTTTGTGTGGATATAGTTCTCAACTTCTTTGAGTAAATACTAAGGAGCATATTGTTGGATTGTATGGTAAGAGTATGTTTACTTTTATAAGAAACTGCCAAACTGCCTTCCAAAGTGGTTGTACCATTTTGCATTTCTATCAGCAATAAATGAGAGTTCCTGTTGCTCCATATCCTCCCCAGCATTTGATGATATCAGTCTTCTAGACTGTGGCCGTTGTAATAGGTATATGGTGGTTTCTCATTGTTTTAATTTGAAAACCCAAAATGATATGATGTTGCATATTTTCATATGCTTATTTGCCATGTGTACATCTTATATGGTGAGGGGTCTCTTCAGGTCTTTTGCCCTGACCTGACCTTAGGTTGTTTGTTTTCTTATGGTTGAGTTTTAAGAGTTTTCGTATATTTTGGATACCAGTCCTCTATCAACTATCACTTTTGCAAAGATTTTCTCTCAGTCTGTGACTTGTATTCTCATTCTCTTGACCCCGTTCAGCTTTGTTCTCTCTTCCTGTGTGCCCAGTGGACCCATAGCTCCTTTTCTCCGAGCTGCTGGGAAGCCCAACCAACTGTGGAGGGGCCAGGCTTCCTAGGGAAGTGGGTGAGCCTGTCACCACCATTCATTTCCAACCAACACATATTTATTCATTCCTTAAATACTTACATTGTGCCAGACACTGTTCTAAGTCCCAGGAATGTATCAGTGAACAAAAGAGAAAAAGCTCTGAGTCTTTCAGAGCTCACTTTCTGGTAGGAAAGACATGTACTGAAGAATACACATAGAGATGTATCTGGAAAATGTGCATAAGCATATTATATAGCTTTCTAGAAGTAAGTACAACATGAAAAAAGATGAGCAGAAATAGGGAGATTGGAGGTGCTGGCACACGGGAAGTTTGCCATCTAAATAAGGTGGCAGCATGGGCTGCATTGGAAAGGAACACTTAAGCAAAGAGGATGCAAGAGAGATCGGACAGAGAGATCAGGCTGAAGGGCCAGTCGGTACAAAGGTCATGAGGCAGGAGTGCACCTGATGAGAGAGAAAGTCAAGGATGTGGCCGGAGTGGAGCAGAGGAGCAATCAGAAGAGAAGCTTCTAATGGACTCGATGTGGGGATGAGAGGAAGAAGAATCACAGACGACACTAAAATTTTTGACCTGGGCCATTGGGAGGACATCATTCACTGAGATGGGGAAGAGCAGGTTTCTGGGGGTGGGAAAGGGGTGGAAGGCAGATATCAGGAATTATGTTTCAGACACGATGAGTTTGTCCTCTTAGACATCTTGGTGGAGACGTCAGGTAGACTGTTGGATAGAAGGGCTTGGAGTTCAAGAGAGTTTGTGTGTAAGACTCTGGGCTGAGAGCTATGAAGAACAGAAAGAATAAAACTCAATTCCTCCACCCCTACCTCTGTCGAGGTATCACTGGGCAGTGGGAGTGAGTTCAGGAGGGCAACACATAACAGAGGCACACCCCTGGAAGGCAGCTCCTGCCAGCTCCCTTGAGGCTTGAAGGCAGGTGAACACAATCCAAGCTCCCCCTGATTACACTAAAGACAAATCAGATGAAGGACAGCCCCCAAACCCCTTGACTGCTCATTTCTAACAAGCTGGCATGAAAGGGAAACGAGGGTGGTGTTTTACCTTGCCCAAATGCAGTAACTTCAGATTTTTTTTGTTTTTTTTTTTTTTTTTGAAGATTACCATAAGGGTTCCTCCTACTTCATCTGCCTTCCCATTCACCTACAAGGCAGGTAAAGGCAGAGAAGGAAGGCTGAGGGGGCGCCCACCGGCTACAGGGGTAGTCACTTTAGCCCTCCTACTCCCTTAGCTCTGTCCTCCACTGCGTGTCAAACCAGGCTGGGTCCTGTGATCTGTGGCCTGTGCATGCACAGAGCTTGCTGTTTAAAGGGAGGAGAGCTGTGGCTATGGGTTCAACCCCACAATAGACCAGTATTAGGTCAAATCCCTCATATCAGTAACCCAGGTCCCAAGGTTAATCTGCTAGCTGTGGTCCTCACCCTGAAATAGTCAATCGCCCAAACAAGAGCCGTGTTTTCACTTTAAACATCCCTGAGTCTCTCTTGCTCAAGTGGCAGATGGTGAATTTCATGCAATGACGTGAGCAAAGGGCCCTCTATTTCCAGCCTGGAACTCAGAATCTGCAGAGAACCTGCATCTCTGTATCCTGTATTCCTAATGTTGCAGCTCTTGGGGTGGGGCGTGAGGGGTTTAGGATGTGTCTGAAAGGACTGGGTCCAGGAGGGGAAGAGCAATGAACTGGCCTTTGTCCCAGATTCTCCAGCAGGGAAAGGGGAACCCGGACTCTTTGGGCAGCCTAGGCTGGATCCGTAGGACAAGACCTGCCATCCACAACCTGAAAATCTAGTGCTTTAATAAGCCAAGGCTGATATTAGAACTGATTCACCCAAGCGCAGGGTGAGGGGTAGTTACTGATGTAATATCTTTGCAGGCTTGGATCTGAGCGAGAGTAAAACTGTTATGAAAGAGGGCCAGATTAATGAAAATGTGCATGGTAACAGCCATGCAGCCTCCAAGATTTCCACCTGGCTCTTTGGCACCTTCTGACCCAAATATGTTGACCTGAGTCTAATGCCCCACACCCAGCCTTTTCACTTCCAAAAACAGAAGAAGATTTATAACACAACAATAACCTTCAGGAATCTCAGCCAACTCCTAGACTGCTCTCTTAGGTTCCCAAAGGAATTAACCCTTCGGGAAAGGTTTTAGGATAATATTGTAGTTTAGTCACTAAGTCATGTCCAACTCTTTGTGATCCTATGGATGGGAGCCTGCCAGGCTCCTTTGTCTGAGGGATTTTCCCAGGCCAGAATATTGGAGTGGGTTGTCATTTCCTTCTTCAGGGGATCTTCCTAACGCAGGGATTAAACCCGAGTCTCCTGCATTGACAGACAGATTCTTTACCACTGAGCCACCTGGGAATCCCTTAAGCATAATATTAGGGGTTTGGAATTCTCTATTTGAGGGATTTGCCAAGAAATTCGACTGAGGCCTCAGCACCCACACTCTGGCCCCCTCTTCACTCCTATCACATAGACAAACTTCCTGGCAGTTTCTTCAGCTGGCCTGTCCTCTGGCCAGGCCTTTGAACCCTGGGGTACACTGTCCTCTCCCCAAGGGTGCTCTTCCCACACAAGCATCACCATCTTTTGGAAGCTTTGCAAGCAAGCTGTACTTTAATACCATTAATTGCTTTTTTTTCTTATTATAAAATTCATGTTCAATGCAGAAAATATGGAGCTTATAAAAAAAGTGAAGAAAACAAAAATCACCCATCATTTTGACACATATTCTTCTGGTCTTTTTTTTTTTTCCCCAAGTGTTTATATGTATTCTAATTGGGAGCATCCTGTACATGCTGTTTCATGATCTGCTTCCCCCCCCCTCCTCACTTAAGGGTACATAGTTAATCAAACAAGGCGGGGCAGTTTAGTGTAGTGGTTATGTGTGGGTGGGCTCTGGAGTCAGAATGTCTGGGTTCAAATCCTGGCTGCACAACTACAGTCCTAAGACCTGAGCAAGTTACTGACTTTGTTTCCGTGTTTAGAACAGTGTGGTTTACACTGCATTTTAATCTATAATTTTGTTTTCTCGCTTTCTCACTCCACTGTGAGATCCTTGAGGTCAGAGAGTGACTCTTCCTTTGGTCTTTCTGTCCCCAGCATCTTGCTCGCACATAATAAGCATCTCCAAAAGGTTAAATGCATGAAAGACTCCAAAGGAGAAGGCTTAGAGCTAGGAGTCAGATAAAAGTCCCTGAAATAGAGAATCAAAGATCTGCGAGATGGGCGGCGCAGATGCTGGGCTTTATCTCTATTAGCTAAAGCAGGACCATGCATTGCTTTCTGAGGGTTCTGTTTCATCATTTGTCAAATGGAGACGCCAGGGTGATTATGAGACAAGCAGGACAACTTCGTGGACCTGCTCCACAAACTGCAGAACTTTGCTAGTGAAGTTGTGAGCCCTTAATTTCCTCTCCGGCTCTTAATGGGGACTGGCATGGACCGATGTCCTCAGAAACAAGAGGGAGGCCGGGCTGTGCGCACCGCGGCTCAAGGCTTCCCTGCTCCCCGGGTCAGCATGCGGGCCCCCGGGCGCATCCTCTGGTCCTGAGTCGGAGGAGTGGGTGTTGGGGCGCCCGAGCCCGCTGGGCCTACCTGGACGCCGCCACCGACTCTGGGGGCCCCCGTTCCTCACCACTCCCTCTTTCTCCCAGGACCTATCCTCCCCCGCCCACCAGATCCGGCTATGGGGAATCCTATCCCTCACCGCCCCCCGCGGCCCCCCCCCCCCCCCCCCCGCCTTCTCCGGGATCCGGGCGGAGAAGGGAGGGTGGCGGTGGCTAGAACTGAGTCTTCCTTTGCCTCCTACTCTCCGGCAAAATCCGCTTCTTTTCTGAGCAGGATGGGGCGGGGGCGGGGGGCCGCGTGTGCGCGGGGCGGAGGGAATTCCTTTCCCGGCGAGCTAGGCGCCGCCACCCGTCGCAGCGCCTGCCCTTTTTTTAGCTCTTCCCCGGGGCTCCTTCTTGGAGCGGCCGGGGGGCGGCGGGGTGGGGGGCGGATGGCGGCGCGCTCCGCCCCGCAGTGGGGGGACCGTCCCCCCCATGCCCGCCCCGCACCCCGCCGAGCGCCCGGGCTGCTCGAGTGGAAATCGGGCGACGGCGCGAGGGTCCCGCCGCCGCCGCCGCCGCGCCCGTGGGTGGGCAGCCGGGAGACTTGCTGGAGGGAGACCCGGGGTGATTCCCATCCGCCCGCAGCTCTTCCAAGGCTGCCCTGAGCATGGAGTTGTTTCGTCATTTTGAAAAAACACCTTCCCCCGCCCCCAAGGCTGTCTCAGAAATGGCATTGAGTCAGACCTGAGTCACAGGAGAACGTGGGCCCCCTCTCCCCTCCCCGGCGATTCTTCCTGGTCCCTCGCGCAGCCCCGCTCTCAGCACACACACAGACACACACATAGAGACACACACACAGAGAGACACACAGACACACACACAGCATCCCAACCGTGATGGGGCCCCAGACGCCGCGGCCCCCGACCGCCGCCTCCTCTCGGTGTCTGGGATACCTGTCCCCGCCGCCCCGGCCCAGCCCTCCACCCTGCCCGCCTCTCCACCCCATTCCTTCTCTGTTGCTGCAAAGGCAGTTCTTCTAGGGACAGCGATCCGGTCCTCAGACCGTGTAAAGGCCACAGGCTGCCCCCCTGCCTCCAGGTGAGACGGGCCACCTGCCCTTTCTTGACCTTCCCGCTGCCGGGTGTCAGGCTGAGCAGGGGCTGGGCGGTGGCCACGGTGTCCTCTCCTGCGATAGATCACCGCGGGGCTGACCGCCCTATATGACCTGGTCAGTTTCTTCCACCTCTGGCTACCTGTGTTCTCACCCCTTCCACCCTTCCTAGAGCTTCTGCGGGGAAGGTGCTACACAACTCTATTTTTAGTCCTAACAAGCTGCCTGCCTGTGCAGCTTCCATCTGCAGTTCTCCAAGCCCTTTACAAATGCTAATGAATGGGAACTGCTGCCTCCAGAGTAACTTGGATTCCTCTTCCTCCCTCTTCCCTACCCCCAAGCTTTCCGGGGGTTGGGGGAGGGGGGGATTGAGGCCGGAGTTGGGGTCCTGGAGGTATGCTCAACCCTGGGTCAGAACCCGAAGTTTCCTGTAGTCTGTTGTGGTCCTGTCTTGGCCAGTGCATTCTGCCCCCTCATATTTCACACTCGGAGGATAAGATAGTTGGATGGCATCACCGACTAATGGACGTGAGTTTGGACAGACTCTGGGAGATAGTGGAGGACAGGGAAGCCTGGTGTGCTGTAGCCTATGGGGTCGCAGAATCAGACAGGACTTGGCGACTGAACAACAACAAAACTTCACATTCAGTGCCAGGTCGTGGATTAAGTTCAGAGATCAGACATTCCCTGTCCTCAGTAAGCCAAAGTTCAGGGGGAGAGAAGAGCATAGAAGTTGATCACTATAGCACAAATAGGTAGACTCACAGAGCTGTTTCTGTAGAGAACATTGTAGAGGCACAGAAGTTTCCCCCAGCCTGATGGGGAGGGAGGGTAGCGGGGGTTAGTGGAGTTAGTGGCTTATTTTATAATCGGAAATGGCAACCCACTCCAGTATTCATGCCTGGGAAATCCCATGGACAGAGGAGCCTGGTGGGCTACAGTCCATAGCGTCACAAAGACTTGGACATGATTGAGCGACTTTGACTTCACTTTATAATATGGGAAGCCTTCCTGGAGGAGATGACTCCCTGAGCTGAGTCTGTAATTGAGAATTGGAGTTAATCCAGAAAAAAAGAGGGCATTCTGGGAACAAACACAGGGTGGAAAAAGAGACAGATCAGAGTTGCTGATGGTGGAAATGTTCCATGTGCTGAGGTGGGAGGTGAGCTGGGAAGGATCTTGGTGCAAACAGGAAAAGGACCTGGTCAGGTTGGAGTTTTAAATACATCGTTCTGGAGGAGGGCAAGCTTGATGGGATAAGAGTGGAAGCGAGGAGACCAATTAGAGGTGATAAAGGCCTGGCCTAGGTGCTGTGGAAAAGACAGGGTACATGAGACATATTTGACAGTTACCTAATGAGAAATCCACGCGACACAATCTTTATTTTTTTCCTCCGCCTCTGGCTCACTGTTAGACTGGCAGGGCAAACATCGTCCCAGAAATTGAACCAAATATCACCACCCAGGTGACACCCTTCTCTTTTGAGCAGGATGTCTGGACCCCCTGGAGGGCAGGACCTACCCTCTGTCTCTGTCATGGCAACTAGCAGTGATGCAGACAAATCTGTGTTTGAATGTTGGTTCAGTTGATCAGTTAAGGGTAAACAGGAGTGGGAAATTACCTCTCTGCAACAGTAGGTATAAGACCACAGGACCCTAACCACTGTTCATCAGAGTTCAAGCTGCCAGCACACTTCCACAGAAAGCTAGCCCTCCCTCTCCAGCTTTCATCCTGAATCAGAAAATGCTGCCAACTGCTATGAACGCAGCTTCAGAAACTGTAGGAAGTCTCCTTACCAGTTTCAGGGCCCTGCTTTCCAACCAAAAAATCTTGGAGCACCTAAAATGCATTTCCTGTTGGAACAGGCTGTGCAGAAGATGCACGTGTGTGCTGGCCCTGGGGATACACAGACCAGGAGGGTGACATGGAAGGACTTACCCATATCAGCAGTTTTATATGGTGTGATGGCAGGAGTTCAAGGCAACAGGCCTTTGCTCATTTAATTCTCCATGTTGTCTGTGTCGTGCTGGAGAGTCCTCCTGCTGCGCATGCGTGCTCAGTCATATCCGACTCTGTGACCCTATGGACTATAGCTCACCAGGTTCTTCTGTCTGTGGAATTTTCCAGGCAAGAATACTGGAGTGGGTTGCCATTACCTCCTCCAAGGGATCTTCCTACTGCTGCCTTTCACTGCAAATAGCTTCCTCCAGTCACTTCCCAACATTAAATCCCAGTACGTCTGCTGTGGCAATAAAGATCGTAGTTAAGAGAGTGGACCCTGGTCCAGGCTCAAGTTCCATCTCCTCCACTCCTGCTAGCTATGTGCCCCTAGAGAAGTTAAGTGACTCAACCTTTTGAACCCTCAGTTTTCTCATCTGATAGATCAGGTATAATGTTAGAGATACTGTGAAGTTTGAAAGAGTTAACACCTGTTTAAGGGCTTAGAACGGTGTCTGGTACATGGTAAGCCCTCAGTAAATATTAATTCCTATTAATATTGCCAGAGTCCTCTCTCTTCTATCTGAGATGATTGTACTTCCAGCTCCTTTTACCAGCTGATCAACCCATGTTGTTCTTTATGAAGTCTTCCCTCCATCTCTTCTTCTATTTTAAGTCCTGGATACTTAACCATTGACTCTTTAATTGCTGAATCACTCTTCTGGGGGCAAGAAAATATATTTCATTTAGTAGAAAAGACTCATATCTTTTGTTTGCTAGTTTTTTAATTTTTTCAGCCGTGATGCACAGCATGGATGGATGGATCCACATGCACAGGATCTTAGTTTCCTAACCAGGGAACCCCCCCTGCATTGGAAGTGGAGTCCCAACCACTGGATGGCCAAGGAAGTCCTGAAAAGACACATTTTTTTAATTGAAGATGAGATGTTGTTGTTTAGTTGCTAAGTCGTCATGCCCAACTCTTTGCAACCCCATGGACTGTAGCCTGTCAGGCTTCTCTAGCCATGGGATTCTCTGGGCAAGAATACTGCAGTGGATTGCCATACCCTCCTCCAGGGGATCTTCCCAACCCAGGGATCGAAACTGTGTCTCCTGTGTTGGCAGGTGGATTCTTTACCACTGAGCCACCAGGGAAGCCCCTGAAGATGAGAAACTCTTGTAAAAATTGACTGGGATATAGAATCATAGAATGTTAAAGCTGGAAGACATCTGGGAGGTACTAATTCAAGCTCACATTTTTCACAGATGCGAAAGATGGAGTCACTTGTGTAATCAGTGACTGCTGGAGGGTGGGAACCCTGGCTTCCTGATCCCAGTGCTTCCCCACCGTCACTGCTGGCTTTCCCAGGTTCTCTCTCACCCACACCTTCAGGCCACCCAAATCTTTTTGGCCTTTGCTCTCTCCTCTCTCCTTTCTCCTCTCTGCCTCTGGTCAAGCCTTCTCTTGTCTAGTCCAGACCACACTAGTGGTCTGTCCCTGTGTCAGTCAGGGTTCAACCGCAGAAACAGAACCAGTAGGAAATATATAGCAGAGGGGTTATTGCAAGGAATTGGCTTACAGAATTGTGAAACCACCTAGGCAAGTCCCATTCGTGGTGTAGGCCATCAGGAAGGGTGAGCAGGGAACTCTTGGTCAGGAGCTGAAGCTGGAGTTCACGGGTGGAATTTCTTCTTCCGGGAAAATTTAACTGATTGAATTAGGCCCACTCAGGTTATCCCTGATGCTCTCCTTCACTTAAATCAGTTGATTATGGACATGAATAACAACTACAAAATACCTTCACAGTAATACCAATGTTTGAATAACTGGATTCTGTAGCCTTGCCTACCTGCCTTGGCTGCTTGCCTGTGCATGCTGAGTCCTGTCTGACTTTTTGCGAGGCTATGAACTATAGCCTGCCAGGCAAGAATACACGAGTGGGTTACCATTTCTTGCTCCAGGGGTTCTTCCCAACCCAGGGATCAAACCTGCATCTTCTGCACTGGCAGGTGGATTCTGTACCACTGAGCCACCCGGAAAGCCTGTAGCCTTGCCAAGTTGATACAATACCAACCACCACAGTCCCCTAGTGGACTTGCCATTTCTCCTCCCACTTAAAACCTTCCATTCTAGATGAACCTGTTGACTTAGCCTCTGAACCATAGCCATCCCTGTACCCTTCCCTCATCCAGCTGCTTCCCACTGCCCCAGCCCCACCCCTCCCTTTAAGGCCATTTTGTTTGGTTCCTGCCACAAAGCTCCCCCATCCACGCCGCTCATCGCTGCAACAGCCCTTCCATCTCTCCCTCCAGCGCCAGAAGCATCTGTTCTCTGCAGCCCTCACTTGCTGCTTAGCTAAACAAGCAGGAGAGATTAATTCCAGTTGCAGAATTGGTAGGGAGATGGGGAGGGGACTCACTATCACTGCTCCTCCTTCCTCCCAAACCAGCCAGCATTCTGGTCCAGCCCTAACAATTTGCGTCTAAGATCTTACTACTAAAGTGAGAGGTATGGTCCAGGCTAGTCTAAATGGCAACTGAAACAATTTTCTCTCCATTTTTTATTTGTCCTGCCCACTACCTACCCCATACCTTTCTGTCAAGAGAAGTCCTTGATATTTCTTCATAATTGAGTTGATATCCCTTGGACATAAGGAAATTCAGAATGCAAGACTCTGGACCAGCCAAAACAGAAAATAGGTCCCTGACATAAGAAAGAACCTCCTTTAATGTTCTAAGAGATTCTCCAGTGGATTCTGCTGAACATAATCTATATAAAATCTTTTTCTTAATTAAAGTATAGCTGATTTGAGGGGTTTCCCTTGTGGCTCAGCTGGTAAAGAATCCACCTGCAATGCAGTAGACCTGGGTTTGATCCCTGGGATGGGAAGATCCCTGGGAGAAGGGAGTGGCTACCCACTCCAGTAATCTGGCCTGGAGAATTCCATGGACTGTATAGTCCATGGGGTCGCAAAGAGTCCACGACTGACATAATTCACTCACATAGTTGATTTACAATGTTAGTTTTAGATGTACAGCAAAGTTATTCAATTATACATACATATATACCTGTTTTTTTTTTCAGATTCTTTTCCCTTATAAGCTATTACAAAATATCGATTACAGTTCCCTGTGCTATATAGTAGGTCCTTGTTGGTTATCTGTTTTATATATAGTAGTGTGTATATGTTAATTCCAAACTCCTAATTTATCCCTCCTCCCCCCTTCCCCTTTGGTAACCATAAGCTTGTTTTCTGTGCTGTGGGTCTATTTCTGTTCTGTAAATAAGTTCATTTGTATCATTTTTATACGATATTTATCTTTCTCTGTCTGGCTTACTTAGTATGATAGGCTTTATGTCCATCCATGTTGCTATAGATGGCATTATTTCATTCTTTTCAATGACTGAATAAGGTTAAAGTGAAAGTCTCTCAGTCATGGCCAACTCTTTTTGACCCCATGGACTATACAGTCCATGCAATTCTCTAAGCTACAATACTGGAGTGGGTAGCTGTTCCCTTCTCCAGGGGATCTTCCCAACCCATTGCGGGTAGATTCTTTACCAGCTGAGCCTCCAGGGAAGCCCTAGAACATTGGAGTGGGTAGCCTATCCCTTATGACTGAATAATATTCCATTATTCCATTGTATATATGTACCACATCTTCTTTATCCATTCATTTGTTGATGGACATTGAGGTTGCTTCCATGTCTTAGCTATTATAAATGGCTCTGCAATGAACATTGGGGTGCACATGTCTTTTCTAATTATAGTTTTCCCTGGATATATGCCCAAGAGTGGGATTGCTGGATCATATGGTAGTTCTATTTTTAGACTTTTTAGGGACCTCTATACTGTTCTCCATAGTGGCTGCACCAATTTACATTCCCACCAACAATGTGGGAGAGTGACTTTTCTCCACATCCTTTCCTGCATTTATTAGTTGTAGACTTTTTGATGATGGCCATTCTGACTCGTGTGAGGTGATACCTTGTAATCTGCACCAGATCTTGGCAAAGCAAGATGTCCATATCAGCAGTGTAGTGTGAAGAATTTGCCTACCTGGGTTTGCAGGCAAGTTTCTGGCAAATCTGATCATTTCCTTGTGGATATGGGCTAAAGTATTTAGCTTCTCTGTGCCTCAGTTTCATCATTTGTAAAATGGGGATAGTGATGGATATTTGCTTATCCTACATAAAATGTATCCCTTGAGTTTATGGTGGGGATTCAGTTCATCTATGGAAAGCACTGAAAAAGCCTGGGACATAGAAAGAACTCCATACATCTTAGCCACCACTATTATTAGCTACTGGGCTTCCTGGATAGCTTAGTGGTTAAAAAAAAAAATCTGCCTGTCAAGCAGGAGAAGCAGATTTGATCCCTGGTCTGGGAAGATTCCACATGTCACCAGGCAACTAAGCCCGTGTGCCACAACTCCTGAAGCCCGTATGCCTAGAGCCTGTGTTCCAAAATAAGAGAAACCACCACAATGAGAAGCCTGCTCACCACAACTAGAGAAAGCCCACAGCAATGAAGACCCAGCACAAAGTGAAGTCACTCAGTCATGCCCGACTCTTTGCGACCCCATGGACAGTAGCCTGCACCAAACTCCTCCATCCATGGGATTTTCAAGGCAAGAGTACTGAAGTGGGTTGCCATTTCCTTCTCCAGGGAATCTTTCCAATCCAGGGATCAAACCCAGGTCTCTCACATTGTAGACAGACAATTTATCGTCTAAGCCACCAGGGAAGTCCAAGACCCAGCACAGCCATAAATAAATAAATAAACAACAACAGCAAAAGAATGGTTACGATGGCAAATTTTATGTTATGAGTGTTCTAGCACAATTGAAAAAAAAGGAAAGATGGGAAGGGACCTGTAAGAACAAAGTTGTTAAGAAAAGTAGAGGCAGAGAGTGTAGGATGTGTTCAAGGAAGGATGTGGCAGGAGGTGAGGTCAGATGGAGGCCATGTGTGCCTTGAATGCCATGCCAAGGAGTATGGAGGCCAACATTTTGACTGTTTTCATATACTGTTGAGGTGAGTCTTCTAATATCCTCTTCAGCCTCGACTGCCATGTAGATCATCGCGGGACTCTATGGGCCCATGTGCCACACAGTTACCCCAGTTCTACACCAACCCACCTATTTTGCTAAGCAGACCCAGGCTCAGCTCACCTGGGTCTCCATGGCACCTAGGTGCCTCTGGGTGCTTCCTCTGCTGCTTTGGGTTTGGACTGATCCTCCTGGGAGTGTTTAACCTCCAGCTGCTCCAATGGAAACTCAGTGAGATCCCAGTCAGATTTATCTGACTTCTTTCAGATTGAATATTCATAAGCAACCTCAGTGCTGCAGGCGCCACACTTGGTCTGTCCCTGGCTCTGCATCAGAAGACACTTGAGTTTCCCACCCCTGACTTCCTCCCATGGCACTGGCTCCACAGGGAGGTGGGGTGGGCGGGGGTGGGGGTGGGGGGCAGTGTGATGCCTTGTAATCAGGTTACCCTGCAGAGGCTGCCTAATTTTGATTTGTAGGCTGAGCTCTTCTCTAAGACAAAAGGCTTCCTTGTTGAAAGTAGAAATGAACCTACCTAGAACATTTTGGAGTTCAGTTTGTTGTAATATTTAAGTATTTGGATGTCACAGGCACACCGGGGCAATGCTGATTTCTAGATGGAGCTGTGACCTGGATAGCTCAAGACAGCCCTCTCAGTGTAGCTCTGTGACTTATTTGACATAAGATTTTAAAGCTTCAGTTATTTTCTCGTGTGTGTGTGTGTGTGTGTGTGTGTGTGTGTGTGTGTGTGTGAGTGTGCTCAGTCGTATCCAACTCTTTGTGACCCCATGGATTGCAGCCTGCCAGGCTTCTCTGTCCATGGAATTTTCCAGGCGAGAATACTGGAGTGGGTTGCCATCTCCTTCTCCAGCGGATCTCAGTTTTTTCATCTCAAAAATGAATACACTAATCCCTTTCCTGCTTTCTGAGGATATCCGGAAGATGAATGGGGGACATGTTTTGAAATCTGAATGACAAGGTGAACACATGATACTATGCATTCTCCACGAATGCTGGGACTAAACCTTGGCCAGTGAATATGTATTGCGTATGCTCCTTATCCCTGTGTTTACCAAATGGAAACAGAAGAAGGAGATTCTTGTTCTGAGGTTGACAGTAAGCCTTAACCTGAATGGTTATTCACTGAAAGGCAGGCTGAGTCCCTTCCTGGGGCACAGTGCTAGCAACAGTTCAGCTCCTTGGACGTCCCAGCTACTTTGCTGCCCAACATCTGAGAAAGGAACTTGGTGGGAAGAAATGCAGGAATCTAGATGATTCTTTTCACCATTTCCTCACCCACAACATCCTGCTTTGATAGCTGTGTCTGTTGGTTCACGGGAAGCTTCGCCTTCTCCCTGGGAGCCAGAGAGGAACCCTCCTTATGTTATAACAGCAGCAAGAACAAAGAATATCTTAGGCCACCCTGGTCACCTCAAAGAATTCTACCACATGGGCCCCCATGCTCCACAGAACAGTGTTTGTTTTCTTTTCTTTTGATGCAGAGGGATTATCCATTTTTGCATAATCTACTCCATCACTTTTTTTTCCGCTATGATTTCCATTTTCATGTTATTATTGAGAAGCTTTGCCACTCATCGGAACATTCTTTCTTGTTCTCTGCATCCTTGGAAAATAATAATTCAGGCTATTTTATCACCAGAATCCTGGCCTTCAGGGCTGCATTTCCTCCCAGGGTTAAAAGCGGGGGAATATGGAAAGTGTAGATCTGAACACAGACCCCACATCTGATAGCATCTCCGAAGGCTGGGAGGGGAATTTACAGCTGTCCTATTGTCCTGGTTACAGTCTGACAAGTCCAGACTCTGCTTGAACTTCCCTAGTTCTCTCATCCATGGATTTAACCTCTTACAAATCTTTAGACTAGGTCCCTGGGTTCAGAATAACTTCAACAGCTTCCCAAATGCCCCTTCCCAGGAACTCCCGGTGCCATCAAACTGGGTGGCCTGTGCTCTGAAGTGTCCATGAGGTGCAGAGCCAGAAGTCACCCCATATAATTACAAGTGGGAAAGAGAACGAAGTAGGTGATCTCTTCACTGTTAGGGTGGCAGTGCTCAGCTATCAGCTATGGAAACCACTGACCCCTGAGTGTCTGTGTTATCCACACCTGGGCTGTGACACCTCTTCCAGAGTTTGAAAATGCCTTTCTTTTCTGTGTGTGTGTAAGCACACATGTTCACACTCACACAAGCTTGCAGACACACTTTCTAACTTCACTCTTCTGCTGGTTAATCCTAAATGGGAAAAGCCATCTCTGTAATTTTAAAGAGGAGAGTAGGGGCAGGGGAGTGAACGAAACCCTCAGTAGAAAAAGTAAGAAAATGATGGGCATTGAGCATGTGCAGAGTAATTTTTCCTCTGCATGCCTTATTAAAGAATTATATGACATAATTACACGTTATAATGTCTTTACACATATTTATGGTAATTACGTCAATGCATACTTGATGTTCTGTAATTACAGTAAATATACAACAATCCTGACAAATCGCTTGATCAAGAATTCAAATTCCCTAAATGAAGACTGGGAGGAAAGACATTAACCCTTCTGCTCCCTGATGGCCCCAGCGCCTGAGTTTTCCTCGGGCTTTTCCTGACAGCGTTGAGGATTCTTTTTGTCCCTGAGTGTCACCAAGGAACAATTGCATTTGTTTCCACCAGGAATGTTCCTGAAATAGGTCCCTACAGCAACACCACTTATTTCTATCATTGTTTTCCCTACAGTGAGCTTGTGTATGCTATTCACGTAGGAGTGGGTGCCAGGCCCTTTGGGGCCTCAAAGGCTGGTAGGTGGTGAATGTGTGTTGGTGAGTCTGTAGTGAAGAGAACTGTCCTGGGAGGGGTGGGAAAATCCAAAGAAAATTGCCAATTGGGCTTCATCTTCTTTCTTTTATTTTTTTGGCCGTGCTGCGTGGCTTGTGGGATCTTAGTTCCCCGACTAGGGATCAAACCCATGTTCCCAGCAGTGGAAGTGCAGAGTCCTAACCACTGGACTGCCAGGGAAGTCCCAGGATCTTTCTTATTATGGAATCAGGGCCCCATGGGCGGAACAGTGAGGATGAATATCGTTCAGTTACCTGTAGGCTATTGTTAATCTCCAAGCCATTTTGTCACTCAGTAAACTCCTAATGAGCCATGTTTAATTCTCTGGAGCCTGGAGTCATGCACTGGGATTTTTCCTAGCAAGGCCCTGATGTGTGTGTGTGCTGTGCTCAGTCATGTCCAACTCTTTTGTGACCCCGTGGACTCTGGCCCAACAGGCTCCTCTGTCCATGGGATTCTCCAGGCAAGAATACTGGAGTGGGTTGCTATTTCCTCCTCCAGGAGATCTTCCTGACCCAGGGATCGAACCCACGTCTCCTGCATCTCCTGCATTGGCAGGCGGATTCTTTACCTCTAAGCCACCAGGGAAGCTTTAAATAAATGTCAGGAATTTGTGGTAAATTCTCCCCTGTGCCCAGCGTTGGCCTCCCTTTGTGTGGAGCAGGAATAACCCTCCCTGTTCGCATCTGCTGATTTTATCCCACCTCTGTGACCCAGAGAAGCTAATTATCCCTGGCACAGGTGGTCCTGAAGGGAAATTTCACTTGCTCCCCACAGGTAGAAAAAACAAATGTTACACTGGTTCAGACCAGTGTGGGGCTGGCTAAAGTGAGGGCTGACTAATGACTCCTATATGTAGGCAACTTATTGACTGATATAATTCTTAGTCATGAAGCCACCACAGTCCATACATCCTGAAATCAAAACAATTACAGATTTCAATGAAGCTGGAGTCCTTAGTGCAGAAAATGGCTTGTTTTAGCCCAAGATGGGGGCTTGAGGTGAGTGATCCCTTACTCCCGCGATAATGAAAGAACCTGGCAGCCCGCAGGCTTCTCAGGATGGTAATTGCTGGGGGCTGAGGTGGGCATCTCACCACACTAATGAGGCCCTTTTGGTTTTTTGAGCTCTCACTCCACTTTTCACGTAGCATCTAGACTGCCCAGGAATGCAGCACATCTGAGCCTTTTGCATTTTTCAGAAACGTTACCATCATCTCTGTCTTCCTTCCTTTGTTTCTCCCTCCCTCCCCCTCTCTTCCCTCTCTCCATTTTCTCTCTTCTTCCCTCCCTCCCTTCCCTCCTTTCTTTCACTGTTAATCATTTGTGTGCATGCATGCTAAGTCTCTTTGGTCATGTCTGACTCTTTGCGACGCTATGGACTGTATCCCTACCAGGCCCCTCTGTCCATGGGATTCTCAAGGTAAGAATACTGGAGTGGGTTGACATGCCCTCCTCCAGGGGATCTTCCCAACCTAGGGATCTAACCCGTGTCTCTTATGTCTCCTGCATTGGCAGACAGATTCTTCACCACTAGCACCACCTGGGAAGCCCGTTAATCGTTTAGGACCTGGTAAATTTAGACCAGTGTCTCATCCATGTATTGAAACATGTGAGCGAGTGAAATGGAAACAGATGCAGCATTTTCTTTCTTCCTCTTTTTTTTTTTTACTTTTTAGTGAGGACTTTGCATGGCCGGGAACCATAATTCATATTTTCTTCACACTCACAGAAGACTGTGCTGGAACCAAGTTTGTGTTGGGAAACAGACTTTCCTAGGCTCTTTCTGGTTAGGCGTTGTGGTAGTGTGTTTTTAAGTGCTATTCATTTACCAACTCCCAGAAAAGGTCGGCTCAGAGGGAAAGCGGACCAAAGCTTGCCTCTCTGTACACGGGTTCGAAAAAGAAATCAGGAGGCTTGTGCTCTTGTGAAGATATTTGAAGGTGGGGAGGAGGGGACCCCACAAGATGTATTCGTGTAAATCAGAGCCAGGCCATTTCACAAAAGCAATTTCTTGCCTTGGCACAACAGGTTGTATTGGGTTGCGGGGTGGGGTAGGTGGGAAAGAAGAAAGAAAGAAACTCAGCTCTTAACTTTCTAAGGGTTGATGCTTTTGGAGGTGGAGGGCAAGAGTTTGAAATTAAATATTCGGAAGAGAAAATCAGCAAGAGACAAAGTCTTCAGCCAAAGATGTCCATTAACTTCCAGTGATGGGATTGCTGATAAAGTCCCTTTCAGCTTCCCCCTCTTCCTTCCCTCCCTCTGCCTTGTCCCCACTAGCACGTTTGGGAGTTCAGTAACTACCCCCACCCCACCCCCCGAGGGACCACGTGCTGTTCTCTTCAGGTCTGTATAATCCTTGGCGGCTGAGCGACCAACTGCAGTCCCTAGGGATTGAAAATTAATTTCTTTCCCTGCCCCACGCGGCTGATCCCAGTTGGCCTGTGGCTCAGCTGGGAGCTGGGGTCAGATGCACGAGACCACCGGGTGCTTGGAGTAAATGATCAGGCCTTGGGCCGAGAAAGCTTCTAACAATACGGAAATGGCATTTTCCACTTAACTCAATTGCTGTGCGCCTGGCTGTCTCTCGGCACCAAGATTCAATTATCAGGACCGAGGCGTGTTCCCCCTTCCCCCGCCCGTCCTCACCTTGCTTTCTGGGGAGCTGTGTCATGTCCTCTTTTTCTGGCAGCTGTGGGTGATGGGATTCCAACAAGCAAGAAAGAGAGGGTTTCCTGCTGGTTGTCAGCTTCAGAACTAACTCTGATGTGCAGGGGGTGGCACCGTAGAAGAGCACTAGAGTGTTGTGGTCGTGTGGCCTTGGGCGATCACTTAACCTTCCTGAGCCTCCATTTCCTCCTCTGTACAACAATAAAGTTATACCAGATGAGCTTTGGTCAAAGGGTCCAATTCTAAAATCCCGAGGCATCTATCTTAGTGTATTTCATTGAAGGTCCTAAAGTACTTCCTTGACCAGGAGTGTGTTCAGTCTCAAAAATTAATTTAGAAGAATCTAGAATACAAAGCCACAAATAAAGGGCATTGTGGGACCCAGGAACTGATGCAGCTGAAACTCAAGCAAGGTATTCTAGCTTCTAGTCAGAGTCTTCTGCATCCCTGTCCTCAGGCGGCCCAGTGGTCTCAGTGGAGTCCTGAGTGTTAGAACTTATGGCTTCCTAGGTAGTGCTAGTGGTAAAGAACCCACCTGCCAATGCAGGAGACATAAGAGACATGGTTTGATCCCTTGGTCAGGCAGATCCCCTGGAGGAGAGCACGGCAACCCACTCCAGTATTCTTGCCTGGAGAATCCCATGGACAGAGAAGCCTGGCGAGGGTTACAGTCCATGGGGTCACAGAGTCAGACACGACTGAAACACCTTAGCACAGCATCCAACAGAGAGGCACCTTGGAGGCAAGACCTGGATGGGAAGGAGGAAGTGGAGACTGTCACTCAGGGCACAACTCGCTTGGCATCACCCCCTGGAGGCTGCCTTTCCAGGTCCACAGCCTCTCGCTCTCCAGCTTGCAAAGCTTTCAGTGGAAACCGGATCCAAGTGTTGCTGATTCAATGATGTTTGCCCAAATGCTGTTTCCCAAGAGCTGTTGGATGCCCAGGATGCCTTCTGAGTCTTTTCTTTTTCCAACAGGCCCGTTTCTTTTCCTGGAAGTGGGACGTGGCATGGAGCCGGTGGAATCCAAACCCCAGTCTATTCCAGCTCCTTTCTAAACTTGGATCCCATTGCAATGAGAGGATCTGGGAACCCAGCAGAGTCCCCTTCCTCCTACCCCTCCCCAAGGGTCCTTCAGGCAGAGGCTGTTAGTATGCACCCAGCAACCTTCCTGCCTATGAGCCAGGCACCGTTCCATACATGTGTTCATGTCATCTTCAAGCCACATTGGGAGGAAGGCATTAGAGCCTCCATTATACAAATGGCAGATGCTACCTTCAGACTTAAGCCCATAGCCCATGCCCTTTCTAACATCACACACACACCACACACGCTGTGAAGGATGTGCTCCTTTTTAGACCAAGGAGAACCCCTCCTAGGTGGCACAGCTTTGAATCACTTTGTTAAAAAGGCAACCCCAAGTCCTGGGCCAGATCCGAGCTGCTGTCTCATCATTGCTTATCTTGCTGGCTGTTTGAATACAACTTTCTTTTTTGGCTTCGCACTTCTCCCAAGCAGCCTGGCTCGATCCAGGGAGGAGACCCTGGCTTTGTTCCTTTCCCCATTCCTGTCCCTGTCCCTTCCCACTGCTGGCCAGTCTCTTTGTCTCGTTAGCCTTATTCGAAACACTAGCCAATAGGCTCAAACCTCCATCCTTCCTGGGCTTCCCTGATAGCTCAGACTGTGAATGGCAACCCACTCCAGTATTCTTGCCTGGAGAATCCTGATGGACAGAGAGCCTGGCGGGCTATAGTCCATGGGGTTGCAAAGAGTCGAACGTGACTGAATGACTAACACACACCCCCCATCCCTCCCGCCCTTCACAGTTGCCATCATTTTCTGCTGTGCCCATCCACCCTGACCCTAAATCAGGGAGGCTTTGGAGCAAGAAGAGCAGCGACCCCAGCTTTATCACTCAGTGGCCCGTGTCCTTCTGACCACTGCGTATTCCTTCTAAGACACAGACCTCTTTGTCTTCAAAGGGGATAATCATGCCTCTTCTCTCAAGGGTTTCTGGGGAAGTCAGTGAATCAGCATTCGTGGAGAGACTTGTGTATGTGTGTGCTTATGTGTTCAGTCGTGTCTGACTCTTTGCGACCCCATGGACTATAGTGCGCCAGGCCCCTCTATCCATGGGGTTTCCCAGGCAAGAATACTGGGGTGGGTTGCCATTTCCTTCTCCAGGGGAGGGACTTGGTGAACAGCAAAGCACCAGGCCAGACCAACTCCCTCTGTGCCCATTCCGCCCACCCTCTCTTGCTCATTCCCTGTTTCTTTCTATTCAGCCTTTATCAAAGGGACACCCATGCCACCTCCTCCTCAGAGTATACTCTCTCCCAGTCCCCTGCCCAGGCCAGTTGCATCTCACGACAACAAAAGATGGACTAAAGCCACAGACACAGGGATGTCTTGGGTTGGCTTCCTGCAGAAGAAATCAGAAACACTGGATTTTGACATCTTTTTTTTAAAACAAAAAAAGTTTTATTTTGCATAAAAAGTAGATGTGAAGAGGGAAAAGTCATAGTAACACCCCAGGCCAAGTAGCACATTCAAGACAGCATGGCAGGTGACACGCAGGATGTCAGAGATCGTGACAGCAGCAAGGGGAATGTGAATAGCATAATGTCACATGTCAGCATCACCTGAGGAGCCAGTGTGGCTCCACAGCAGGCATGGAAACACTGTCTGGGTCAGAGAGGCTGGGAAGAACCCCAGTGTATGAACCTTAGCCCAGCAACACTCGGAGCTGCACGTGTTTGACCCCCACCTCGCTGCCTTTTTGTTGATCCCAGGTTGGTGGGCTTCTTTCTACCCCGCTCATGTGGTGGGATTCCCACCTTCATATTCACACTGTGAAGCACTGTGGGGGCCTTTGGTCTCCACCAGGTCCCAAATATGTCTGTAAGTAGAAGACATGAAGTACCTTTTAACCAATCAACAGCCATAGTCTTTTTTTTTTTCTTTAACTCAGTGCCTCAGCTTCTCTACTTGTAAAATGGGAGGATAATTCTAATCCTCTTTTTTTTTTTAAGTTTATTTATTTATTGGCTGAACTGTGCAGCATGGGGGATCTTAGTTCTCTGACCAGGGATCGAACCTGTGCCCCCTGCATTAGAAGCATGGAGTTTTAACCACTGGATCACCAGGGAAGTCCCCCCAGCCCTCTTTTAAAGGAAAAATGTAATATCCTTGGAGTGCGTTGAAGCCATTTATTAGACCTGCCTTGTGCTCATCTTCATTTTTTCTTTTTTTTAATATTTGCTTTACTAATTTATTTTTGGCTTCACTGGGTCTCAGTTGCGGCACATGGGATCTTGGTTGTTGCTTGTGGGCTTCTCTCTAGTTGCAGCTCACAGGCTTAATTGCCTCGAGGCATGTGGGATCTCAGTTACCCAACCAGGGATAGAACTCTAGTCCCCTGCATTGGATGGTGGATTCTTAACCACTGGACCACAGGGAAGTCCCTCATCTCCATTTCTGATGATAGTATTACCCATCCACTTTTGCCTACAGGCACTGTCAGGAATGAAGATGTTTGGTCCTTTCCCGATCTCTGCCTATGGACTGTGTTAGGATGAAGGGGAGTAACAAAGCTCTGACTCTCTGTGACACTGGCTACAGCTTCTACAAAGAGACTAGGGGTGAGGTGGGACACTTTTGTCTTTAAAGAGACATGATTCCACTTCCTCAGCTGTCCCACCTTTTTGCCAAACCTCTGCTTTCTTGGTGACACTCATTGTTTCTTCCCTAAGAACACAGCGGATGAAAGGAAATTTCTCCTTCCTCTCTACCTCCAGTTGCTACTACCCCAAATCCACTCTCTCCATCTTCTCCTTTTTCCACCTGTCTTTCTTTCTCTGGCTACCAGGCATTCGAGATTGATCTGTTTCTCACGGCTTCGAGTGGAATTTGACTCTGTGCATGGAAACAGCCAGGCAGAGCTGACAGCGCTGTCAGACAGTGAGCACAGCTCCTGACATCCGTGCATGGGAGTGAGTACATGTGCACGTGCATGTGTGTGTGCGCACACACACACACACACACACACACACTTCCCCATAGGATTCCCTCTCCATCCCTCTCTGGCTGGTCCCACTTGCTCATCCTTCTCTGCTCCAGCCCACAGCACCACCATGGGGCCCAAACTCCACTCCAGGCTGGCAGACAGCCCTCCCGCGCCTCCCCCCTCCTCACTAATCCAGTCCGGGGGACCAGGAGAGCTGCACTCGCTGGATAATGAATTGAGAACTTACAGCCCTTAGTCTCTCTCTGGCTGGTGACTGACACAAATGGAATTCATCTTTAATCATCTGTTAACTCGTTGTCTATTATAGCTCTTTAATAGCACCATAGATATTCTTAATGAAGCATGATTTAAGGTATTTACAGCCCATGGACCGACAGACATCACTCACGGTGTGCAAGGTAATGAGGCATAAAACGGCTTTTGAATTCCCCCCAAAAGAGAAAGTGACAGAGAGAGAAAGCTTTAGCACTGGGGCAAAGAAAAGAAAAATTAAAAGCCTTAAGTTGTAAGGTTTGTTTTAAAATGTTTAGGCATTTAGAATCATTTTAGCTCTTTTGAGGTGTTTGGCTCACAGAGTTCAGCAATTTACCCCCACGGAGAGTGCAGACTTGGGTCTCGATGTTTCGCCACAGCCATCTCTGCCCAGGCCTCTCGCCTGGCGCATTGCAGGGGTCTGGGGGTGGCACTCAGGCCCCAAGTTTTCTTCTATATGTGAAACTGGGTCTTCATCTGATTTCCTGCACTCAACCCAGTGTTCCCTGATGGTGTTCCGAGGTGCTGCCCGGTTGGAAGGAACAGTGGTAGAATGGGTGGTGGTTGGCCCCACAGAGAAGGGGACAGGCTGTGGTCACCTTCCCACCTGGTGGACAGGCTGCCTGATGCTGGCGCCTCTGCTCTTGAACGAACTTTAAAGTCAGGCCTGGGACTTCCCTGGTGGTCCAGCAATTAAGACTGCACCTTCCAATGCAGTGGGTATAGGTTTGATCCTTGGTGGAGGAACTAAGATCCCTCATGCTGCATGGTGCAGCCCAAAAATAAAATAAGTTGCTTTAAAAAAAAGTCAGGGGACTTTCCTCATGGTACAGTGGATAAGAATCTGCCTTCCAATACAGGGGAAGTGAGTTCAATCCCTGCTCTGAGAAGATTCTACATGCAACTAAGCCCATGTACCACAACTACTGAGAGCAGGCCCTGCTTGCCACAAGTAGAGAAAGCCCATGCACAGCCATGAACATCCAGTGCAAGCAAAAATAAATAAATAAATATTTTTTTTAAGTCAGGCCTAAGACAATAGAAATAAAAGAAAAAAACAAACGGGACATAGTCAAACTTATAAGCTTTTGTACAGTAAATTAAAACCATAAATAAAGCAAAAAGACAACCTACAAACTGGGAGAAAGTATTTGTAAATGATGCAACTGACAAGGGCTTACTTTCCAAAATATATAAAGAGCTCATACAATATAATACAGAGCTCAATAACAAACAAACAAACAACCCACTCAAAAACTGGGCAGAAGACCTAAATAGACATTTCTCGAAGAAGACATACAGATGGCCAAGAGGCATGTGAAAAAGATGCTCAACATCGCTGATTATCGGAGAAATGCAAATCAGAAACACAATGAGGTATTAGCTCACACCTGGAAGAAAAGCCATCATTTAAAAAAAAAAGGTCTGCAAATGGTGGAAATGGAAATTGGCACAGTCACTGTGGAGAACAGTATGGAGGTTCCTTATAAAACTGAAAATAGTTAGACTTTCCTGGAAGTCTAGTGGTTAAGCCTCTGTGCTTCCACTGCAGGGAAAAAACTAAAATTACAGTTACTATATGATCCAGCATATCCCACTTCTGGGCATATATCCAGAGAAAACTAATTCAAATAGCCACACACACCCCAGTGTTCACTGCAGCACTATTTACAATAGCCAGGATGTGGAAGCAACCTAAATGTCCACCAACAGATGAATGGATAAAGAAGATGTAGTGCATATATAGAATGGAAAAATGGAATATTAGTCATAGAAAAGAAAGAAATAATGCCATTTACAGCAACATGGATGGACCTAGAGATTTTCATACTGAGTGAAATGTCAGACAGAGAAAGCCAAATATCACATGATATCACTTATATATGGAATTTAAAATATGATACAAATGAAGTTATTTACAGTAGCAGACTCACAGACATGGAAAACAAACTTATGGTTACCAAAGGAAAAGGAGGGGAGGGATCGATTAGGAGTTTGGGATCAGCAAACACAAACTACTATATATAAAATAAACAACAACATCCTACTGTATAGCACAGGGAACTATATTCAATATCCTGTAATAAACCATAATGGAAAAGAATATGAAAAAGAACATATATATGAAACTGAATCACTTTGCTGTATACCACAACACTGTAAATCAATTATGTCTGTGTATTAGTTGCTCAGTCTTGTCCAATTCTCTGCAACCCCATGGACTGTAGCCCACCCATCAGGCTCCTCTGTCCATTGAATTCTCCAGGCAAGAATACTGGAGTGGGTTGCCATTCCTTTCTTCAAGAGATCTTCCTGACCCAGGGATCAAACCCAGGTCCTGAATTGCAGGCAGATTCTTTACCATCTGACCCACCCAGGGAAGTCCAACTACACTTCAGCTTATAAAAAAGTTGGGCCTGAGAGATGAGGAGGACCTATCCTATCACCTCATTCAACCCTTCCTTTCACTGATGAGGGAGCTCAAAGTTATCCAGACTGTTAGTGACCAAACCAGAGTGAAAATTGAGGTGTCCTCTCCCTGGGTGATGGATGCTCTGTCCACCACACAGCTATGCTCTGCTGTTCCTGTAGACAGACCCCATGAAACCAGAAGATGAGGATTTAAAGACAATGAGGGATCGAATGGGGTGGGTTGTTCCCAAGGATATGCTTTAAAGTTAGAAATCCCCAAAGCAAAAGAAACCCCCTTGGAGGGCTGTGTGCCAGAATCTCACAGCATCGAAACTATAAGATCAGGCTTCCAGCTCCGAGTTTTGTTTCCCTACAGGGCCTTCGAATGGACTTCCCAACCTTCCCTCTTCCTTCCTCTCTGCCCCAGAGGAATGGGCCCAGATCACCTTCCCTACAATCAAGGTACTACAAAAAGAAAATCCATGACCTGGGGGACTTCCCTGGTGGTCCAGTGGCTAAGACCCCTCACTGCCAGTGCGGTAGAGGGGGTTCCATCCCATCCCACATGCCACAACCAGACCCGGTGCAGCCAAAATAAGTAAATATATTTTTTTTTAAAAAGAAAATACATAAAAAAAAAGAAAAAAAGAAAATACATGACCTGGGGGCTCAGGGGTGGAGATAAACACTCACAGGGGGTAGAAGCGGTGTTACCTGTTCATGCTGCCTTTCTGCTTTCCACCGTCACTGTCACCCACACTCACTGTCTGAACTTGGCCTCAGCCCCAGACTAGGGCTGAGCTGGCCCTCCATGTCCACATCCTGCATGCCCCGTCCCCTTTCTGCAGCTGACAGGTGTCGGCCACTCAGTTCACGGGAGATACTAGCAGGGGACCGGTGCCCCCCAGGCCCAGCAAATTCCCCTCTTTTGCTCCGGAATCAGTTCCAATCCCTTTATCTGGCTTTGGGGGGCGTTGACTGGGCCTCCCCACTCCTCTAGCCCTCTCTCAGAGAAAGCAAGCTGTGAGAGCCACAGTGGGGGCTTTCAGTCACCCCCGACTCGGCAGCCAGAGGAGAAGATGGGCCTGCAGTGGGGGTGAGGACAGCACAAAATTTCCTGGGATGGGGTGGCGAGGATGCCCATGTCAGTTTGACTAAGGTTACCAGATTCTCCTCCCACTGAACCAATCTGCCTCCGCGTCTGCTGCCGCTTCCCATGCCTCTGAGGAGCTGGTGACCACGGGCGTGAGCCAGACACCTTGATCTGTGTGTGCGTGTGGTGCAGTGACACTCTGAGGACACAGAGAAGGAGGTCCCTGACGCCCACCCAAGGGCGGGGTCCACGTCAGAGAAGGGCATTGAGCTCAACTGAAAGGGCGTTTGTCCGGCATTTCTACCCATTTCCACATGGTCCTCCCTGTCCCAGCCTCTGTGATCTGAGCAGGGAGCCTGCGTACCCCGAACCTTGCTGACTCCACATTTACTAGTGTGTGGATTCATGCCCTCATTCCATGCCCCGCCAGTCATGGTGCCAAGTTCTGAGGGTAACTGAGCCGCTTGCCCAGAGGAGCTCAGAAGACAAAGCCCTACACAAATGAGGTCTCATGATGGCTTGGAAGTGGTGGGGGCAGTGACTTCCCAGGTGGCACCATTGGTAAAGAATCTGCCTGCCAATGCAGAAGACACAAGAGATACGGGCTCGATCCCTGGGTCGGGAAGACCCCCTGGAGGAGGGCATGGCAACCCACCCCAGTATTCTTGCCTGGAGAATCCCATGGACAGGGGAGCCTGGCGGGCTACAGTTTGTGGAGTTGCAAAGAGTCAAGGGGCAGTGAGAGATGTTTCATGGGACAGGAGAGCAGAATGAGACTGAGTGGAATAACCATGATGTTTAAGATGGATTCTCACCCTTAAGGATGGCAAAGCATTTTCACCAATAGGCCACAGAGCTGGATCCAAATGAGATCCTCATTCCAATATGTATAGACTCATGGGATGTCAGGATGGGAGATTGTCTCCCAGTTTCCCCTAAGACATCTCCCCATGTGATGGTGAACTTACACTTTTCCCCTATCCTACCCCTGCTCCCAAGCAGCCCATTCCATGTCCGCCCAGCACTTTAGATATTCCTCCTTCGGCCACATTGAAATCTGCTCCTCTGGCCACTAACAAGCCTGCTTCTACCCATCAAGTAAAAGAAGGCTCACACGTGGGATTCTTGAGGACCAGACAGAGAATGGAAGGCTGGTGGGCCCCCTGGGTCCTGGAAACAGAGCTCTGTCTGTGCCACCATTCTCACCCAGGTCATTCTGGCCCCCCAGGAATCTCACCCACATATGACTCTGATTAGCCATGACCCTGACCTCTTCCTCCATCTGCTCATGCCCCTTGGTTCAGAGTACTGCTCGGGAAGAATAGAAGCAGCCCAGCCCAGCTTTTCAAGCCAGAGCACACACTGGCCAGTTTATGGATTGCCTGCCCCAACCCACCATGATCCAATCGACTAAGGACCAAGGCTTGAAACCAGAGAGGAATCAGAGTCAGGATTCAGACACACTGGCCTCCTGCTGAAGATGAGGGCAGCAGACATACCAGAGGGTGAGGAGCCCGCTTCCAAAACCTCTTGGTTAGAAAGGACTTCTCTCCCTCTGAACACTTGGAGCCAGTCTTTGTTGCTCAGTCAGTCAGTTGTGTCCGACTCTTTGCAACCCTGTGGTTCAGCACTCCAAGCTTCCCCATCCCTCACTGTCTCCTGGAATTTGCCCAAGTTCGTGTCTATTGTTTTCATGTCCACAAGTAAGTATTATCCCTATCATTTTTTAAACAGAACAGAGAATAGAGAGCAGAACACAATTCCCTGAAAAGGGAGAGAAAAACCTGCACAACTTCATTGGAATACTTGAAATTTTCTTTTTTAAAATATTTATTCATTTATTTGGCTGCATTGAGTCTTGGTTGCGGCACACGTGATCTTCACTGTGTCATGTAGGATCTTTTTTTTTTTTTGCATGTGGAATCTCTAATTGTGGTGCACAGGTTAACACGTGATCTTCACTGTGTCATGTAGGATCTTTTTTTTTTTTGCATGTGGAATGTCTAATTGTGGTGCACAGCTTTAGTAGCCCTGTAGCATGTAGGATCTTAGTTCCCTGACCAGGGATTGAACCCACGTCCCCTGAATTACAAGGGGCATTCTTTACCACTGGACCAGGGAAGTCCCTTGAAATTTTCTATTCAGGCAAAGCTTTATGATGTGGGACTTCCTTGCGGCACGGCCTCATAACTTAGAGTAACTTCTCTCAGATGAAAAACACCAGTTGATAGCTGCATCAGTGTCTGTGGAGAATTTCTGGGGGCTCATCTTGGTTTTTCTTCTGTGATTATTTCTGGAGCAATGTGAGTGACTGAAGTTAATGATTTCTGTAGTATTTTTTTTTTCTTTCCCCACCGTGCCAGTAAGGACTCTGCCAAGAACCTGCCCCTTTGTGCTTTCTAAGGAGGATTTGAGATAAATGGCTCTGAAGATGGAGAAGCCGAGGCTCCCAGGAGTGAAGTGATTGTTAGAAATGTCACGTTAGCGTGATGATGGGAGAGATGAGAGGCGTGGAGAGGCACAGCCTGGCCCAGGGTTCCTAGGAGTATCTGACTGTATGTTTGTCCTCTAGTATCATCCTCACCCTTGAATCAGAATCTAAGCTTTTCTAGCTTCCCAGAGAACTCAGGAGTGCCCTTGTCATAAGCGAAAGTCATTACTTAAGAATGTTTCTGAGAAATACAAATAAATGTCTGGGAGGAAAGGAGAAGGCTGCTGTTCGACCCCAAAACACCTCCTTGAGACCAGGCCCACGAAGGCTTATTTTTTCCACTTCTCTAGATGATTCCACTAAGGGGCTGGCTGAACAGCAGGTCTTTGAGCAACGTGAAACGTGCCCCAGGCTCCCCTGGGCCCGATCGCTCTTGTTTTAGTCCCTGCCATTAAGAAATGCTTTTAGCAAAGCATGTGTGTGACACTTAGATGGAGCAACTAGTTGCCTAGGAAACTGTCCATTTTACATGTGTTCCACTTCCTGGTGTCGTTTGGATCCAGCTGCCTTGATTGGCCTTCTTCCTTGACCTGCCTTTGACACACCCGCCCCCTCCACATTGTTAGACCAGCTGAGTCACTCCTAACAGGGACCAACTACATAATTTCTGGGGCCCAGAACAAAATGGAAACACAGGACCCCTAGTTGAAAATCATGGAGAATTTTAAGACAGTGACAAAAGAGCATTAAACCAGGCCCTGTCTTTTTCAGTGCCCCATGGGTCACAGACCCAGGATGCTATAAGAGGGGCCCTGGGTAGGCTTCCTCTGGCTCCAGAGAATTACTGGGGTCCTGGTCTGGTGACTGAGCCACCCCCTTCCACTTTATCATAGTAGCGTTCCAAAGCATCACGCACACAATCACCAGATTTTTAAGGCTCCCCCTGTTGACACCTGAAAAGCAGGGCTCATATAACTGTAGAAACCAGGAATGACTTAAAAATATACATACTTATTTATTTGGCTGCACCAGACCTTAGTCGCAGCACACAGGATCTTGGGCGGCATGTGGGATCTACTTCCCTGACCAGGGTTCAAACCCCGGCCCCCTGCATTGGGAGCGCTGGACCACCAGGGAAGTCTCAGGAATGACTTTTTGTAAACCATACTCAGTCTTCTCAGAATATATGCATAACATTTCTGACCTACTTCAACCCAAAAAGAGCATCAGAATTGGCACCCTGGGTGGAAACAAACCGCCCTCTGGGCATGTCACCTCTGGACTCTGCCCCCAGAGACTTTGAACACTCCCAGTTCTCCTCTCTGCCACTGGGACTTAAAGATCTTGTCCTTAAGTCACAGTCTACCCAAGAAGCCATTGTAAAGCCATAGCCCACAGGTTTCTCCACACCTTTTCAAGAGCAATTTGTGTGTCCAACCTTTCTCACCTCTTGGATAATGAGGTAGATGAGTTCAACACTCAGTGTGTAAGTTAGCAATTCCTTTTCTTGGTCAAGAGCTCTTGACAAAGAATTGCTTTCTTTTTCAAGCGTCAAGAATTTCGCCTAGTTCCGCCTTCTAGGATTTGGTGACCAAGACTGTGTTTGGACATGTGTAGCCTTAGTCATTTGAAACACTTTGCTTGTTTCTTCTCCCGCCCTCCCCTGGCCTCTCTGTCTCTCGTGCCTTGTATTGGACCATTATGGTGGCCCCTTTCTGCAGCACTCAAAACTGAGGACAGCGCCCCCACGCGGGTATATGATGGCTCTGCCCCAAAGCACAACGCTAATTTATGCACATTTCCAAGACCCCTGGAGTAGGAAATAGCAACCCACCCCAGTTTTCTTGCCTGGAAAATTCCCATGGACAGAGGAGCCTGGCGGGCTACAGTCCATGGCCTGACAAAGAGTCGGACACGATTGTGCAGGCATGCCTCACACCTTCTAGTTAAGCCTGACCTTTGTTGTTGTTCCGGAGAAGGCAATGGCACCTCACTCCAGTACTCTTGCCTGGAAAATCCCATGGACGGAGGAGCCTGTTAGGCTACAATCCATGGGGTCGCTAAGAGTCGGACACGACTGAGCGACTTCACTTTCACTTTTCACTTTCATGCATTGGAGAAGGAAATGGCAACCCACTCCAGTGTTCTTGCCTGGAGAATCCCAGGGACAGGGGAGCCTGGTGGGCTGCTGTCTATGGGGTCGCACAGAGTCGGACACGACTGAAGTGACTTAGTGTAGCGTTTGTTGTTGTTCTGGGTCACAGCAGGTCTCTAGGGACCAATCTGTAGCAAGTACAATATCCTTTTCTGAGCTGTCCTTTCAGAAGTACCCAGGATTTTTTCTGCCCAGGCCTCAGCCTAGACTGGACCTTCCCAGGAACGCATGTGCCCATATTTCTGTCCTCGCACAGCCTCCCATAGTCAGCCTGGATTTGTCCCCATCCGGTGGCATTTCCAGCTGCCCAAGGATTTCCTGATCATCTGATGGCCTGAGAGTTTTATTGCACACTTCCTCTCCCATACAAGTCATGTAAATGTGTAGAATACAAGGCCTAGAATTGAGCCCCCAAAGAATTTAATTGAGACATGAATGTGAATGGAGAAAGAGATCGTTTCATGGCTTTGTTTGTGGCTGTCTCTAAGCTGCTCCCTATCAATGACAAAATATTTGGCACCAAAGGTTTTTGATTTTGAAAGCAACCTTGTCAAAAGCTTTTGAAAGACTAAATACAATTTTCCTTCCCACTAATTTTTGTGCCCCCTCAAAGAACTGTAACAGACTAAAGAGGCATGATTGCACTTTATAGAAATCCCATTTCTTTCCCTCAAAGGGCAGTAGAACAGAAAGCTTTAGAGCCCCAGCTTTGGAATCATACAGGGTTTGGTTTTTGCCTTTGTCACTTACTCATAACGTGTCCTTGGGCAAGTTACGCCATTTCCCTAAGCCTCAGTTTTCTCATCTTTAAACAAGAATAAGAGTACTAACTCCGTATGTTGGCTGTGGATTTGGAATGGTAGGGCTTCAGTGCTATAATTTGTTTGATAATCTTTTATTACCAGTTATATCAGTTTGTTCATCCAGGGTTTACTTTTGCTGGAAAGGCATTTAGTTGGTAAATTTCTTTGCTGTTGGAACCACTAGTCACATATTTCGTTCATGTATTCTGCATGCACATTACTGCACATCTCATGTATGTAAAGGACAGTAGGAGCCAACTGCCAGTCCCCAGCCTGGAGGGGTTTGTAAGATGATGGTGGGAAACAAGCACACCAAAAACTAATATAGTGTATCTAAGTGGCGCTAGTGGTAAAGAACCCACCAGCCAATGCAGGAGATGCAAGAGACACTGGTTTGATCCCTGGGTCGAGAAGATCCCTGGAGGAGGGCATGGAAACCCATTCCAGTATTCTCGCCTGAAGAATACCATGGACAGAGGAGCCTCGTGGGCTACAGTCCATGGGGTTGCAAAGCGTCGGACACGAGTGAGGTGACTTACCATGCACACTTACTCCTCCCTCGAGGAACTGATTCACATTCTTTCCAAACAAGTCTGTGGCAGAAATAGCTCAAAACTCTTCCCTTCCCATTTTCTTAATATTCTCTTATATTAAGAGAACTAGCTACTTTGAGGACATCCCCTTCCCCAGCATATGAGGCCACATTTCATCCACACCTTGGGACTTACCTGGTGGCTCAGATGGTAAAGAATCTGCCTGCCAAAGCAGGAGACTTGGGCTCAATCTCTGGGTTGGGAAGATCCCCTGGAGAAGGAAATGGCAACCCACTCCAGTATTCTTGCCTGAGAAATGCCATGGACAGAGGAGTCTGGTGGATTGTAGGTCACTGGATTGCAAAGAGTCGCACACAACTGAGTATACCTGCATGTATTTTGAAAAATCTTAAATAAAGGCCCAACAATCTCTTTGACTCACTGGGTCTAGTTTTAAAGTAGATCTAGAATATGCTGATCCATTCTGAGGGTGATATGAAGTGAGAAAGAAAGTTCAAATCTATTCAGTACCTGAAAAATATTTTAGACTAGCATCATCGTCAGAAGATGCTCCCTCTGAATCTCCACCTAAAGCCTTTCCACAATTAAAAAAAAAAAAATCATTTTATGGATTTGGAGTATAGAATCCAGCGAAAAAAAATTCTTTTCCCCAATTCATGTCTTACTTGCAGCTGACCAGTCACATTCCCTGGGTTTCTTTTCAATGAAAATACTTCTTAGAATTGTAAGAAGACTTAGAAATCACATGGCTGTATTCCCTTCATTCACTGTCTCCTTTCACCACCCAGTTCACTCTTTCAAAAGCTCAGCAGTGCCTTCTTCTTGGCCATTCCAACGGGGGCGTAGTCTAGGGGGTCAGAGCACCATTTTCAGTTTCACAGAATGTGATGGGCCCCCACATGGATGAGCTGGGTAGTGAGAAGACAGACTCAGGAACAAAGACCCAGCCGGTCGTTGTCCTCATAGACGTGCCTCGTTCTGTACCCCGTGGAAAGATGAAAACCCCACACACAACCTTCCAAATCAGAGTGCTTCGGATCCACAGGTAGTGCATTTGCGCTTTTATTATTGGGTTGGCCAAAAGGTTTGTTCGGGTTTTCAATAACAACCTTACCCTGAATGAACTTTAAAAAAAAATAAACCTGCAAACTTTTTTTTATTTTGTATTGGGGAATAGCCGATTAACAATGGGTAGAATGTAAAAAGAAATGATATAAATAAACTTGTTTACAAAGCAGAAAGAGACCCACAGACTTAGAGAATGAATTTATGGTTGCCAGGGGAAGGATGAGGGGAAGGGATGGTTAGGGAGTTTGGGAAGGTCATATACACACTGCTATATTCAAAATGGATAACCAACAAAGACCTATCGTATAGCAAATGAAACTCTGTTCAATGTTATGTGGCAGCCTGGATGGGAGGGGCATTTGGGGGAGAATGGATACATGTGTGTTGAGTCCCTCTGCTGTTCACCCGAATGAACTTTTTGGCCAACCCAATAGTTATTATATTCCATATACCACGTCTTAATTGTCCTTTGTAGTTAAACCCTCTTTCAGAAGAATTGTTGACATTTTGTATAATCCAGCCCTTCAAGGAAGGAGGTCATTAAGATCATCCCTTCCATTTTGTACATGGAGTAACCAAGGCCCAGAAAGAACCAGCCATTTGGCTCAAAACCTCCACCTCCCCACCCGCCCTTCTCCACTCCAGCCTTTTTCCTCCGGGCCTTGATACCTTCCAGCGCCCTTGCACCATCAAAATGCCTCAGCTGCAGGTTCCTAGGGGCCCCACCCCTCCCTAGCATCCCCTCATTGGGTCGCCTGTCCAAGGGGCCACCACCTCAACGGGGGCCAAATCTCTGGTGAAACCACAGCACCTCCCAAAGCCTGAGCCATCAGCCCAGCCACTCACCCCAATCTGGGCTCGGTCACCCAGAGCAAGTGTGAAAACGCCACCTTTGCAGGCCGGAATCCGCAAGAAATTGGAAACCTGCTGTCCGTTCATTCCCACTTCTCTTTTCATGTTTGCTGTTATTTTTTAACACTTTTTTTTTCCCTCATAAAAGCACTATCCTCTTCCCCAGAGCTTGCCTGTAGCGAAGGCATGGTCTGTACAACTGCAATTATTTCAGAGAACAGATGGAGTGAGGAGCAGAAAGTCTGTTAATAGTAATAGAAATGCTACATGTTAACCTGGACAGCACACGATGACAGTCCCATGACTACCCGTTCTGTTCCCACCAGCTGGGCCACCAAAGTAGGAATGAGATATTCACAAACACAGCCATCAGCCACGTAGCCACCTAAAGTTAGAACTCGAATTCCTTCACACCAGGGGCTTTGGCGACAGCAGAGGCTCTGGCCAAGAGCAAGGGAGGCCAAGCCCCGGCTCCGCACTAGGTGGAGCACAATTGGCTCCGCTTAGCTTCAACTGCCCAGGCTTCCTGGGTCAGCCGAGGTCCAGGCCCAGCTTTCAGGCAAACGCTGAACTCTCTGGTCTCACCCATGAGCCAATCTAACCAGCCCTTTACTTCAGTCTCTTGGATGGGAACATTAAGCCCAGCTGAGCTGATCTTGACTTCCTAGGGGGAGTGGGTGAGTGGGAGGCCTGGCTCCCCCAGGCAGAGGCCTGAAAGACAAAGGGCAAGCGATACAGCATCAGGGCCAGGAGTACAAAGGGCTTGTCCATCTCTGGGCCAGAAACCTCCTCCCCCTTCTAGAACATGGAAAATAAGCCAATGTCTTATCCTGACAGAGGAAATGGGTCAATTTGCTTCAACCAATATTTCTTAAGCACCTCCTATATGTGCAAAAACATATGCCGGGTGCTTCAGGAACGACAAAGAAATCATAGTCCCCACCTTCAAAAAAATCACGCTCTGAGGGACTTCCCTGGTGATCCAGTGGTTAAGAATCTGCCTTAAGAGTCTGCCAAGGGGATGCGCCTTCAATACCTGGTCAGGGAACTAAGACCCCACATGTCTCTGGGCAACTAAGCCCACATGCTGCAACTAAGACCTGAGGCAGCCAAAAATAAAAATAGATAATTATTTTTAAAACAAGAAAAAGAAAATCATACTCTAATAAGAAAGACCAAGAGATTTCTGCCTGAGTATAACTAGATACATAACAGATGTTGACAAGCACCCCTCTAAGGTACAAACAAAATATGTTCTCAGGGTTCAAATAGGAAGGACATCATCTCTGGTTCAAGAGGTTCAGAAGTCTTCACAGAGGAGTTAGGTAGTATTTGAGGTATGTCTTAAAGAAAGGAAAGGATTTTCCAATGAGCAGAGAGACTGGTGGCAAAGAATTTGCCTGTCAAGCAAGAGACGCCATTCAATCCCTGGGTCAGGAAGATGCCCTGGAGAAGCAAATGGCAACCCCACTCCAGTATTCTTGCCTGGAGAATTCCATGGACAGAGGAGCCTGGCGGGCTACAGTCCATGGGACTGCAAAAGAATTTGACACGACTGAGCAACTAAACAAGAGAGAGAGCAGTACAGATAAAGGTGCAAAAGTAGGGAAGGGGAATCACAGGGGAGATGGGGAATATGCCGTTTTTATACCCGTGTCTGGCCATGGTGGGATCAGCTGGGCAGGATGACTGACAGCAAGCAATCAAAGGTCTGATGCCAGGGTGGGGAGTTTGTCTTGAAGTCATAAGTCCATGGCAAGCTGTTCTTTAGACAGATGTGTGCTGGCCAGAGCCAACTCTGTGCTCCTCTTGCCAGTCTCATTTTGGCAGCTTGGATGGGCCATGGTGTGAATATTTACCATGGAAATGGGCAAGAGCCGCAAGCCAGGGCTTGTTTTTGTTTGGCTGTTTGTTTGTTTTCCAAAGAACTGGTCTACCAAGTCAGCGCTGGCTTACTCTAGTACAAGCCAGCAGCGCATGAGTAGGAAGGGAGACAGAGAGAGAAGAGGGCCAGTTAAGAGACTATTGAAATAGTAGAGGCAAGAGCTAGTTTCAGGGACTTCCCTAGTGGCCAAGTGACTCCGTACTTCAAGTGCAGGGGGCGTGGGTTCGATCCCTGGTCAGGCAACTAGGATCCCACATGGCTGGGGTGGCCAAAAACTCAATCAATCAATCAAATCCTTGCCTCAATGAACCTTTGAGAAAAAAAAAAAAAAAGCTAGTTCAGACCTTACCCGAAGGTATCAGAGAGAAGGAGGAAAAGTGAGCCTGGGTTCTAGAGAGAACCTAAGCTTAGAAATCAGAAAGAATGGGGCACGATCGGAGAGGGAAGAGGCAAAAGATGATTCATCTTTTTCATTTGGTGGCTGACAAAATGTCAGGGCCATTCATAGAGAAACAGGCAAGTCAGAGGAGGAACTGGTGAGCAGGATGGAGGTGAATGTGGCTTTGGAGATGAATATGGTCGTCCGGGAACCAGTTTGATTGAAGAAACGAGCCACCTGCTCGGTATTGCTTATGAGCCCTCCTTCTCATTCCCTCCCTTCAGTTCCCTTCTCTCCCTCCCACCCTCCCTCCCAGGCAGCTCAGATAATATCTCAATTCATCACTCAACAGGCAGGGATCTCTGTTCCTGCTTCGCTGCGTGTGAGGCTTTGAAATTTAAATAAGTCCCTCAGCTTTACAAAGACAGAAAAGTGGCAGTGGGCCACAGTGGGGGCTTTGGTCAATGGGTAGAGCACAGCGAACTGGCCAGGATTTGAACTCACCCCTCGCACAGCGCCAGGATCCCAGGCGCCTCCCCTCCCCCAGCCATCTTACGCGGGCAGATGCTGTGGAAGGACTGCGTCCCCAGAGGACTGGGCAGCACAGTGGCAGAAGGCACTTGATTCAGAGATGCCGGAACACGTTGCCAACAAGCACATCTTTGTAGTATGTATGTTTTAAATTACACAAGCGATCCAGAGACCTAGGTGCAGAGGAATTTGCAACATCAAACAAATACCATATTGTTATGAATAAAAGTCAACATCAAATCTGTCCCTCTTCCTCCAGACCTGTGCCTGCCCTTCTGTACAGGGAAAAGAGGGTAAAACTGGGAGGTGAGGGAGATGGTTTTAAATCCCAGAGAAACCATTCCATGGCTCACAATGGCTGGCATTTATTGGTCGCTTAATTTGTGCCAGGTGCTATTCGGGGCCATTTAACTCACTTAATGTGCATAGAAATTCAAGAGAAAATCACTGTGATTATTGTGATCTCTCTTTTAGAGATAATAAATCTGAAGCCCAGAGAGTTTAGGCAACCTGCCCAAGGCCACACAGCCATGAGTAGAATTCACATGGCTAAAACATATTTCCTCAGACAGATGGGCTTAATCCTTCTGAACTTCATTTTCCCATCTGTAGACTCAGAATAATAATTTCTATTTAGCAGATGTTCCCTCCAGTGGCTCCTTGTTCCTAGTCATGTGACTCTGGCCACAGCAAATTATGGCCTTAACTATCGGCATGCATGCTAAGCCATTTCAGTCATGTCTGACTCTTGGTGACCCTATGGACTGTAGCCCACCAGGCTCCTCTGTCCATGGGATTCTCCAAGAAAGACTACTAGAATGAGTTGCCAGGCCCTCCTCCAGGGCATCTTCCCTACTCAGGGATTGAACCGGTATCTCTTACATCTCTAGCATTGGCAGGCAGGTTCTTTCCTGCTAGTGCCCCCTGGGAAGCCCATGGTCTTAAATGAAAGAAAGTGAAGTCACTCAGTCATGTCCAACTCTTTGTGGCCCCATGAACTGTAGCCCACCAGGCTCCTTCATCCACAGAATTTTCCAGGCAAGAGTACTGGAGTGGATTGCCATTTCCTTCTCCAAGGGATCTTCCTGACCCAGGGATCAAACCCAGGTCTCCCGCATTGCAGGCAGACTCTTTACCATCTGAGCTACCTGGACCCGTATCACCCGCCACCTCCCATCTCCACATTCGGCTGCTTAAATCATCCTTTCTTTTCCCTCACTGACTGCCGCCTTCTCTGTGAAGACTGACCTTCTCACTACCACCCTACTGGGCCTCGACATGCTTGGTTCCCTGTTCTGTGTTCCCAGAGCCCTTTGTTTAAGTGTGTATCCCAGCCTGTCATGGTGTACTGTAGTTGTTTACATGTCTGTCTCTCGTGGTGTTTTGTGAACCATCCAAGGGCATCTCTGTAGACTCAGTGTGGGGTGCAGCCCCAAGTAGCTGAGGAAACAGGGCCCTTCAGCCTGAACAAAAGGTCACTGTGAGACTGTGATCCTTGCTTCAAATGTCTGAAGGGCGGCCATGTACAAGAAAGACAGGACTCATTTTATGCCAGAAAGAATAGCTGTGAGTTTTAAGGGCAGCTTTTGGCTCCATGAGACGTAGCCCTTTCTAACAATCTGAGCTGTACTTGAATGAGTCGCATCCCCCCAACTCAGGGAGTGAGGGACACCCACTGCTGGGAGCGCCATGGAGTTGTTAGATGTTTGCTGGCTAGATTTGCTTAAGGAAACTTGGCCCATTTCCTGCTGCATTCCAGGGTTCTGTAATCTGTCCCACTCCCAGGCAAACTTAGTCCCTTTGGGAACACAAAAAGAGGGAGAGTTAGAAGGAACAGTTGTCTCTATATGCACTAGCGTCCCCGTCCAGAGCTAGATATGTGGAGAGCTCAGCCTCTCTGTCTCCAGACAGTTGGAGACAGGCCTTGAGGAAGCAGTCTTCTGGCTGTGAAGGTAACTGCCACTCCAGGGACCATTGAGAACAAACTCTGAGAGCATTTGTTCACAATAACAAAACTTGACCCATGGACATTGCTTCACGGTCTTAAAAATACTTTCACACCTTTAACTCATTTTATTTTTAGAATAACCCTGTGGTGTGGGACACATATTATCGCCATTTTGCAGATCCATAAACCGCACCTTGGTGTGCATAAATGACTTACCTCCAAATGTACAGCATGTACAAGCAACAACTGGGGCTACAGTCTTTGTCCTCTATCATTTACTTGAGTAATCTTTTCACGACATCAGGATGCCTCTCTGAAATTCAGCCTCTGACACTCAGTTACCAAAACCAGCACCAACAACTGATGTGCATGTCAGGTAGGAATGTGTTTAGGTACAAGGAAGACAAACCCGTACCATATGAACTTACAGGGTTTATTTGTTTTGTGCAACAAGAAGTCTAGGGATTGGCAATCGTGGGCTGATTCAGCAGCTCAGGGACCCAAGTTCTTTCTGTCTCTCTGCTTTGCCATCTTGAGCCTATAGGTTGAAGTAACCTCATGTTTGTCCTCTCTTGGCCACAGAATAGCTGCTGCACATCCAACATCACATCTACATTTCAGGCAGGAAGAAGGAAAGGGGGAAAGGGGAAAAGGCAATGAGGGTCTTCTCTTAGTAAGTCTTTGCCTTTTTTTCCGGAAGAGATCCCTTTCCAGGGACTTTCTTCTACCTCTTCCTGGCCAGAACATGCTCCCTTGGTGCAGAAGAAGCTAAGGGATCCAGTATCACAGCTTTCCAGCCTCTGTAGTAGAGGGGGCAAGGAAGAAGGACAGCTGATCCACAGTGACTACACGACACCTCCTCCCAAATATGTCAAAGCATGGCATGAACCCCAGCTCCCAGGGGCATGAGCCTCTGTCCACACAGTCAGGGAAGTGTCTTTGTCAGCACCTCTGGACAGAAATGTTGTTCTTCTGGATGCCAGCCTGAAATGTGAGTTAGTCCTCAGGGATGAAAGGCTTTAGGCTCAAGGGCAACTCCCGGCCTGCATCCTGGTGAGCCCATCAGTCCTGGTGAGGAACAGCTGTTACACTCAACCTCCCCCAGGAAGAAGGCTCTTAACTAGATTTCCCATACAGAACTGTGTGGAGGAGGTTCAAACACAACCAACCCACCATAGGCTAAATTTGTACTCCAACCAACCTCATAATGAATAGTAGGAGACTCGTGTTTGTGACTTCAGCTTCTAGATTCGGCGCTCCAGCCCCTCAATCTGCAGGGCCCCAGGCACCAGGGACCCCGGCCAGGATCAGGGGAAGCCCGCCCTCTGTATAGAGAGGGCACATGGTCTTCCTTGAGTGTACACTAAGAAGAAGGAGGGAAATCTGGGTTTTTTTCAGTCAGTGACTGATTTGGTCAAGGACTTGGGGGAACCAGTTTTCAGGGCTGTGGTTCTCACCTCTAACTCTACATCAGTGTCACCTGGGAAATTTCCACATCGACGCTAATGCCGGGGCCTCTCCACCTTGGCAGTTTGGAAAATCTGATATTCTGATTCTGATATTCAGGCAGGGGTAAGGAGTACTGCTTTGGAGAGGATGGCTCTCCATTCAACTTGACTGTGAACCCTTAACCTTAACAGATCAGCTCAGTCCTTCATTCTAGGACAAGTGAGGGCTGTAGGCCACAAGCCACAGACATAATGAATGAAAGTCGCTCAGTTGTGTCCAACTCTTTGCAACCCCATGGAATAGTCCATGGAATTCTCCAGGCCAGAAGACTGGAATATAGCCGTTTCCTACTGCAGGGGATCTTCCCAACCCAGGGATAGAACCCAGGTCTCCTGCATGGCAGGTGGATTTTTTACCATCAGAGCCACCAGGGAAGCCCAAAGCCACAGACATAATCATATGAGAAAATGAGAAAAAATGCAATGCTAGCTACTCCCCAGTTTCCTATAGTCTTCAAATGGGCTTGGTGGATATCTGAGTCACAAGAAGTCAAGGGCCCCACTCTAAAATGTACCTGGGGTTTGTCGGTTTGTTTGTTCAATATTAATTTATTTATTTGGCTGTGCCAGGTCTTAGTTGTGGTATGCAGAATCTTTAGCTGCAGCTTATGTAATATTTTTTTAATATATATATTTATTCATTTGGCTGCCCCAGATCTTAGCTGCAGCACGTGGGACCTTTGACCTTCGTTAAGGCATTCAAGATTTATTTATTTTGGTTACAGCATGCAGGATCTTAGTTGTGGCATGTGGGATCCAGTTCCCCAAGCAGGGATTGAATCCCAGTGCTGGCAGTGCAGAGTCTTAGCCACTGGACCACCAGGGAAGTCCCCTGGGATTTGTTTTCATTGGCTAAGATAAGATATGCAGATGGAAACAGTGGTCATGAAGGGAGCAGATTATACTCACAGATCCCTAAAGACGGGAGTCACGGCACACCACACAGGGCCACATGGGGAAGCCCTAAGGTCCATCAGGAGGCAGAGGGAACAAGGAGAAAGCATGGATGAGAATGCTTATAGTGATTTTTGTGGCAAAAAAAAATTGATGAGGGAGGTAGACACGCAGGGTAGACACGCTCGGGATTGGCTGGTTTGGATAATTCCGGCCGACCCTGAAGCAGAGGAGCTGACCCTGATTGTCTGGAAGCTGACCCCCAGATGAGTAGGCCTGAAGGATAGTGGCTCGGCCCGATAAAGGGGAGGATGTAGGCTCTGAATGAGTAGATTTGCACTTGAAGAGCCTGCTCTCAGTTATGAGTGTACTGTCTCTGGGAACCAACAGCCTCTCCAGGGACAGCAAGGTGCCAGAGGTCAAACCATCAGAAAATAAAAGATGTGATTAATATCAGCTCCACCTTCATGGCACTTCTAGGACTCAGGACTGTTTACTGAAATCCTATCGTATTCTGTCCAAAGAATACTTTCTAATTCTCCTCTCTGGGAAAGGCAGGCACACACAGATTCTTCAAATGGCAAGGTGGAAAGAGGGGTCCTCAGAGACCCCAGAGCACGCCTGCCCATCAGGAAGGCCCCTCAGCCTGGGCATCTCTGAATTCCAGAAGGTATGGCACGCTGGCCTGCCTCTGGGAATGACCACTCTTGTGCCATTCTGTGTCCCATCCCTCACATGAATCAGCCTAATCAGCCCTCATTGGATGTTGCTGTACCCCCTAGGGTCCACCCCTCACCCCACCACCTGTCTCTAAGTCACCCCACACTCCCATTCACAAGCCTCCTTGGCATATAGGACCTGGCCCATCTGCACTGTCAACCCCCTCTGGCCCCCTCCATTGCCCCGCTAGTTCTCTGTCCCTCAGCCTTGGGGACTCCGTGCTCAGACACAGAACGACTTGCTATTGCCTTTCATGTCTCCATGGCTTTGTACATGCTGCTTCCTTTGCCTGGTATGGCCTTCCATCCTGGGCAGACTTCCATTCCTCAGGAGCCAGCTCAGAGGTGCCATTCTCTGTGAGGCTTTATTCAGTCACCGCATGGCAGAGTTGATAACCTCCTCAAGTTTGCTTCTGCGGGCCCAGCAGTGTGCCTGCTGAGTCCCAAGGGTGCTCAGATTCTTTGCATGTGTATCTAGGTCCCCACTAGGCTACTGTCTCCTCAAAGGTAGTGGCCACGTCTATCTCATTTCTTACCCTCAGCAGCCCCTCTCATGGTGCTTAATGCATGATAAGGGCTTAGTCAGTGCTTGTGGAATGAATGAATGAATGAATGGGTGAACAGCTGAACCCCTTGGGCCAAGTGCAATCATTATTTCAGTTACTCATTCAAAGATATTTATTGAGTGTCTTCTACGTGCAGGACCCTGTAATCTATGCAGGTATAGAGGTAAGCAGAAACAGACACAATCCACACACTCAAGAAGGTCTTAGTCTTGTGGGGAAGTGAAGTGTTAGTCCATTAGTCATGTCTGACTGTTTGCAACCCCATGGACTGTAGCCCACCAGGCACCTCTGTCCATGGGATTCTCCAGGCAAGAATACTGGAGTGGGTTGCCATTCCCTTCTCCAAGTCTTGTGGGGACACAGATGTGGCAACAGGGAGCAAGGACAACTCCTGGGGTTTAAGGGGCATGAGAGAACACATGCCAACACCGGAGGGCGCTAAGGGGAAGAGGCCCTGAGGGGAAAGGCAGGCAAAGGCAAGAAAGTAGAGCAATTTACGGAGAGACAGAGGATGACGTGGCTTGTTATTTAGCAGCATTTCCAGAGGGCAGCGTGGAAGGGTTTGGAGGTGGAGAAAGAACAGAAGAACTCTTTTTCTTGACTCCAAGAAAGAGAAAGAGCATCTGGAACATGATGGTGTGGTGAGGACCAAGGGCTGGGAAGGAGATAGTGGGGAGGGGGAGGTCTTTGAAAAGATCTGGATGGCAGGCAGGGAAATTTGGGCTCAACAGGTTCCCTGAAGGAGGCCAGTGGAGCAGGGGCCCGAGAGCCTGGGCGTGGAGTGTCCAAGGGTGCTGTCTGCTCGCCTGAGTTCGTGGCTATCCCTGTGGTTGATATTTCCCTACTGGAATAATCAGAGTCATGGTGAGTCACAGGAAGAAGACAGCCCCAAGTACAGATGATGGTTGAGGGCAGACACCAATGGTTCAAGGATGAGGCAAATCCAGTCCTGGCCAGCTTCTTTCCTTCCTTTCCATTCTCCCCACCACTCACATTTCCCATAACTCTCGATTGGGATACAACTACTAAAATTCCTTCTAGAACAATAAGAAGATACATTTTAAAGGGACAAAAGATTTATACAGTCATTTCACCAAAGAAGACTTACAGATAGTCAAGTAAGACATGAAAAGATGCTCAACGTCACTTGTCAGGTAAAGAATCTGACTTTGATTCAGGAGACCCATGTTTGATCCCTGGGTCGGGAATATCCCCTGGAGAAGGACATGATTACCCACTTCTGTATTCTTGCCTGGAGAATCCCACGGACAGAGGAACCTGACAGGATATAGTCTATGGAGTTTCAAAGTCGGACATGACTGTGCAACTAACACACTGTCATTAGGAAAATATAAACAAAAAACTCAATGCGATGCTGCTTTACACTTGCTAGAATGGCTATAATCAGACAGACGGATGATAACAAGTGTTGGTGAGGATGTGGAGAAATTGGAACCTTTATACACTCCTGGTGGAATTGCAAAATGGTGAGACCACTTCGGAAAACAGTTTGGCATTTTTTTTTTAATATTAAGCATAAATTTACCATATGTCCTAGCGATTCCACTGTAGGTATTTTCCCAAGAGAGCTGAAAACAAATACCACACAAAGACCTGCAGCAAATGTTCATATCAGCTTGATTCATAATAGTCCCAAAGTAGAAACAACCCAGATGTCCACAAAGTGGATAAACAAAATGCACACCAATACCCACTCAATGGAATACTCTTTGGCAATTAAAAGGGATAACCTGTTGGTATATGCTACATGCAAAAATGTTATGCTGAGTGAAATAAGCCAGGCACAAAAGACCACATGTTCTATGAGTCCACTTATCCAAAATGTCCAAGAAAGGCAAAAAGGAGATTATAGGGACAGGAAATGGATTGGAAGTTGGCTGAAGATAGAGGCAGAAACAAGTAGTGATTGCAAATGACACCAGGATTGTTTGGGGGGTGATGAAAATGTTCTAAATTTAGTGATGATTGCACCACTCTATTAATTTACTAAAAACTGTTGAAATGTGTACTTTAAAGGGGTGAAGTTTGTGTTAGGAAAATTATACTTCAATACAGCTGTGTAAAAACCTCACTTGGACAAGCACAGATCTAATGCTCCTCCTGTGTTGTCATGATCATGCCAAAGCATGTGATCTGTTGACAAGGCTTCAGGTGTCTCTCTTCAAAGCCCAGGACGTTGGTCTGCCCTGCACCTAACTGACCTCCAAATATGCAGTGGGGATTCCCTGGGCTCTCCCTACCGTAAAGACAGAGCCATACCTCTTTACCTCCCAGCCAGATAGAGGGAGATGAGAACTAACATCTCTAAGATAATGCTATGTGATTACTATACATTTCATTTGATTTTATCTTTTCAGTTTATTTTTAGCAGGTAATACATTCACATGGCTGAAAAATCGAAATGAAAGAATAGGCACATAAGAGAGATTTCCATCCTACCTCTGTTCCATCTACCCATATCCCACCACCACCCACATCTTTTTTTTTTTAAGTATCTTTCCAGAGTTTGTTTATGCAAATACAAACCAATGTGAAGAAATAGTTTATTTTTTCTTTCTTATGTAAAAGTAAGGTGCTAGATTAAACTGTTCTGCACCTTGCTTTTTTCACTCATTTATCTTAGAGAGTCTTTCAGATCAAATCTGAGAGATCTTCATTTTTTTTCCCAGCTATAAAGTGTTCCGTTGTGAGTGTGTATCAGTGTTTATTAACCAGTCCCCAGCTGATGGATGCCTGTATCATTTCCAACTTTTGCTATTATAAACACGGCTGCAATGAATACCTTCTACAAAAGTCACTTCATAAATGTGCAAGCTATCTTTTGGGGAAAATATTACAGAAATGGGGTTGCTGGGTCAAAGGATAAATTGGCCTCGTTTTTGCATTCCCATGGCAATGTAGGAAGCTTCCTCACAGCCTCGCCAGCAGGACGTATTGTCCAGATCTGGGATTTGCAGAATGCTTCATAGGGGTGTTGATTCCATCCTGCTTTCTTCAAGTGGGATTACTTTCTATTTTATATCTCAGCTTGTGGGATCTTTGTTCCCTGACAAGGGATCAAACTGTAGCCCCTGGCAGGGAAAGTGCCAAGTCTTAACCCCTGGACCTCCAGGGAATTCCCTTTCTGTTTTAATTTTAAGTTTTATCTTTTTTTATGTGTGGTAAGAACATGAGATCTACCCTCTGAACAGATTTTGAAGTGTACAATACAGTGTCATCAACCACAGGCACAGACTTGTACAATGGATCTCTAGCACTTATTCATCTCATGCAATTCATACTTTGCACCTATTGAACAGCAACCCCCCATTTCCCTCTTCCCTCTGCCCCTGGCCACCACCTTTCTGCTTTCTGCTTCTATGAGCTTGACTGTTTTAGATACCTCGTGTAGACTGAAGGCTTCCCAGGTGGTGCTAACGGTAAAGAAGCCACCTGCCAATGCAGGAGATGTAAAGAGACGTGGGTTTGATCCCTCGGTCAGGAAGATCCCCTGGAGGAAGGCATGGCAACCCACTCCAGTATTCTTGCCTGGAGAATCCCCATGGACAGAGGAGCCTGGCAGGCTACAATCCATGGGGTCCCAAAGAGTCACACATGGTGGAAATGATTCAGCACACATACACACACACACAACCTTACTACATACCTATGGTATACTCAATTTCTCGCCTCCCCAAATGACTACTTCACAGCTTCTCTGTTCCCAGACTTTCTATAATCCCTCTTCACTGATGATCTTGCCTCTGATTTACTGAGAAAATAAAAGTAACCAGAATCCAATTTCCTCATTCTTCATCACATCTCTCATGCCCTAACATCCAAACCTGTATCATCCACCGATCAAAGTCTAGGTCCTACACTTTTGCTCTGGATCCTGTCCCCTTCCACCTTCCCAGAGTCTTGGCTCTTGCAATAAACCCCTTTCTTCTCTCTGACATCTATGCCTCGCTTGCCACTGGATCACTTCCGTCAGCCTGCAGACACGCCTCACTGTCATCCTTCTTTTTAAAAATTTAAAAAGAAATAAATCTCTTGACTCTTCCTTCCCATTTAGTAACAGCCACTCTGCATCTTAGCTGTCCTTCACACTAAAGTTTCTCCTTTTATCATCTTTCATAACTATCTTCAGTTCCTCACCTCCCATCTCTTCACCACCTGTTCCAATCAAACATCGTCCTTTCTACTCCACTGACACTGGTCTTGCCAAGATAACAGAGATCTCCATGTTGTCAAGTCACGTTGCCACATCTGTGTCCTTGTCTTGCTCTGCCTTTCAGTAGCATTCAACATACTTGATCAATTTCTCCTCCTTGACACATTTTCTGTGTCAGCTTTCATGATACCTTCATTTCAGGTGGTTCCTTGTCTCCCTGGCTACAGTCTCCTTTGCTAGATCCTCCTCTCCTCTCAGTGTTAGTATGTTCTAGAGTTCACTCATGAGACCTCTTTTCTTCCCCAAGTCTAATCTCTCCATGAATCATCTCATTATTCTGCGATGAATTTAAGGGCCACCTTCAGTCCTTGGGATTCAATGACTTAAAAATTCATATATCCATCCTGACCTCTCCTCCAAACTCCTAACTCTGACTTAGATACTTGTTTGACTTCAAGAGGCATTTCAAACGTAACATGTCCAAAACAGAACCCTCAGGATCCCCCTTCAAACAGTCTCCTCTGCAAGTCTTCTCCGTGGCCTTAAATGGCTCTGTTCATCCAGTTGCCCAAGCCAAAACCCCAAGTCCTCCTCCATTTCTCTTTCCCTACCCTCTCCTCCCTGCCCTACTGTCCAGTCCACCAGCAAGACCCACTGATGCTCCCCAAAAATACTTCCCCAGTCCACCTACTGGCTTTTGTCTCCATTGCTACCATTCTAGTCCCTAAGCCATCATCTTGCCATTTACCACTGCAGTAGCCTCCTGTCTGGCTTCCTGCCAACCATTCACTCTCCATCCAGCCATCAAGACCACTTTTAACAGTGTAAACCAGAGCATATCACTGTCCTGGCTAAAAAATACCCTCCAGTGGTTCTGCATTGCACTTGGAATAAAACCCCAGCCTCACCCAAGTCTGCAAAGCCTTCTGTAGCCGGAACCCCATCCATCTCGCCAACCTCGTCACTCTTCTGGCTTGCCTCTAGCCACGTGGCACTTTTTCTGTTGCTCAAACCCTCACTCCATCAGCTTCATGTGACATCATGTGATGAAGTAGTCACACATCAGTCACATGAAGGCCTTTTAGAGGTTGTTTCCCCTTCTTAGAAAGCTTACTCCCTCCACGTCATGTCCAGCTCTTTGCAGGGTTAAGCAATGCATGCATTGCACAAGGGCCCCCAGGTGAGAAAGCGGGGCGTGTTGTTGTTGTTTAGTTGCTAAGTCTTGTCTAACTCTTTCCTGACTCTATGGACCGTAGCCCACCAGGTTCCCCTGTCTGTGGGATTTCCAGGCAACAATACTGGAGTGAGTTGCCATTTCCTTCTCCAGAGGATCTTCCCAACCCAGGGATCAAACCCGTGTCTGCTGTATCGGCAGGCGGATTCTTTATCACTGAGCCACCAGGGAAGCTCTTACTCCCTCCAACCCCACTCTATTTTATTTTGTTCATAGCACTAATCCCACGTTGGCATTTCCTTGGTTTTTGTTGTTTAGTTTGTGTGTGTGTGTGTGTGTGTGTCTTACCTAGAGTAAAATCTTCCTGAAAGTATGGGTCACACTGTCTTGTTCTCTGCTGAACTCCCAGTACCTATAACAGCTTCTGGCCCATAACAGGTGTTTAGAAAATGTTTGTTGAAGGGATGAATGAATCTGAGCATTCCTTGCGATTGGTACAGCTCCTGACATGGATATACTAAGCTCACGTATTTGCTGAATTAATGGACAGGTTGCTCCAACTCTGTGTGTGAGCTTCTTGAAAACAGAAGCCCTATTTCCTTTCTTTCTTCCCCAGCTCCTGGCATGATGCTAGGGACTTCCAGGTGCTGGGTAAATATGCTTACTTGATTGATTGTTCTTCATAAAGGGAAAGCCAAACTATTAAGCTGCCTACCTAATAGACCAGTTCTCTGAGAATCAGCATGTGACACAAGAGGAAAGTCATAAGAATAGGGCTGAATCAAGTAGAAAGCTCCAGGGGTGGGTCAGCCACTGTTGGCTGGAATTGAGGTAAAAGGAGTGTCTGCACCTTGTAGATTTCCCATCCGAATTCTAGCCACGACACTACACTTGTTTCTGGTGAATATGTTACAGGATGCAGCCTACATCCTGGTGATGGTGGACCCCGATGCCCCCAGCAGGTCTTCTCCCAAAGCTCGATTCTGGAGACATTGGCTGGTGTCAGATATCAAGGTAAGCAGTGCCAGAAGGCACTTTCAGACTCAGCGGGCACTGGGGCCAAAAGATGGTCATTCTCAGCTCTCACTTGGGTTCTCAGCTCTCATTTGGGAGGGTCAGGGACCCTGCTGAGCCAGGACTTCTGTGTCAGGTCGCCCCCAGCACCCAGCTGTCACAGCCTTGCACACGTTTTCTAATAATTTCAGAAAATATCCCCGGATCAGTGATACATAGGTAAGCAGGTTCTCGGGATAAGTAGGGGTGGAGCCCCAGTTTGTACTGTTTTCCTGCTTTCTGTATTGTAAGGACTCCCACTGTCACCAGTTTCAAGTTACAGTGACTTCATAACTGAATCGCAAATTTTCTGAAACTGTAGCAATGGCTTCAGCACACCACTGCCAGGGGCCTGGGTTTAGGGGGGCACCAGGTGATTCTATGTGGTCCTCCTGGCAGGGGACTCCTGCAGGATCTGCTCCTGACGGGCCAAGGGGCATGGAGGGGGCCTGGTGATCCATCTCTTTTTCTTCATACGGAAACAAATGACCTTCCCTTATTTTCCCTTTTGTCATCAGCCATAATTAGAAAGGTGCTTGGCTCCGCCTTTCCAGAGTTGGTCTGAGGAACACAAATCCGGTGGCTTGTTAAAGGGGCATTAGATGAAAAAACCAAAACCAGAAAGGCTCTATTTCCAGGCAAGTTTTGGAGACTCTGGGTTAAACTGCATTAATCCCATTCCTCACTGAAGGGCTTTTTAGAGCTTTTAATATCCTAGTATGCGTTATATAACATGCATCTATTTTCCCATCTCACTTGACTGTTGAATCTTTTGTTCACAAGCACGTGGCAATGCACTAGGGGAAAATCCACACTATCATCAGACATCCATGTATTTCTGCCTGGAAAGCCTGCCGATGGCGTTTGCATCACGTGTGCAAAGGCATCAGCCTCGTAAGATGGTGGGAACCCAGACCTAGAAAGACTAAGTCTGGATCCAGCCTGGTTCCCAACTCAGTGATCTCCTCCATGTCGTGGAGACCCTCAACGGCATTTCATCTTTATCCGTAAGATGGGAACCATGTTAACTCTTCTGTAGAGTTGTCATGATCCTCCAATGAGAGCGTGTACTAAGAGCAGTCTCTAAAACACAGCACTTACCACAAATATAGGGACTTCGTATTTTTCCTTCTAGAGCTGTGGGGCAGAGGGAGGGGTATCTGTCTGAACTAGCTGTTGACTCTCCTGGTCAAGGCAGGGCTTTTATAACCGCTGGAGTGGGGAGGTGGTGGGAGGGTTACCCTGGCAACCAACCTCCGCCCAGTGACCACAGATCCTTCGCAGGATGCTCAGGGGGACAGCCAGTTCTCAGGGGCAGCCCCAGTGACAATCTAGGTAGTGGCTCCCTCCAGGGAGACTTGCAACAGTGGCTTCCAGAACAGAACACAAGCAGGGCTGAAGAAGGAGGGCAGAAGCAGTGCTCCCACACCCTCCCCTGGCCAAGCCCTGCTCTCCAAGAACCTTGGAAACACCATAAACCTGTGAAAGGGAAGAGCAAGGGGAGATTCCTGCCATCAGGGGAGGGAGGGAAGCTGAGAGCACGAAAGGGAAAGATACTGGATCCTGCCGCAAACTAGAGCAGAGGCTTTGTGTACTCAGGACTCCCCAGCAGCCACGAGGGGGTGAAACTCTCAAGAAAAGACCATCACACTGGTCATCATATTTACAGTCTGCGCCCCACGCATAGGGCTGCCTGTAAGAAGGTTCTGTGGGCAACTCTGAGGCCCGATTTCAGAAGCTGGAATGTAACAGAATGTGATAATGCATGCATGTTCAGTCGTATCCAACTCTTTGCGACCCCATGGACTATAGTCCTCCAGTCTCCTCTCTCCATGGGATTCTCCAGGCAAGAATACTGGAGTGGGTTGCCATGTCCTCTTCCAGGGTATCTTCCTAACCCAGGGATCAAACCCATGTCTCCTGCATCTCCTGCGTTGGTTCTTTATCCACTAAACCACATTTCAGAGTAGAAGGCTCCTTAGGGTCATGAGGTTGCCTCTTTTCCAAGCCTGAAGTCTCCTCCTGCCCACTCCTCTCCCCCAGTACAGGACAGGACAGTTTTTTCACACCAGCCTTGTGGTGCAAATGTGGTTTCAGCCCTTACAGCCCAGCTTAGAAGCAGAACAGGTGGCAGGTGGCAGCTGGCCGGCGGGACCGCTAAGCCATAGACTTACCAGGGCCACCTGCCCGGGTACAGCCCTCAGCCCTCTCTCTCGGGCTGGAGGAAGCTTGGGTTTCCGCTGCATTGTCACCCACTTGCCCAGATGCAAGGGTCCAGCAGGAAGCAGCAGCTCTCCCCAGTTATGTCCACTCAGCCTGACCACCGGCCCCCGTGTTCCGCCAGCTGCACAGCTGGTATAAAAACCAGACTGGGGTAGGTCTCAGGCCGTGGATCTCAGCCAAAAGAAAAGAGGGCGCTGATCAAACTCAGAAGCACTTCCTGTGTGTTCCGCTACAGCTGAGTCGGTCCCCAACATTAAAGCACATTTAGATCAGCTAGCAAGCTTGTTAAAATGCAGATTCCTGGGCACCCCTTGGGTCAGGAGGGAACAGGACATCCACACTCCACAGGCATCCAGGAGGGGTTTAGCAGCTGGAAGGAAGACTGCAGAGCTCAGTGTCAGAATGCCCAGGTCCTTGTTAATATCACCCATTTGTGCAGCAATTTGCAAGTGAAAAGCTCTTTTAGAACTTCCTATTTGTTCAGTTCCTGGGTCAGGAAGATCCCCTGGAGGAGGAAATGCCAACCCACTCTGGTATTCTTGCCTGGAAAATCCCATGAACAGAGGAGCCTGTTGGACTACAGTCCATGGGGTCAAAAGCGTCAGATATGACTGAGCGACTAACACTTTCACTACTGTTTTTCTCCATTGATCCTTTCAATCACTTTGTGAACCAGACATTGTCCCCATTTTACAGATGGGGAAACAAAGGCTGCAGAGAGGAAATGATTCCAGTCTCTCAGCTATGAGTTGTAGAGATGGGTCTTCAATCCTGGTACCTCAGCTCCAAACCACCATCCCACATCTCTTGCATCAACTCGACTGTGGCCAAAGGCGTGTCACCATGGCCTCCCTGTATAATGGGAAACAATCTCTGTGGTTCCCTTGTCATCCTGGGGCCCTGTTTCTGGTTACGTTCTACAAGTGGATGCTTCCAGGGACCTTCCTGAGGGAATGCTGTCTTGGTAAATAAAACACTCCTGATAAGGATCTTGAACCCCATAAAGTAAACCCTACGTCTTATCATAACCCTCAGTAACAAGTGGCATCAGCAATAAGGCATGCCAAAAAGTCACTGCAGATACAGAAAGACAGTAGCTCTGTGATTCACAATGACCACAGAGGCAAACTTGGTGGCACCTAGGCTGGCCTCATTAATAGGGCATGAGTGTGTTCCAAGTCACTTCAGTCATGTCTGACTCTTTGTGACCCTGTGGACTGTAGCTTGCCAAGCTCCTGTGTCCATGGAATTCGCCTAGCAAGAACACTGGAGCGGGTTGCCATGCCCTCCTCCAGCGGATCCTCCTGACCCAGGCTGCGTCTCTTATGTCTCCTGCATTGGCAGGCAAGTTCTTTACCACTAGCGCCTCCTGTGGGACTCAGACCTAATTAGGTGGTGGGCTGCACCATGGCCATGGGAGCCCCTCAGGAGAGATAATTTTTTGGACTGTCTGTCCAGGTTGAAACAAGATATAAACCACTTCTTAGGAATACGTGAAATATCAGCAGCCCCTCCAATGAGAGGCTGGTGGGATCTGGGACAGAGTAGGATAAAGCTTCAGTCCTTAAAGAAAAACTAGGAGCTAGAGAGAAGTCCATCAGAAAGGACTAGGCATTCACGGTACTCTTTGTTCATTCAACGCATATGGATTGGCCATTATTTGCTATGTCCTAGGGTTTCAGGGCGAGAAATCTGGAGCCAGACTTGTGGTTTGAATTTGAATCCACAAGTGTTAGCTTTGTGATTTTTGTGTGGAGGCTGTGGTGCAGGGAGGCACATGTTCTTCAACCTGTGTTTTTACTTGCTCTCTTATAAACTGGGGATCCTGAATGTTCCTACCTCACACTGTTGTTTGTTGCTGTTGTTTAGCCACTAAGTCGTGTCTGACTCTTTTGCGACCCCATGGACTGTAGCCCACGAGGCTCCTCTGTCCATAGGATTTCCTAGACAAGAATACTGGAGTGGGTTGCCATTTCCTTCTCCAGAGGATCTTCTCAACCCAGGGACGGGATCCACATCTCCTGCTTTGACAGGCAGATTCTTTACCCCTGAGCCACCAGGGAAGCCCCCACATTGTAAACGACAGGTTTACTTACTTAAGGGTGCTTAGAACAGGACCCAGAACTCTGTATAATATGTTGCTGTGAGGTTATCATGATTGCTCCAAGTCAGGCCCTATACTAGCCCCGGGGTTGCAAACGCAAACAAAACAGGGGGCCTCCCTGTTATCAGAGGGTTTCTACTCTAAAGAGACAGAGAAAGGAGGCTGCAGTGGGGTTACCAGGGCCTCCAGAAGTTGGCTGGGTTCAGAACTCCCTATACCTGTGGGTTCCCATTTGCTCAGGGATAACACTAGACTTTAGTCCCCAAACCTGGCCAGACCTGGGCAGGCAGGGACTGATACATAAATTGTACTGTCTTTCTGAGTCCCCTGTTTGAAAAACCTCTCATTGAGTGAAAAATATTTCCAACAGACTGTTGATACATAACATCCTTTCTCTTCCACAGTGCTACATCCCTAGCTTTTCCTTTAAGATGCTTTTAGTTTTAACTCAATCTAATTAATAATCTTTGTGCTCAAGCCTAATTAAGGTATTAATTAATTTGCATCATTCATTTCAAAAAGAAATGCTTATTGGTGGATCATCTTCTATTTGTCTCCGAAATTAGTGCTCAGGGCTTTTCAGGCAGATACTTTCATTAGGTTTATTTTTATTGTTAATGGGAATATTGAACACAGGGAGATGGTATGTTAATACTTTCCACAAAGACTATCATGACTGGTGACAAAGAACACAAGAACAATTAAGGAGGCAAGGGTGCCTTTCTTCTTCCAAAAGAGAAAATCTTCCTAGAAACTGTCAATGATTCTAAAATTTGTCCTGAAAATCTTTTTTGTTTTAAGAAAGAAAAGGAAATGGCAAGTTCATGTTTCCCTTTCATTCAGTGCCCTCAACCTTTGGCAGCTGTAAGTGCAAGCAATTCTGGGCTGAATTGAAAGGACTTTAAGGGTTCATTATTCTGTCTACATTTCTATAGAATCGAATTTTTCCATAATGAGAGATCCTTTTTTTTTTTTTTTTTTAAGGACCTCTTAGTGTGTTTGGTGAATAAGATAAATGGGAAACCCAACAAACAGAGCTGGGATCATAGATAGCCCCTTGCTTTCCAATTAGGTGCTTAGCATGTGTCAGGACTCCTCTGTTGGAATTATTGGTCCAGCTCCTGAGAAATCTCAGGCAAGTTACTTGACCTCTCTGATACTGTGGCTTCTTGTCTGTAAAGCTGAGACAAATCCTTCCTCTTCAGGATAGAGACAGGAAAAGGAAAATTACATATGCAAAGAGGTGAAGCCTCCCTAGAGAAAGGCACTATATAAAGCGGCAGATTCATCTTTGTTCCTAATCAATTGAGCAGTAGATTCTGTAAAAAGTTTAATATATGTATAATTATATAATCTAATTTTCTATACGCTCAGAAACCAGCTAATGGTAATAAAAAGAAGAATAAATGATCTCTATCGGGCCCTCAAGTTCAGGTGAAGAGGTCAAACCAAGAAAATAGGATTCATTCATTGTTTCTTTATTTAGACCTGTATTTTTAGTTCTGTTGCTACTATTTGTGCACTTGTCCATGTATGCTTTGCCCTGCCCCATGAGGGTCCATTTTAAGTAATAAATACCTGCAAAGCTTGGCTTATGCTCCCTAAGAGCATGTCGGTTTGGATCTAGGAGCCCTAAAGAGCATTTGGTGATGCGGACAATGCAGAGGCCCTGGTTATAAACCAGATGTGTACATGGCCACCATGAGGGAGGCAAGAAAGAGCCTGCACTTTGGGGTCAGATGAATTGGGGGAGGCTCCATGCACTGCCACTTCTAGTTGGGAATCTCTGAGCTTCAGTTTCTCTGTCCTTAAAATGGGCATGACAATAATATCTATTTCCCAGTGTTTGATGAGTTTAAGTTTCATAACATAGAACAGAAGAGTAGGACCTCCATCAATGTGACTCTCTCCCCCACCACTCCCAACTTCGAGATCTGACCACAGCTGCTACTTATGATGTAGCAACTTCCCTTAGGCTGTTGGGCTCCTGTTTTGCAAAGTAAGAATTCTAGGCAACACCCCAACACAGAAACCATGTGGTAAAAGCAGCTCATCCTTTCACCTCTCAGTCTAGATGGGTCCAGGCCCAGCCTGGAGGTACCAAACTGACCCAAGCCTGCTTTGGTGGAGGAAGTAATTGAGGGGAAGGATGTCTGTCCCATCATTCGTGTGCACTAAGTTGCTTCAGTCGTGTCCAACTCTTTGCGACCCCATGGACTGTAGCCCACCAGGCTCCTCTGTCCATGGAACCCTCTAGGCAAGCATACTGGAATGGGTTGCCATGCCCTCCTCCAGCAGATCTTCCTGACTCAGGGATTGAACCCGTGTCTCTTATGTCTCCTGCATCAGCAGATGGGTTCTTTACCACTAGTACCACCTGGAAAGCCCGTCTGGTCATTCAGCCTCTGGGAATTGCCCTGTGACCCTCCTGGACCAGACCAGGGGCTCCTGGAGTCATCACAGACCACAGCCTGCATACGGGCCTTGGCTGCAAGCATCAGTCAGGGCTACAATGTGCCTCCCACGGGCAGGGCTACACTTCATTCCCAATACTTCCTACTTTCTATTTATTATTTTTTGTGCCTTGCAGCATGCAAGATCTTAGTTCCCCCACCAGGGATCATACCTGTGCCCCCTGCATTGCGAGGACAGTCTTAGCCACTGGACCACCAGAGAAGTTCCCCCACTTTTATTTTTAACATGTCCCAGCACCCTTCACCGTTTCCTTATCGTTCACCATCCCCACTTGGCTGTCATTGTCCCACCACAGGGATGCCTCGCTTCCCATTCAAAATAATTTAAATAAACTGTTGCTACAAAGTGGAATATTATCTTCTGATGAATGTTTTTAAAGCCCTTAAGGTTTTCATGGTAATTTGCGGTGTAAAATTATTTGGAGATAAGAGCCAAATTAACTCTCGGATGCCGAGGTCGCTGTGTCCTGTTATCCATGTGAGCACTGTTTAAATATAATCAGCCCTCAGACTAATGCAGCATAATTGTTCATTTGAAATAGCTTTTTTTACTCCATTCAATGAGTCATTAAAATATTCAAGGGATAATGCAGTGAATTGGAAATGAATTTATCATATTATCCCATACATACTGTAGTGCTTCAGGTAACTAAGGAGAAAGGGGGAGAGGGAGGGAGAGAGAACGTGGATACAATGTGCACAGGCAGGAAGGGGGCCAGGATACGCGGGGATATGGGAAACAAAGCTTTTGGGGTGCTTTATGGCAAGTGTGTATAGAGAGGCTGACCAGGAGGGGTGGCAAAAAAGGGAAACGCTGTCCTTTGAAGAGCTCACTGACTCTCTCTCTCTCTGCACTCTGAGAATCTGTGCTCCACCACAGCTCCGCTGTTAACTTATTTTTATCAAATATGTTTATATCAGAAAGTCGTTATGGAAACCAATTCTGCCATCCAGGAGAATTCCTGGATCAGGCAGAAAACTCTTTCTTTCTCTCTCTTTCTCTCCTTTTCTCTCTGTCTCTCTCTCTCTCTCTCTCTCATACACACACACACACACCACTCGCGCACGCACACACATTTATAGACACCCCAAAGGGAACAGCAGTCTTGCTCACCCAATTCTGAACTCAGCTCTGACACAGTCAGAGGGTGGCACCCTGGCTCCCCTTCGTGGGCAGAGCTGTAAAGTGGCTGAGACTGAGACCAGCTGTCCAACCTCACCCCTTGCCCTGACCTTGGGAACCTGGGCTGTGGCTTTAATTCCTCATGGTCCCCCAGACCCAGAACCCCCACCCCAAGCACATGCACTAAGGAGAGACAAGAGGGCGCCGGTGGCAATGTATTTGACGGGGCAGTTCTTCCTCAACCAAGGGAAGGTCCCATGGGTGTGTGTGGCTTGTACTGCACCTGGAATACCATCTTCTGTTCTGGTCACAGCATTTCAAGAAAGACAATGAGCAGCACATGAGCAAAGCAGCCACAGGGACAAGGCTGTGCAGAAACCAGGAAAGCAGGGCTGGCTGGCCTGCCAGAACCCCCAAGGGCAGCCATGAGGACTGACTTTAAGAAGTCTTCAAAGATTTCTTTTAAAATTGGAAAAACTCTATTTGGAAAACAACAGGGAGGCCTGCTCTCCTCTTCTGGGGAGAATTAGAACCAGTGGGTAAAATTTACATGGACGTCAGTTTGGGCGCCATGTAAGAAAACACTTCCTAAGAATTTGAACTGCTTAAGAACTGAGCACATACTCCACAGAGGAGGGAGTACTTAGCACGGAAGGTACTTATTCACCAGTGACTCAGGAATGGTCCCCAGCACAGGAGGTAGACCAGATGATCGGTTAGATATACCCTTTGACATCCATAGTGTTTCTACCTGCCATATTTCCCTTCCTGGCTAAAGATACTCTTCTTAGAGCTTATACCCTTATATTAACAATGACAATAATAATTTTAAAAGGAAGAATAAATGGAAAGAGAAAAAAGAAAGAGAAGAGGAAGAATGAAAAGAAACAAAACATTTATACATTAGCATGTTGTGCTGGGCACTGTGCTTCATGAATTTCTCATCTCATCCTCACAAAAGCCCCAGATGAAGGTAATCTAAACCAGAAAATTAAGATCTAGAGGGGTTAAGCAGTTGTCCAAGATCTAGCTGGTGAGCAACTGATTGGGATTTGAACCCAGAGCAGGCATGTATAATCATGATGCCACAGTAGGTCTCCAGAGTTTAGGTAGATTCTACCCCTTGCTACCCATGCCCAACAAAGGTCCGTATAATCAAAGATATGGTTTTTCCAGTAATCATGTATGCATGTGAGCGTTGGACCATAAAGAAGACTGAGTGCTGAAGAACTGATGTGTTAGAATTGTGGTGCTGGAGAAGACTTTTGAGAGCCCCTTAGACAGCAAGGAAATCAAACCAGTCAACCCTAAAGGAAATCAACCCTAAATATTCCTTGGAAGGACTGATGCTGAAGCTGAAGCTCCAATACTTTGGCCACCTGATGCGAAGAGCCAACTCATTGGATAAGATTCTGATGCTGGGAAAGATTGAGGGCAGGAAGAGAAGGGTGTGACAGAGGATGAGATGGTTAGATAGCATCACTGACTCAATGGATATGAATTTTGAACAAACTCCAGGAGATAATGAAGGACAGGGGAGCCTGGTGTGCTGCAGTTCATGTGGTTGCAAACAGTCGGATACAACTTAACAACTGACTGAAGTGACCCAAGCCTGGATTCTGTGACAGCTTTTGTCAGGACCAGGTGTGGCGGCTGAGAGGAAGTGGTGCTGGTATGAAGGGTGCAATTTGAGCTTCCTGGCCTCCTGCCCTTTACCTCCATTCTTGGCCATGCCCACCTCAACCATAGTGCAGCCCTGACCTGGGCCTTAGAGCAGGGGCCTGGGAGACAGCTTCTCCAACTTACTGTGAGCAAATGATTCCCCACCCTGAGTCTATTTCCTCAACTGTAAAAGAGGACATTAGCAAAACTTTAAAAAAAACAAAAAGGAATTTTATAAGCCACATAGTTGTTGTTTAGTTACTAAGTCATGTCCAACTCTTTTACAACCCCCTGGACTCTAGCCCACCAGTCTCCTCTGTCCATGGGATTTCCTAGGCAAGAATACTGGGTGGGCAGCCATTTCCTTCTCCAGGGGATCTTCCTGACCCAGGGATCAAACCCACATCTCCTGTATTGCAGGTGGATTCTTTACCATTGAGCCACCTGGGAAGCCCAAGACACATAGGCATGTATGAAAAAAAAATCATTAAAAAAAAATAAGATGAATACACTGGCATCAAACCACAAGAATGTTGTTGTGAAGACATAATGAGATAAAATGTGTAAAGTACCCAGCACCCAGCATTAGATGCTACCTATTTGCTATTTCGCTACTCCTTCCATCTACTATCTCCCTAACTCCTCTACTGGAAGCTTAGACAATTGAGCCTTTGATGGTAAGGAGCTTACATCACTTCCAAGAGGCAGGTCAGAGCCTGCCAGGAGAATGAGCTGCTCTCATGGTTACCACTTAAAAGACCCTAAGGGAAAAAGCCACCACAGACATAGGACTTAATCAGGAGGTGTTGGGACCAACTCTTTAACCTGGCCTGTGCTCAGCACTGCAGCTATTAAAAAATAATAATGTAAGACCTACAGAAGATAGATAGATAATTTGATGAATTTAACATTGTGATGAATTTAAACATTGGATGAATTTAAAATGTGTTTTTTCTGTTCCCCAATTGGAAAGACAGGGCTAATGTGTAGGAAACAGAGAGTAGAACTCATGGGATATTAGCATCAACTCTAACTGGGCCCTTTAGATTCAGATGGCTTTGAGAGTTCAGATCGCTCTCCCCTCTGCAGTGAGGTAACGCCTCCTCCTTCAAGGCTCAGCTCAAATGTCACCTCCACTGAAAGGCTCTCTCTGAGGCCTCCAGACTGAGTTAGTCAGTCCTGCCCTGAACTCCTACTACACTGAGTCAAACCTCTGTTAGTGTCTTTATCACATGGTTTGTTATTATTTATGAGTCTCTTTTCTCTGTTAGACCACGAGTTCCTGGAGGGTAGAATTGTGTCTTATATCCTGAGCATTTAGCACAGTGCCGGGAACACAGAAGACCCTCAATCAGTGTTGAATGGATCAGTGAATGAAGGCATGAAGGGATGAATGGATAAAAGAATGAAGGAATGGATGGATGGATAGTGGCTGGGCAAGTAGAGGGATTGATGTATGAGGTGATAGTACGTTGTGATGGCTTCACAATGGAGACAAGAGCTGTGCTGGGGCTTGAATTGTGAGCAGGCCCAAAAAAGTCAAAGGATATGAGATTGTATTTCAAGAAGAGAAGAGAATAACTAAAAGTTCAGGCATGTGAATGACGTAGAAAGAAGAATTATAAACATAGAATTAAACGTCAAGACAGCTGAGTTAATTAAGGCCCCCTTTATCACCTCTCCCTGGGTGGTTATTGCAAAAGCCATCTAACTGAGCCACTTCCTGTAACCTCATCCCTTGCAAAAGTATCTATCTGTCACGCGAGTGTATGCTCCTCGGTTTTTGTCTCGTTACAACAAAGATTTGGAGTGATGGACATTAAAGCCCCCCCGGCGTGTTACAGCTCTGGGGTCTTGGATAGACAGTGTTATAGCTCTCAGGTCTCAACAGACCATGTTATAGCTCTTAGACAAATCAGTGTTACAGCCCAGTGTTACAGCTCTATTTTATCTAGAAGATAGGAAAATCCATCTTTGAGGCGTAAGGGCATGTCGATACAAAGACGCGAAGAGAAGAGCACCCCAGCGCGCCGGGGAGAGAGAGAGAGAGAGCTAGCTTGGGCTCCTCTTTTTATATGTTTTTCTCTCCCTGGGCCTGTCCTATGTAAATTGGGCCAGCCAGGAGTGTTGTTTGTTTTACCTGAGGTCCTCACTCTGGTCCTCGGACCTTCCTTTGTTCTATTTTCACGGGCTTTTCCCTTCCTTGCCTTTTAGCCACCACCATTTTGGACTCCTTTTCCCTATTCTACCTAACACATCTTTCCTTCATGGGTTGATGTTTTCTAAAATTGAAATATGATCATATTACTTCCCTAGTTGAAGCCTTCAGTGACTCCTCAGTATCTCAGGACAGACTCCTATATGGTCAGTATACTGTATTGTTTATTTTAAAAATTTTATTGAAATATAGTTGATTTACAATGTTGTGTTAATTTCTGCTGTACAGCAAAGTGACTTAGTTTCATACACACACACACACACACACATATATATTCACACAAGCATTCTTTTTCATCTTCTTTTTAAATTTATTTTATTTTTTGGCCACATGACATATTGGATCTTAGTTCCCCAACCAGGGATCAAACCCATGTCCCCAGCAGTAGACGCCCAAAGTCTTAACCACTGGACTGCCAGGGAAGTCTTCTATTCATCTTCTTTTACATTATGGTTTAGCACAGGATGTTGAGTACAGTTCCCTATGCTATAATAGGACCTTGTTTATCCATCCTGTATACAACAGTTTGCTTCCTGGTCAGCATATTATTTAAGGCCTTTGGCTCTGGCCCTTCCTGCCCCATCAGCCCTGCATGGTGCTCTTGCCAAGCTGCATGTGGTGTCTCAAACCTTCTGTGTGTCTCAGGCCACTGTGGACCATTAGTAGCTCTGGTCCCTCTCCCTAGGAAGCTGTTCTGCAATCTGAAAACACTTAGTTGCTTTATAGAAGTTAAGATCTCTAGATGAATGACACCTTCAAGGTCCAGAAAAAGCTGAGACTTAGGATCACAGAGTCACTTCCAGAAATAGGAAAGGAAAATGTGGATTCCTGAATTTAAGATGGTGAGTGTAATATCCATCCGCATCAAAATTCCATAACAATTAAAAAGCAGATGGTCTGAGACAGCAGAGGAAGCATTGAACACTGTGAGTCTGCATAAGCTCACTGAAAACAAGTCACTCCTGACCACTCAGATGTCTTTACTGATGAATGTACTGGTCCAGTGGACCAGGAGAAGGTGCTAAGTAAGCACAGCGTAGCTTAATTGACCAAGGCTTTAGACCAAGTCAGTCATGGTAAACTGTGGGCAAGGAGGACAAATACAGCTTCAATTTATGACTATTGTGTTCAGTGGGTTTGTGACTTGTTAGCAAACCGCTCCTGAAGTGACTAGTAGATTGTGCTTCCCTGGTAGCTCAGACGGTAAAGAGTCTGCCTGCAAAGCGTGAGACCCAGATTTGATCTCTGGATTGACTCCAGGGAAGACACCCTGGAGAAGGGAATGGCTAACCACTCCAGTATTCTTACCTGGAGAAATGCTGCTTCAATTTATGGCTATTGTGTTCAATGGGTTCAGGATTTAGTTAGCAAACCATTCCTAAAGAATGTTGACTAAAAGATTCACATCAACCTCCAGGGCAGTCCCTAGTGACAAGCCACGGGATTCTGCCAAAGGGCCTACCTTGTTCAATATCTACATAGATAGCATGCTCACTGAATAAAGGGCACCCAATAAGTTTCAAGGAATTGCTAACACGCAGAGTGACACAAAACAGTTAATTTTGGCAAATTTGGAAGGATGGGCCTACAATGAAAAAAATTAAACTTAATAGAGATTAATCTCAAATTCTATATTTAGGTTCCAAATCAATTGCACAAACACCGAATGGGGAAGACTTGGCATAGCAGGAGTTCATGAAGGGAAAAGATCAGAGCACTTTTCATTAATTTTTAAGCTAATTTTAAGCTAATAATAGAATGTCAAACCATAATGCAGGAGTTAAGAAAGTTAATATAATCTTAGCTCCATCAATAGAAGTAGAGGTTTTTAGATGATTGAAGATTATAAATCCCTTTTTTCTGCATCAGTCAGACCACCTCTGCTTATTCATTCATTCAGCATGCGTTCAGCACATCCTAGGCCATAGGTTTCATTCAAGCACCACACATCAAATGTTTATAAAGTCAGATCCTTCCAGTGAGGAGTGCCCGGTCTGGTGAGGGGAGCAGAGAAGTCAATCAATGATTATAGTACATAGTGGAGAGGGTTAGGATGAAGTTAAGCCCCAAGAACCATGGGAGAAGAGATGGTGCGCAAGGGGGAGGTCTCCACAGAGGAGGTGACCCTTGGATAGACCCTTAGACAGAGTAGAATCCACCAGGTGAGCAAGTGAGGAAAGGGCCTCTAGGCAGAGGGAACAGCAAGAAGGCCAGTGCAGCTGGAACACAGTTATCAGGGGGGCAGGCAGGGGAGATGAGCTCAGTGAGGGCAACCAGGAGGCTAGGGAGCATGGAGGCTCAGAACCCTGACCACTCACCCCTTAGAATCACCAGGCGGCAGTACCCAGACCAGCTAGGTCAGAACCTCTGGGAGTGGAGTCCAGGCATCAGCTTATTCAAGATTCCCAGGTGATGCAGATGATATGCATATGGGTAGCAGCAGAGGGAAAGGGGGGGTTGTCATTCAATGAGTACATGGTTTCAGTTATGCAAGATGACTCATTTCTAAGGATCTGCTGTACAACATCAATACTTGAAAATTTTGTTAAGAAGGTAGATCTCATGGTAAGTGCTCTTATCACCATAAGAAGAAAAAAGAGAGAGAGGAAGAGAGAAAGGAAGGAAAGGAAGAAGGAAGGCAGGCAGGAAGGAAGGAGGACCTCCCTGGTGGCCCAGTGGTTAAGACTCAATGATTGCAATGCAGGGGGCACTGGTTCAGTCCCTGGTCAGGGAACTAAGAGCCCACATGCCATGCAGCACAGCGGGGAGAGGGGAGCACACACACACACACACAAAGGAAGGAAGGAAGGAAGGGAAGATGCACGTGGGATTGACAACCATTGTTGTAGGGCCTGGTGTCCAGGCCTGGGCACGGAGTTTGGTCCATGGGCTGTTGGCGGACTATAAATAGGAGGATGAAAACTGTTTTGTGTTTTTAACGACCACTGCCTGCTGCTAGTGTGGTTACAAGAGGCCCTTTGCTCCTCTGGGAGGGACAAGAATGACATGTACCTGTGAAGGTACATGTACATGTGAAGGCTGTGGACCCAGAGAGGACAGCATTGGGTCTTTATTGATGCTTAGAGTCAACAGGACCTGCTGATGGATTCAAAGTGGCAGGTGAGAGCTCTTAAATCTGGAGCCTGAGTGAAGGGCCTTCACTTAGACGGGGAACACTGGAGGGTGGGATATGTGGGTGGAAAACTGGAGGTGTATCCTAGGACTTCCCTGGTGGCTCAGATGGTAAAGAATCTGCCTGCCAATGCAGGAGACCCGGGTTCAATCCCTGGGTCAGGAAGATCCCCTTGCGTAGGAAATGGCAACTTGCTCTAGTATTCTTACATGGAGAATCCCGTGGACAGAGGAGCCTGGCAGGCTACAGCCCATGGAGGATACAGTTGTCTCCTAGACATGTTAATTCTGAGACGCTCTTTAGGTCTCTGAGTGCAGATTTCAAGTAGGAGATTGAAATGAGTCTGGAAGTTAGGAGAGATGCCCAGAGAGGAGGCCTGGCTTTGGAGGGATACTTCAGTTGGCAGAGGGTGGAGATTGACAGCCCTGGGGCTGAGAGGAGGGAGGCGATGCTGAAGAAGAAGCCATCTGCTGGGGACTGGGCAAGATCTTGGGTGTGACGGTCTCTTGGATGCTTCCTCCAGCTCTCAGCTACTGGGCTTTTATACATGAGTCTGACACCAGCCGGCCTGGAGCAGAGCATCACGGGAGGAGAGGAGACAGGCAGCGAGGCCGGGGTGGGGGAATGCAGTAGGGGGCCGTGAGGAGTCTGTTCCACAAAGCAGGAGACTGGGCGACACTTTGGAGACAGTTTGGGACCAAGACTCAGAAGACTGGCATGCTAGTTCACTTGCTGGCTGGGAGACGTTGCTCCAGGGTCTGCCCGTCTTGTGGGTCTCAATTCTCTCATCTGCAGGATGAGACAGTTAGATGGGCGATAAGGACCAGCACGGGGAGGCTATGATTCCACACTTGATCCTCTAATCAGCAGTCCTCAACCTTCCTTTGTGTCAAAATGTTATTCACATGCCTCGCACAGTCCCCTGGGCCTTCTCGCACGTGAAACAAGCTCCAAGGTCCTCGCAATTCCCAGGGCACTTGCCCTCCCAGTCAACAAAGTGTGGGAGATGGTAGCATCATTAGAAAGGGGATGTAGAAGCTGATCCCATTTATTTTAAAAGGTAAATCACTCACGGGAGCTTTCTCATTAGCAATGCCCACTTGGAACCTACTTCCCTGTGATTTATGACCCGAGGCTGGGATCCATGTCAGGTGGATGTTGCAAACCTCAGCTGCACACCTTAGGGACCTGCGTGGGCTGGTGAGCAGGGCGGGGCCCGAGCAGCTCTGGTTGGGGCAAGTCAGCCAGTGGCCTGCTCCTGCCCTGGGAGGAGGATAGCCGTGGCAGGAGGCTAGCTGGTGGTGGGGGTGGGGGCGGCACCTGCAGGAATCCAGGCCCCGGGGTGAGCCACGGGCCCTGAGCAGGGTCAGCGGGAGGGGAGGTGAGCCTGGTGCATGTCCCACAGCTCTTCTGCCAGCCTTGGGCCAGAAGGACATGGTGAAGTTGATGTGGTGAGATCAGAGGCTGAGGGGGCAGGAGAAAGCAAACCCCCTCCCTGCAGTGGGCTCTGTCACTTCCCAGAGAGATGAAGAGGAGGAAACACAGTCCAGAATCCTGGGGAAGTCAAGCAGCTAAGCATTAGCTTTCTCCTTTCAAAGAGAGTGGAAGTCACTGTTTTCTTGTCTCGGTTTGATGAACAGATTCTGGGTGGCAGGAGTCACCATAGAAACAGGTGCTATCTTAAGCAAATGAGCCTTATTAACCTTAAGAGTGGTGGAGTTTTCACAAGATTGCACATATAGGGTAGGAGGGAGAGCGAGGTTTGGTGGGGGGAGGGCCGCCGTGGCTGAGGAGCCAGGCTGCGGTGGCTCTGGGCGTGGATGCGGGTATGCACCTGTGGGCATGTGTGCATGCAATGTGGGTGCAGGCCTACATGTGCTTTTGCAAAACTGCCTCCCAGGGAGTGAGCTCAGGTTCTAGCTTTGCCCTAAGACATGAACACATTCCCCCACAGAAACCTCAGCCTCCTAGGGAACTGGCCTTAGGGGAGCAGAGGTCAGAGTCCTGCCTCAACCCTTGACTCTCTCTCTCTCAGTGCTGTTTGCCGTCCCTGCGTATCAGGGGCAGGTGCCTCCCTGAGGGCCCTCCAATGCAGGAGGCAGTGTGGTGCCACCATGGGAGCCAGGAATACAGGCACGGGGTGGGTGGGCCTGGGTCCCTAAGGCTGCTCTGGAATTCTGAGCCAATGAGACTACCCTTCATGAACCCCAATCTGTAAAAAGCAAAAAAAAAACCAAAAAACCCACACAGGTTTCCCTGGTGGCTCAGCGGTAAAGAATCCTCCTGCCAAAGCAGGAAATATTGATTTGATCCCTGATCTGGGAAGATCCCACTTGTCTCAGTGCAACTGTGCCCACATGCACAATTACTGAGCCTGTGCTCTAGAACCCGGGAGCCACAACTACTGAAACCCTCAAGCCCTAGAGCCCTTGCTCCGCAACAGAGAAGCCACCGCAAGGAGAAGCCCGAGCACCACGACTAGAGAATAGCCCCGGCTTGCCGAGATGAAGACCCAGCAAAGCCAAAAATAAATAAATTTAAAAAAAAAAAAAAAAAAAGGCAAAACACCACACACCTCACAGGGCTGACGAGGGGACCTGGGCTGATACAGAGCGTCTCCTCCAGCCCTCCCCCTCCGTGTGCGGACCACCTTTCTGGGGTGAGGAAAGGGATGTTTCCCTCAGGCACAGCTGTGACCTGGCAAAGGTTTTCCAAAGTCAAGGTTAATCTTTCCCAGTATCCTCTCATCATGTAAGTTTCTACTCCTACCTACTGTGGTTTTAGGACAAAGAGCCTGCCCTCAGGGAGGTTACCATCTTTTGGTGGGGAGGGGAAGGATTTTTAAACTAAGAAACACCACCAGGAAGTAGTGGATTGGGTAGAGGAAGAGCTATTTACTACTATTGCTATAGTTCACTCTTCGGGACACTGTGGACTGTAGCCCGATAAGCTCCTCTGTCCATCGAATTTTCTAGCAAGAACGCTGGAGTGGGTTTGCCATTTCCTCCTCCAGGGGATTTCCCCAACCCAAGGATTGAACTCATGTCTCCTGAATTGGCAGGCAGATTCTTTACTACTGTGTTACCTGGGAAGGCCAGAGAGAAAAGCTACAACAACTCAAAGGGAGGGGGCAGCCCAAGAGGATGGGTGCGGGTTTGAAGGCCTAGTAGGACCCAGTAGCAAAGAGGAAATGTCCAAGAAAACAGAGTGTATATTCACCCCTGGAGGCAGACTCAGCCAAATTCTGGACCGCTTCTACGGTGCGTGAAAGGTAAATAAGAAATTGGCACTCTCCCTTTGGATCCAGAGTTATGCATATTGGCTCCAAGAAGCTTGTCTGCTGCCCTCTGCAGCCCCGCCTTGGGCAGGACACTCAGCCAAACCCCGTCTGGCTCCAGCTCCAGGGAGTAAACCTGAACCACCATCCCACGAGCCCTGAGGACCAGTAGGATGTCCCTTGAGGCCCTACCGCATGTAACCTGCAGGCACAGGATGGAGCCAGCCTGCCCAAGGACTATGCCCTCCTAAGGACAATTTTCCTCTGCCCAGAGGAGTAAAGGGTGCTGACACAGGTCTGAAGCTGGGGTGGCAGCCTGGAGGATGGACTGTTACCTGCTTTAGATTTCTTGATCTCCAGCGCTGGAAGGGCCCTCAGATTTATGTGGTCCTGCTTCTCCATTTTGGGCTTCCTGGGTGGCTCAGTGGTAAAGAATCCATCTGCAGTGCAGGAGATGCAGGAGACTTGGGTTCAATCCTTGAATCGGGAAGAGTAGGAAATTGCAACCCACTCCAGTATTCTTGCCTGGAGAATCTTGCCTGGTGGGCTACAGTCCATGGGGTCACACAGAGCTGACACAACTCAATCAACATAGCAGACACAGTCTTCCATTTTACAGATGAAGACGCTGAGGCCCAAATTCATCTAAGCTCTATGTTGCAGAGTATGGACCAGAATTGGAGAGTCCCACCTTTTAGTCCCACGGCTCTTTCCTGTCACTGTCGCAAGCTTGCTGAATGAGAGAATATCAGCGCTGGAGATCAATGAGAGACTGGCAGTTGCCTAGGTGGTTGTGTTGGGTGACTAACCGAGTCCAGGAAAGGAGAAAGAGAAGCTTTACACTGCGCTCCCAGCTCTCACAGCCTTTCTGTCTCAAAATTAAAGCTTGGCATTTTGTGAGCTTCACCTGGCCCCAGCCAAGGACCACAATTTTAGTAGTTCCAAAAACATTCTCTCAGTCCACCCATCCCTTCCTCCCAAATTTTATTCCCCATTGGCTTTGTTGTTCAGTCTTTGCAACCCCATGGACTGCAGTATGCTAGGCTTCCTGTCCTTCACGATCTCCTGGAGTTTGCTCAAACTTACGTCCACTGAATCAGTGATGCCATTCAACCATCTCATCCTCTGTCACCCCCTTTTCCTCCTGCCCTCAATCTTTCCCAGCATCAGAGTCTTTTCCAATGAGTCAGCTCTTCACGTCAGGTGGAGAGGTACCTGAAATTCCTTAATAGCAGGGAAAGCATAATATCACAGTCGAAGGTGAGGCTGAAAGGACTGCTTATACTGGGACTGACTTAAGGCTCAAACTCTAAGTGGCAGTAAAAAATATATATATATATTGAAATTTGACTGGGCCACTCGGAAGAAAACAGAGCAGGAGGTCACTGGGCAGTGAAGGAAAATGAGGTAAGGGGGAGATGGAGCAGGAGGAAGAGTCAGAGGAAAGGAGGGGGATCTGAACCTGGTTGGAGATCCCCCACCAAAGACCATGCTATTTCCTCTGCACTGGCTGCCCAAGCACTAGGGCTGTCCCCTTTCCTAGTGTTGTGGTTGTTTCCAAGATTTAATATATAGAACTGACTGAGTCATGATGTGGAAAGATCAATGCCATTAAAGGAAGTTTTATTACTCAGTTCCCAAGAGAAGGGGGCATGCCTGGCCATGCAGGGCCACATGGGGAAGCACCAGTGTCAGTCAGGAGGCAGAAGGAGTGAGAGACAAGGATGGCCCAGGGCCTACACTGTGGTTTCTGCGGGAAGGAATGGGTAGGGAGGGTAGGCAAGTTTGAGCAGTTTTAGCATTGGAGAGTTTGAATAATCTCGGCAGGCTCTAGGCTGTGGGGCTGGTCTTCAGTTGCCTGATACCTGGCCCTAGGGTCATTAGGACAAGAGAATATTGACTTGGTGTTGAAATTGAGATATAGGAAGTGGTTGGGGATATGGCCTTGGGGTTGGTTGGTTTGTAAGTGAACAGTGTATTTTCAAGCTAGTATCTGTCAATACAGGAGACATAAGAGACGTGGGTTCAATCCCTGGGTCCAGAAGATCCAGTATTCTTGCCTGGAGAATCCCATGGCCAGAGGAGCCTGGAGGAGCTACAGTCCATGGGGTTGCACAGTCGGACACAACTGAAGCAACTTAGCACTCACAGAAATTGGCTAGCCCTGGAGGGGCAGTCTCCCCAGCATCAGCAAACCCTCGGGATGTCAAAACATCAGAAAATACAGAAAATGAAAGACATGATCAATACACCCCTCTTCTCTCCAAAAGCTGCTCTTTTTTAAAAGTTCTCTCAAAATCCACCTTGTTCACCTTGCTTCCCTTCAGCTCCAAGACCCCTCCCTGTCTCTGGCCTCTCACGTAGTGCTTGGTCTGGGCTGCACAACTGAGCACCGGATCCCACGCTGTCTTGTTTCCTAGTGGTCCCAGGGCACGTGCCCTAGTTTCCCAGCCTCCGGGGAAGACTCTACTTGCCCTCCCCCTGCCCTGGTACACATCTGGCCCTCGGCCCAGAGCACAGCCACTCTTCTCAGCTTCAGTCCTTCCCAGCTACCCTCCCGGCCGAGGTACACACACTCACCACCTCACCTTTCATGCTTTTATCCCCTGGCCAGGTTGTCATGCTACGCTGTAACATCCCACCCACGGACAGCAGCAAAGCTCTCTTCCTCTGGTCCTCTGACCACAGAGACCCCACAGCTGTCTGCCAACCACCTCCTCCAGCAAACACACACCCTCCACTGACTGCTACTCCTGCTCACCACTGGTGACATCCTCCCACCTTGAAACCTCTTTCTTCCCATCCTCCCCATGAGAAGGATCCTCTCCTTTATCCGCTCCCAAACCAAAGCCTCCTCGATTTCCAAACCCTGCTCAAAGCCCAGCATATCACCTCTGAATCACACTGAACTCCTTTCAACTAGTTCACTGACTTTGAGTAGAATCATTGCTCTCCCTTGGCTTTGGTGCCCTCCCAGGTAAAATGAATACGTGGCCAGCATGATCCCCTAGGTCCCTTCAAGCTCTTAACCATCTGGGGTACCGACATTTTTCACAGAGCCATTCCTTGATACATGGCAAGCATTTCTTCTTGGGACACATGTAGGCAAACAGGGCTCTTATGCCTAGAATGTCCTTTCCAAGGAGCAAAATCCAGAGAAAGCTTTCTCATCTGCTTATTAATAACCAAACTGTCCATTGTTACAATAGCTAGAGAATTCTGTTCAACTCAACCATGATTTACTGGGCTTGCCTTCTGAGTTCAGCTCTCTGCTGGGCATCCTGGAAGCTCTAGAAGAATAGGATTAAATTCCTGCCCTCAAGGAACTCAAAACTCAATGGGGAGATTAATTACACATATGCATACCTACACATGCGTTTGGGAATTGCCAAGGGAACTGGGTGCGTTTATAGGTTAAAGAGCCAACTTGAGTCACTGCTTTAAATCCATACTTTAGATTTGCCAGTTCTTGACTCTAAATATCTGACAATAGGCTGATGTTCACATACATGTTCATATAAATATTGAGTGTCCACCATGGTGTGGGCACTGTAGTGACCACCTCAGGCTCAGAGATCACACCTTTGGGATTTGACCAACATGTTTCCGATTTTAAATATCCCCACCTTCTTGCCCTCTTAACCATAAAAATGTCAGGAATTCTCACATTTCAGCACATAAACTATATCTCCCTAGTGTGTGTGTATGTGTGTGTGTGTGTGTATGTATATCAGTTCAGTTCAGTTCATTTGCTCAGTTGTGTCCGACTCTTTGCGACCTCATGAACTGCAGCATGCCAGGTTTCCCTGTCTATCACCAATTCCCGGAGTCTACTCAAACTCATGTCTATCAAGTCAGTGATGCCATCCAGCCCTCTCATCCTCTGACGTCCCCTTCTCCTCCCACCTTCAATCTTTCCCAGCATCAGGGTCTTTCCCAGTGAGTCAGTTCTTCACATCAGGTGGCCAAAGTATTGGAGTTTCAGCTTCAGCATCAGTGCTTCCAATGAATATTCAGAACTGATTTCCTTTAGGGTGACTGTTTGGATCTCCTTGCAGTCCTAGGGACTCTCACGAGTCTTCTCCAACACCACAGTTCAAAAACATCAGTTTTTTGACGCTCAGCTTTCTTTATAGTCCAACTCTCACATCCACACTTGACTACAGGAAAAACCATAGCTTTGACTAGACGGACCTTTGTTGACAAAGTAATGTCTCTACTTTTTAATATGCTGTCTAGGTTGGTTATAACTTTTCTTCCAAGGAACAAACGTCTTTTAATTTCATGGCTGCAGTCACCACCTGCAGTGATTTTGGAGCCCAAAAAAATAAAGTCTGTCACTGTTTCCACTGTTTCCCCATCTATTTGCCATGAAGTGATGGGACCAGATACCATGATCTTAGTTTTCTGAGTGTTGAGTTTTAAGCCAATTTTTTTCACTCTCCTCTTTCACTTTCATCAAGAGGCTCTTTAGTTTTTCTTCGATTTCTGCCATAAGGGTGGTGTCATCTACATATCTGAGGTTATTGATATTTCTCCTGGCCATGTTGATTCCAGCTCGTGCTTCATCCAGCCCAGCATTTCTCGTGATATACTCTGCATATAAGTTAAATAAGCAGAGTGACAATATACAGATTTCTCAGGGGGCAGGTCAGGTGGTCTGGTATTCCCATCTCTTTCAGAATTTTCCACAGTTTGTTGTGATCCACACAGTCAAAGGCTTTGGCATAGTCAATAAAGCAAAAGTATATGTTTTTCTGGAACTCTCTTGATTTTTCTATGATCCAATGGAAGTTGTAAATTTGACCTCTGGTTCCTCTGCCTTTTCTAAATTCAGCTTGAACCTCTGGAAGTTCACAGTTCACGTATTGTTGAAGCCTGGCTTGGAGAATTTTGAGCATTACTTTACTAGCATGTGAGATGAGTGCAATTGTGTGGTAGTTTGAACATTCTTTGACATTGCGCTTCTTTGGGGTTGGAATGAAAACAGACCTTTTCCAGTTCTGTGGCCACTGCTGAGTTTTTCAAAATTGCTGGCATACTGAGTGCAGCACTTTAACAGCATCATCTTTTAGGGTTTGAAATAGCTCAACCGAAATTCCATCACCTCCACTAGCTTTGTTCATTGTAATGCTTCCTCAGGCCCACTTGACTTACCATTCCAGGATGTCTGGCTCTAGGTGAGTGATCACACCATCATGGTTATCTGTGTGGTTATATGTGTTATCATAATGAACATTATGAACTATATATATATATATATATATATATAGTTTTATATCTGTATCTGTGTGCATGCTAAGTCACTTCAGTCATGTCCAACTCTGCAATCCTATGGGCTATAGCCCACCAGTCACCTCTGACCACGGGATTCTCCAGGCAAGAGTCCTAGAGTGGGGTTGCTGTGCCCTCCTCCAGGGGATCTTCCTCACCCAGGGATCAAACCCACATCTGTCTCCTGCACTTGCAGGTGGGTTCTTTACCATTGGTGCCACTTGGGAAGCCCACATCTCTATCTATCTATCTATATCTGTGTTAGTATTTCTCTGTTCTCAAGATAGGAAAAGACTTTTTAACACATATTTGCAAAAACAGAAGTGAAATAGTTGATCAATTTTGCCTCATAAAACCTGGAAGTCTCCATGGATCAAACTTCCTCAGACAGAATTAAAATGCAATCAACACATTAGAAAAATTGCGATATAGACAACGAAAGATTACTATCTTTAACTTATGAGTCACTTAAAAATCAGTAAGATAATACTGCAATTGTATGTTACTCATGAGCTGTTGGAAGTATTGAAAGAAATAAAGCAATGTAGAAAGTACCCAGGGCGATGCCTGACACACCCTCAGTAAATGACATACACTCAATAAATGTGAGCTGTTATTAGTTTATTTTGTAATAAACAGAAAAACTGGCAAAAGTACAGAAATAAAAAGGTCTTTAAAAAGAAACACAAAATAGACATATGACAAATGAAGATCTACACTGGTAGTCAGAAATGCAAATGAGAAGAAAGTGTTGACCCCTCTCCCTCCCCTATACCAACTAAAGCCTTTATTCGGCAATATTTGGAATTCATTTCTTTTTAAAAATTAATAGTGATAATAATAACACCAGTGTCCTCTTACATAGTACTGATCAGAGTGTAAATTGTTTCTAAAAACTCTTTTGCAGGGTTATTTGCCAATGTGTATCAAACATCACATGTCTCTAAAATGTGCATAGCCCATGACCCAACAATGTCCTTCTAGAAATTTATACTAAGAAAATTACATCATATGTGAGCAGAAATTTATTCACATAACAGCGTTGCTTATAAGAATGAGAAGTTAGAAGCAACTTATTTGTCTAAGAAGCTATGATTGGCACATATTAATAAATTGTGGTCTGTGGAATGGCACCCCACTCCAGTACTCTTGCCTGGAAAATCCCATGGACGGAGGAGCCTGGTAGGCTGCAGTCCATGGGGTCGTGAAGAGTCTGACATGACTGAGCGACTTCACTTTCACTTTTCACTTTCCTGCATTGGAGAAGGAAATGGCAACCCACTCCAGTGTTCTTGCCTGCAGAATCCCAGGGACGGGGAAGCCTGGTGGGCTCCCGTCTATGGGGTCGCACAGAGTCAGACGTGACTGAAGCAACTTAGCAGCAGCAGCAGCAGTGGAATATTATGCAGCCATTAGAATGACTGAAGATCAATGGGTAAAGATATCAATAAAATGCTTGTGCCAGTTCTCACATGACATGGAGAAGAAAACTAAAAATAATTATATAGTGCACAATACAAAGTTCCCCAAGACATTGGAAAGAATGCACACCAATATATTCATAGAAGTTAGTTAGGTCTGGATAGTAGAGTTATGAGTGATTCTTATATTCTTTTTTGAGTTTAGTTCTTTTTTTAAATTTTCTATAATATGTATTTTTTATAATCAGATGTTACATGCTGGTTTTTTTTTAATTACTTTGGCTGCGCTGGATCTGCCTTGCGACTCATGGACTTTCTCTAGTTGTGACTCACAGGCTTAGTTGCCCATATGACCAACCTAGACAGCATATTAAAAAGCAGAGACATTATTTTGCCAACAAAGGTCCGTCTAGTCAAGGCTATGGTTTTTCCAGTAGTCATGTATGGATGTGAGAGTTGGACTATAAAGAAAGCTGAGTGCCGAAGAATCGATGCTTTTGAACTGTGGTGTTGGAGAAGACTCCTGAGAGTCCCTTGGACTGCAAGGAGATCCAACTAGTCCATCCTAAAGGAGATCAGTCCTGGGTGTTCATTGGAAGGACTGATGTTGAAGCTGAAACCCCAATACTTCGGCCACCTGATGCGAAGAGCTGACTCATTTGAAAAGACCCTGATGCTGGGAAAGATTGAGGGCAGGAGGAGAAGGGGATGACGGAGGATGAGATGATTGGATATCATCATCGACTCAATGGACATGGGTTTGGGTAGACTCCGGCAGTTGGTAATGGACAGGGAGGCCTGGCGTGCTGCAGTTCATGGGGTCTCAAAGAGTCGGACATGACTGAGGGACTGAACTGAACTGAACTGAACCCAGCCAGGAATCAGATCTATGTCCCATGCTTTGGAAGGTAGATTCTTAACCAGTGGACCACCAGGGAAGCCCCTAAATGCTATATTTAAAAAAAAATTAAATCTCAAGGCAAGAAATATGATTATCCCAGCTATGAGGAATATAAAGAGAGTTAAAGTACATCCCTGTTCCAAAGAGTCTGTGGCTTCCTTGGAGAACATTTAAGCATCACCTCTGATGCAGAGCCTGAGAACCTCTTCGCTCCCCTGCCATCCCTCCACCGCCTGCCCCCATGGTTCCCAGTACACACTTCCATCATATACCTGGCCCATGTAAAGGCAGATTTGCTCTCCTGTCCTCTTACTAGTTTTTGAGTTCCTCATGGGCAAATCCCGCATCCTTCATCTGTGTGTCCCCCAGAGCACAGGGCCAGACACTGAGTAGAATTACCCCAAGTGTTCTTTGAAAGAGCAAAATAAGCTTAGAACAAAAATGATAGCTATCAGCATAAGGCAAGACATATTAAGTGCTGGTGAATTGCATAACAGTAGGGTAAGGTCATAAAAAGGAGACTTTGGTTATGATTGGGGTGAGCACAGAAGACTTCATGTAGGAGAAAGATGTTGAAAAACACCCAGAAGCATGGATAATTGGATATGCAGGTCCCATCCATGGGTCCTACCCACCCTGCCCCTGGCTCTTTTACCTCTACCTTGAAACCACCCAGAAGTACTCTACTAGGGCTTCCCAGGTGGCACTAGTGGTAAAGAACTCATCTGCCAATGCAGGAGATGTTAAGAGAGGAGGGTCCATCCTGTGTTGGGAAGATCCCCTGGAGAAGGGAATGGCAACTGACTCCAGTATTCTTGCTTGGAGAATCTCATGAACAGAGAAGCCTGGCGGGCTTGTCCATGTGATCACAAAGAGTTGGACACAACTGAAGCAACTTAGCATGCACACAGGGCATGGCTTTGCCACCGTGCCACCCTTCCTCGCCACTGTTCTACTCAGACTGTCTCTCTGGTATTAAAAGGACACTGACCTATTGGCATATTCCACCAGCTCACTTGATGACTGTCATACAGATATCAGCACATTTGTTGGAAACCAGTGGATTTGAATGTTAGCCCCTGGAGGCAGGGGCTTTATCTGACTTGTTTATCACTTAACCCCCAGGGCCTAGGATAGTGTTTAGTGAGTAGGAAGTGCTAATTTAATGTTTGTTGAATAAATTGAATATGATAGCTTAAATACTGGCATACAGGACTCTGCGTATTACACATATATGTGATAAATACACACATACATATATATATATATATATATATATATTTCCATAGCTGCCTTGTGAATATGCATTATGTGTTTGTACATCAGATAAATAGAGAACCCTAAAACAAATGTGCACACAAGAGCACACACATGCATGCGCACACACACGCACACAGAATTTGGGAGAATATCAAAAGGAGAAGCCCACAGCTTTCTCAGGAGTCAATCGCCTCCTTTGAGGAGAGGCTTCCAATAAAATAGAATTTGGATGGTGTCACGGATAAATTTGCCTTTCTAAAACCTCCCAAATTAAAATTTGAGAGAGGCTTGAGCATGATAACAGGATGGCAATGACTCGATATGAATTTGCTTTATTTGCGTGGCTCAGAAAGCCTCTCCATACCCTTCGGGTTGAAGGGAGAAAGCAGCAGGTACAAAGTGCCAAGGCTCTCCTGCCCCCAGCCTCCTTCTCTGCTCTGCTGCCTAAGGTTCTTGGGGAGCCCATGGGAATGCAGTCCCTTCCTTGCCCCGCCCCACAGCCCACCCCCAGAAGCCCATGGAATTAAGCCTTCTCTGTGGAGGGGGGGTGGGTTGGGGAGGCTGGTTGTCTTCATGAAGGCAGTATTTTAGGTTAATGGTGCCTGTGAAATTACCCAGCTTAGCTGACTATTCTTCTGGGCCTCTGGCCAATCAAAGGGCGCTGCCTGCACCCTCCTCCACCAGCCCCCACCCCCCACCCTACCCCCAGTAAAAAAAAAGTCATTGCCGTCATATTGTTCCAGCATCTTAAGCCCTGGGGATCATTGCGTGTCCCAGTCACTCACAGATCCCAGCGCCTCCTGCTAAAGACTGTATTTAAGGGTAATATAAACAGTTTGATCTTTAAAGTACCCTGGATGCATAATATCTATACATAGTTCTTGAATTTTTATTCTAAAAACAATTAGCCAAAAAGCCCTTTTTATATGATATTTGCAACTACACTGACAGTAACAGCAATTAAACCCCGTCTGTTGGCTGAGAAGAGAGCCAACTCTCCAATTCTCCAGAAGCCTGTAAAATGTACAAATTCAGAGCTAGAAAACTCAGCCTTCAAAGGTAGCCGTGGGACCCTTCAAGGTCAGACTCTAGCCCGGTTTTATTTCCCCCTTCAACCCCCACTTGAGCCTGTCATTCTAACCAGCCAGTCACACTTGAGTCCCAGCTTAGTATTTGCTGAAATGTTTTCCTTCCTCTTCCCTCTCTGAACCCACTGATCCTTCAGGGCATTTTTCAGATGCCCCTTGACTTATGAAGACGCCCTGGTCCACCTCCTCTGATTACCATGCCTGCCCCTTTCGAGAAACTTCCACTCGTTTGCAGAGCAGTCATTTCCACGCATGCCCACTTCCCTCTGAGCTGCAATCTCCTTTGAGTGCAAAAGTAGATCAGGCTTTGTGCTTGCGTGTGTGATGAATAAATGAATGAGTGAGTGAGTGAATGAATGAATGAGTCATCAAACAGTCCATACAATAGAAGGCTACACTGAAGGCTGACAGAAGGAGGCTTCCAAATACGTGGAATGAACACTGTGCTTCCAAGGCTGAGAGTCAGGGATGGGGGTGTGGGGCAGGCAAACTTTAGGCTTCATTCATGGTTTGTTGTTCAGTCACTCCGTCGTATCCAACACTTTGCAACCCCATGGACTGCAGCACGCCAGCCTTCCCTGTCCTTCACTATCTCCCAGAGTTTGCTCAAACTCATGTCCATTGAGTCAGTGATACCAGTGTGTTTACCCCTAAACATTCAGGTGCCTCTCACTGAGAGCTATCTTAAATTTCCTCTGCGTGCTTTCCTGATGGGGAAATGTTTCCAAGTTCTTCACGTTTACCCATTTTATGCTTTTGTTTGACAGATATATTTTAAGTGGTTGCACTGCATCCCTCTGTAGTAGGCACTCTGGATGCAACAGTACATGAAACTAAGATCCCTCTCCTCATGGAACTTATTTTCTAGAGGAAGGGGACCAACAAGCGACAATAAGCTTCATACATAAATAAATGATTTGGTGCATTAGAAAGCACTGGGCTTCCCTCATGGCTGTAACGGTAAAGAATCCGCCTGCAGTGCAGGAGACCCCAGTTGAATCCCTGGATCAGGAAGATCCCCCGGAGAAGGGAATGGCTACCCACTCCAGTATTCTTGCCTGGAGAATCCCATGGACAGAGGAGCCTGGTGGACGACAGTCCATGGGGTCACAAAGAATCCGACAATGACTGAGCAACTAACACTTTCACTTTTCTTAAGTACTGGGGGAGAAACACAGAACAGGATTGCTGGGTGAAGGTGATGCACAGTTTGCAGGATTAGATCTGTGCCCAGGAAGGGGCTCATGGAGAAGGTGAGATTTGAATGAAGACTTGGGGGAGGTGAGGGAGAATGGCATGCAGAAATCTGGGAGGAGAATGCTCCAGGGAGCGGGACCAGGAGATACAAAGAGCCCAGGGCTGGTGCACACCTGTTGTGTCCAGAGGAGAGCTGAGAGGCCAATGCGGCTGCAGGAGGGCAAATGAGGAAGCCTGGGAGAGGAGTTCCGGGAGGTGAGGGGACAGACAGGCAGGGCCTGGTACGGGCTCAGGTTTGCTCCATGTGTATTGTATACTGGGAGGCAGTGAGTGGGGCAGAGAAGCAGAGCAGGAGCGTGTTTTATTTGGGTTCGAGCAGAGTCTCACTGGCTGGTCCAGGTGAGGGGTAGTATCAAGGAGACTCGTCAGGAGTCTATTGCAATAGCCTGGGCAAATCAAGACCATGATGGCCAGAGGGTCATAGGGCCAGAGAAGAAGCCAGACCTGCCCCTCTCACCTGCATTAGAAAGAGGGTACAGTGTTACTGCATTAACATGAACAGGGCGCGTGCAGTCATTTTCCCCCAAGTTCAGCTGGGTGATAATGAAATGCTACCGAAGCTCAGACAGCCCTGCACCCCTCGAGCAATCTTGAGCTGTCCAAGCCCCCAGGCTTGCAGAGAATGGAGGAGTCCACACCTACCCCCAGAGTACGTAGGAATGTAGTCACCTCCTAAACCTCATTGTAGGGGGGTGGGTGTGTGTCTCTGAAGGCCGCATGCAGCCATAAACTTGAGGTTGTTCAAGGCCCGGCCCCCTCAACCCCATCCCCGATTAGTGACTGTCCTAGACTTCCCGCTCAGCTTGAATTCCTTCATCTGAAAAGTGAGGTTGGGCCCCCTGATCTCTAGGGTGAATCCCACTTCTAAAATTCTCCCATTTCAGAATATCTCCACTTCCTTGCTTCTGTGACAGCCTACTTTCTATCTAATGACTTCCAAATTCACATGAACACGCTTGGTGTACAACTCTGTCTTTCTGTTTAGTTTTTTTAGTTACATTATTCCAGATAATACTCTACACGCTTGCCAAGAGAAGGAAAAAATGACATTAATTAAAGATTTGGTCTGTGTCCTAATCAAAAATTTTAAAAATGAATGTATCATACTGTACATTCTGTAATGTAGCCTGCTTTTTTACTTAGCAATATATCATTAACATTTTCCCATGTCAACACATATTCTTCTACACCATGATTTTTAGTGCAGAAGTAGTTTACCATATGGATGTACTATAATTTACTCAGCCGATTCCTTACTATTGGACATTAGGTTGTATCTTTTTTTCATATATATATATCTATATGTTATCACAAACACTACAATGAACAAAGTTGTGAATACCTACTTAGTTTATTTACTTCGATTGTGACTTTGTTAGAGTGAATTCTCAGGTCAGAGGTGTCACCCATTCAAAGGCTTTTTGGTAGGTATTATTGAAACACCACCCAGAATTTAGAATTTGTATCAATTTGGAATCCATAGCATATGAACAAGCATCAGGACAATCCAATTCGAGAGCGGAAAGGAGACCTAGTACTGCCATGGTCCAGGCCCTTCCTCTTCCAGGTGAGGAAACTGGGGCCCTGGTGGCTATGGCAACAGGTATGTGCTCCAGGCATCGCTGCAAGTGTGTGAGAGACTTTGGACCCAGCTGGGAAGCACTGGTTGCTATGTGTGCCCCAACCCAGCGCTGCCAACCTCAGTCCCCACCTCTGCAGGCTCCCAGAGACCCCCAGCTTCAGCCACAGCCACTCCACCTCTCACCCGCCTTCCCAGCCACGCTGCTTCTGAGCGCGGGCTCCACGTGCAGTTTCTCCTTCACCCACACCTCCTGTTCCTCTGATGGAGGCTTGTCGGTTCTCATCCCAGTGGCATCTCTGTGACTGTTAGATGACGTCTCCTGTTTTCTCATTTTTGTTTTAAACAATTTTATTTATTTATTAAATGTATTTGGCTGTGCCGGGTCTTAGTTGCAACGTGCAATATCTTTAGTTGTGGCATATGGGATCTAGTTCCTTGACCAGGGATTGAACCCAAGCCCCCTGCCTTGGGAGCTCGGAGGCTTCGCCACTGGACCACCAGGGAAGTTGAACATCTCCCATTTTGAAACGCGCCTCTTCCATGATTTTCCTCCCTAGTTCTCTTAGCATCCCTTTCTCATTCGGCCCTGGAGGAGCCCGTCCATTCCCACCACCTCCAGCATACCCCATTACCTCTTCCTGAGTCCAGACCTGGCTGCCCATTACCTGTGTGTCTCTCTGGATGCTCTGCAAGCTCACTCTCAATGCATTCAAATTGAATCGGAGTATCTGCCCCTCAACTAGTGGTGAAGAACCTGTGTGCCAAGGCAGGAGGCATAGGAGATGCAGATTTGATCCTTGGGTTGGGAAGATCCTCTGGAGGAGGACAGGGCAACCGCTCCAGCATTCTTGCCTGGAGAATCCCATGGACAGAGGAGTCTGGCAGGCTACAGGCCATGGGGTCACAGAGTCAGACATGACTGAAGTGACTTAGCATGCACATATGTACGTATCCTCCCCCTCCACTTGGCCCTCCTGCCCTGCCCTCTTTTCTACAGCATCACAGCCACCCCAGGCAGAAACTGAGACTCGGCCTGGAGCCTCCCTTCTCCCCAGCCACTCTCATCCTCCCATCCAGCCACTGCCTCACATCTCCCAGGTCTCAGGAGTGAGGCATTGGCTTTCTCACTGGCTATCTGTTTCTGGCCTCTGTCTCCCCAAAGTGTTCTCCAGAGAATCTTCCTAAGAGTGGCTGCTCCTGGCCAACCACTCCCCTTCTAAGCCCCTTGACGGTTTTTGTTTGTTTTTAGAATTAAAAAAAATTATTTATTTATTTTTGATTGCACTGGATCTTCGTTGCTGCATGTGGGCTTCCTTTAGTTGCTATGCACGGGCTTTTCATCATGGCAGCTGCTCTTGCTGTGGAGCATGGGCTCCAGGCGCACAGGCTTCAGTAGTTGCAGCACGTGGGTTCCGTAGTTGCGGTGCACAGGCTTTAGTTGCCCTGTGCATGTGGAATCTTCCCAGACCAGGGATCAAACCCGTGTCCCCTGCATTGGCAGGCGGATTCTTATCCACTGCATCACCAGGGAGGTCCTTAACCCCTTGACTGTTAAATACATACAACTTGGCAAGGCCAGTAGGGCCCTCCCTGACCTGCCCCTCCTCTTTCTTCAGCCTCATTTCTCAGCAGTCCCCACACAAGGGCCCCCCCAACTCCCACCCCAGCAGTATCAGCCTTCCTGTTCTCCTCCCAAGCAGATCATTTGGGTCTTCCCTTCCCAGTCCTCAGCTCAGCCCCATCGTTTGCCAAGGTTATCTTTTAAGGCTGAGCTTAAATGTGTCACCTTGTACAAGTTCTTCCCATGCCAACCCTAAGTCCCTCTCCTCTAGGAAACCACCATGGCTCACCTGTTCCTCCATCAGGGAACTTAGCTCAGGAGTGCAAATAGCAGCAACAACTGTAGTAGCAGTAGTTTATTTCTCTGACTCTCCAACTAGACTCAAGTCCTTGGGAATAGATGCCATGTTGAATCCTTGTCTCCAGTGTGAATTTGTTGATTGACTAGCAGGGGCAGAGGAAAGCAGATATTATCAATTACTAGTTAATGCCTCTTTGCCAGCACCGGTCAACTGGGAATCTGAACGAAGCATAATTTCTGGCTAAGAGGAGAGGCTGTGAGTGCTATTGAAACAAGTGACCTAACAAAATGCTGGTATCTCCACTGCAACTACTCCTGCCAGTTCCCAGACCTGTAGAATGTCTATCAGTCAAGATCAATTTGAGATTTTAAGCCTCTGTGTCATTCTTGCCCTTCTGACTGTGTCTGAAGTACAAACACTGCATGCTAACTTAGCTGACATATCTAAAAACAGGTGCCAACTCTTTACATCCACTCCCTGGGTTCCATTCTTCTAGAATCCTGCCCTTTCTCCCACCCGTGCAGATTCTGCACCCCTGCCAGAGAGGCATCTGGAAAAGGTCCCTGGATAGACTCACCCTTGGATTAGGCAGCAATCCCCAACATTTTTGGCACCAAGACCGGTTTCATGGAAGAGAGTTTTTCCAGGGACCTGGGAGGGGGAATGGTTTCAGGATGATTCAAACGACCCCATGGATAGGCTCCTCTGTCCATGGGATTTTCCAGGCAAGGGTACTGGAGTGGGTTGCCATTTCCTTCTCCAGGGGATCTTCCCAACCCAAGGTTTGAACACGGGTCTTCCACATTGCAGGCAGACACTTTACCATCTGAGCCACCAGGGAAGCCATGATTTAAATACATTATATTTATTATGCACTTTATTTCTAATCTAATGCCGCTGCTGATCTGACAAGAGGTACCAGTCTGTGAGCCAGAGGTTGGGGACCCCTGAATTACAGGAACCAGCCCTCTTCCCTTTACATGACTCCTGGGACATTGGCCTTCCACGCTCCCTATTGGCTCTCTTTTCCATGCTGCCTGCCGTGGAGCAATGTAAGGAGTATGCACTCCGATGAACAACCTTTGATTAGTGGGTTGAAGACCTAAGTGTTAGAGGGACAAGAGAGAAGGAGATTGCTCTCCCTCTGCACCCTCAAACTGCCATGGCCGCTTTAAAAAAGCCAAAAATAGATGGGTTTTCAAGTTCAAGATTATATCTAGCCTTTTCCCATGAAAACTGAAAGTGTTAGTTGCTCAGTCGTGTCCAACTCTTTGGGACCCCATGTACTGTAGCCCGCCAGGCTCCTCTGTCCATGGAATTCTCTAGGCAAGAATACTGAAGTGGGTTGCCATTCCTTTCTCCAGGAGATCTTCACCCGACCAGGGATCAAACCCAAGTCTCCCATATCGCAGGCAGATTCTTTACCATCTGAGCCACCAGGGAAACCCGCATAGGTGGGCTACTTATTAACTTGCTACTTCTAAGCATCCTGCTTCTAAACATGCCCCAAGTATTCTAATGTGCTCAAGTACTCTTTCCTTGGTAGCTCTAATCCAGAACCCACCAGAAGAGATGGTTTAGCTGTTCTGCTGTTCTCTTCCTGGAAGACAAAGATGGATGAAGTGAGTGGGAGGGAGAAAGAGAAGGAGAGCCAGGATTTATTCCCTTTCTACCCTGTGCTGGGCACTTTCTACACACCCATTATCTCATTCCATCCTTACCCAGCACAGGGAGATGAGCACAAGTGCTAATGGACACATGGGGAGACCAGGGTTTGGAGGAGTTAATTCCCTTATTCAGGGTCACATAGCTGGTAAACAGCAGCTGAAATTTTAAGTTCAGCTCCAGGTCAACTTAAAGCTGCAGCAAGCCTAGTAAACTCCATGTTTGCCAAACCTGTCACTGCCTTCTCTACACACTCATCAATGATTTACTGATGTCAGACAGAATGTGTCGATGTTATCTCTTAGGGTCCTCACGGGACCCTGTGTGCTAGCTATTGTTCCCATTTTATTTTTGTTTTTTAATATTCATTCATTTATTTGGCTACACTGCATCTTAGCTGTAGCACAAAGGATCTTCAGTTTTCACTATGGTGCACAGGATTTTTTTTTTTTTTCTCCTAGTTGTGGCATGTGGGATTAGTTCCCTAACCAGGAATCGAAACTGGGCCCCCAGCATTGGGATTGAGGATTCTTAGCCCCTGGATTGCCAGGGAAGTCCCTGTTCCCATTTTAATCTTTTTTTTTTTTTTTTTTTCTGGCTATTCTGGGTCTTTGTTGCTGTGTTCAGGCTTTCTCTCGTTGCAACAAGAGGTGGGTACTACTACTCTTGTTGTGGAGTACAGGCTCTAGGCGTGTGGGCTCGGCTCAGTAGTCGTGGTACTTGGGCTTAATTGCCCCACAACATGTGGGATCGTCCCAGACCAGGAATAGAACCTGTGTCCCCTGCATCAAGAGTGTGGAGTCTTAGCCACTGAACCACCAGGGACGTCCTTTTTCCAATTTTAAATGAGGAAGCAGGCTCAGAGAGGACACATGACTTCCCCTGGTTACTCCACCTGTACCACTGCCCAGCCCCACCTCCTTAACCAGGCTTTCCTCTCAATCCCCTGCCCAGATACATAGCGTCATGTCCATGGTGGGGCATCACACAGCAGACTTGTCCCAAACCAGACTGCACCTCAATGCTCAGCTGCATCCTTGCCTTTTTGGTCTTACCCCCTCCCAGAGATGTGGCCTTCTTTAAATGTCTCATTGGAGGATGCTTGGGATCGTCATGGGTTCCCGGGTGGCACAGTAGAAAAGAATCCATCCGCCTACCAATGCAGGAGACTCGGGTTCAATCCTAGGTCGGGAAAATCCCCTGGAGAAGGAAATGGCAAGCCACCCAGTATTCTTGCCTGCAGACTCCCATTGACAGGAGGCAGTAGGCTACAGTCCATGGGGCTGCAAAGAGTTGGACACAACTGAAGTGAATAAAACAACAACATTGATATCTTGATAAGGCCCTTGTTCCTGGGTGCTGGGCAAGAGGTAAAAGGAAAGATCTGGGACATGTTCCCGAAGGTGCCCCAGCAGGACAGGGAATACAATGTGAGGACACGGCAGCTCCCAATTCCATCGCCTAAGGCCTGGTGACCTTGGTAGTGGGCACTTGCAGGTCAATGGCTTTATTCTCAAAAAAACTAAAACCGTAGTCAAGACATCACTGACTTGGGCCCTTGCTCCTACTTCCCCATAAATTGAAGGAAATACATAGAGACTTTCCCTGATTAAAACTGACTCCCTGGGGAGGCTGGTTCCCCATGGGTCTATGCTAAACTGTTCTTTCGTCCCAGAGCAGAGCCAAAGTAGATGACAAAGTGTTCTGAGCACACTGGGGCCCTGAGGCAGTGGGCCAAGCCGCGACTCAAGCCCGCAGGGCCTGTTCGTGGCCACAGGCAGATGCCCCACGGCCCACGTTGGCCCCCTGGCCTGGGCTGGGTCTCCAGCTCCCCCCAAAGGGGATGGAGCCTCAGATGGGGTTCAGAGCATCTCTGACGGCTCCTCCCCTCCCGCTCCCTGCCTTCTTCCTGGTGTCATCGCTATTGACAGAGGATTATGTAACCTCCAAGGAAGGGAGGCCTGGAGTTCTCCCCAAAGCAGGCGAGTGAATCTGTTCTCACTGCCGTCATTTTCTCAGCAGGAACCTGCTCCATGCCGACTGGATTTAGGGGTTTTTCCTGGATGCTTCTGTTTCATTTAACATGCAAGGGCTAATAACTTGTCACAATTCAATAAGGCGGTGGTTACAAACACCCGGGCGGCTGCTTATTTAAATGCAGGTTTGTTAATTAGCTTCTCTTAACAAGGCGTGTGCTAAATCAGGCACCCGGCTGGCAGCACCCAAGCCTGTCATGTCTCCTGGGATGCAAGGTTGGCTACGGGGGTCACATACACTGGCTGCAACAAGGCCAGAACTCAAGCTAGGAGGTCCGTCCCGGCCACTCCTCTGCCTCAGTTTCCTTAAAACAAGACACTGATGAGAGATCTTTAAAAGCAAGTACAGGGTAGCTATGGTCTGCCTCTTCTGCCTGCTCTGGTCCTTTTTTTGGCCTCAGAGTCCTGAGTGCATCCTTCCCTCCAGGTGTATTCTTGTCTTTACTCCTGTTGTCATCCTTCCTGGCCACCACCTCTCTGCCGAACCTTCCGTCACGTGTTTCCCAGCCCTCTCTGATGCCCGTCTCCCCTTATACATCCCTCAGTTCTAGTTTTGGTGGTGGGGTCCCAGTGATGGGAACAGAAGAAACAGAGCAAAGCTGGAGTGCCTGTTGCATGCCAGATGGGCATGTCCCACGACCCGTCTCTGTCATTCTCACCCCAGCGTAGAGATCAGGGGTCCTCATCCTCCTGGGTCCCAGAGAGGCTACCTCACTCAGCAGTGAGTTGCTCTGGGCCTGTCCTTTCAGGCATGGCTCTGAGACCTACCCCTCTCCACTCCTGGTGCACACGACGTGCTCAAACTGCAGGTAGTGAAGTGAGAGGTCCTCATGCCTGCATCTCGGTGACCTCTCCTCTGAGATCCGGTGGAGCACCCTGACCCTGGTGGAATCTTGGAGTTTGATTTTACCCAGGGCCTTCTGGCCTCTCCTGGGCACCAGAACACCAGCCACAAGAAAGCTGAGAGAGTCCACAGAAGCAGCAAGGCCACCACTCTTGGAGGGCCCAGCCCTTTGCACACCCCTCCAGGGCGCCTCGGAGGCACCTTGGCCTGGTGAGGAAGCTGAGGTGGGGCCGTGGTCAGAAGGAGAGGGCATAGACACCCCATGAGACACTTCTGTACACTCCAGCCCTCTTGATTGGATGGCCACGCCCATCTCTCTTTCCAGGGAAAAAGGATTCAAAGCACAAAGAGAATTGCTTGGCATCATTCACTTATTCTCAAGAAAGGACTGAGAAAAGATCTAAATATAGAACCAAAGCCAAAGTGTGGTTAGAATGGGGAAACAGAGCCTGGAGAAGTCCCAGGCTGCCCAGCCCTTCCCCAGAGAAGCAGGAAGTCCAGCCCACATCCCCGGACCCAAACCTGGGCAATCCTGGCTCAGTGGACAGCACAGGTGTGCCTGGTTTATGAAACTCCCAGCCAGTGCTGCTGGCTGAGGTTGGACCTGGGGCCTGAGCAGAAAGGTTGGGGGAACCAGGGGGGCTTCCCATGGTCCTGGCAGAAGTGAGCACCAGGATCCTGGAAGCCAATCGCTAGGACATAGGCACTCAGCACTGACCCCAGGTGTGCTGTGGTAGGGGACTGTCACTCTCAGACGCCCTAAAACAAGCTGTTTCCACTGCTGAGCGGGCCTCTAATAACAGAAATGATCCTTAATCCTTGGAGGATCATAGACCCCAATGTTATGAAAGCTCTGGGCCTCTGTCTCTAGAAAAATATGCAGGCAAGGATGCACAAACGTATTGTTGTTGTTCAGTCACTCAGTCATGTCCGACTCTTTGCAACCCCACGGACAGCAGTACGCCAGGCTTCCCTGTCTTTCACTATCTCCCCGAGTTTGCTCAAACTCATGTCCATTGGGTCTGTGATGCCATCCAACCATCTCATCCTCTTTCGCCCCCTTCTCCGCAAATGTCTAGTTTGGCAATCTCTGGACACTTATAGACCCCCACGAAGCAGTTCATGAATCCTAGGTTGAGATCTCCCGCTTAAAGAAGTTCTAAGAGACTTCGCTCCTAATTAAGACTCCTGTGTGTCAGGATGAGCTTTTCTGTATGTGATCCAAAGAAACCCTGTCTGATAACTGAAGTGCTCTAAAACTCTCTGATGGATGGTGTGGGTATTTTCATGCCTTGAAGGCAGAGGTCTGGACCTGCCAGTTTGCACAATGCTTAGGGCATAGTACCTTCTCTGCAGATTTGCGGTGAGTGAATGAGCGAGTTTGCTACCTGCTGTGTGATTTGGTACCATGTGGTTTTTATAACTCAAACGATCGTCCTTCAGAGGTGGTACTGAATCCACGAATCAGACCTTTGTATCATCAGGACTGACATCAGGGTCTTTGAAAGAGGATGTGAGAGGACATGCCGGGCACCTCTGCCTGGTGTTTCCAGTTCCCACCTCCAGAGAACCCCCACCTCACCTCCATCGCATTGGGGCATCTCTGTCCCATGAAGGCGGACCTGTGCAGTAGGGAGGGAGTCAGAGGGGACAGAAGGACATGACACCCCTGCCACAAGACACGGAGAGTAAGCAGGGTACCCTGGCCCGCAGGCCCTGGTCTTAGGACGTGGTGGTACCCGAAGGTACCTGGACCTCGTTAAGGTGGGCCACCTCCCCCACCACCACCCAAGGAGAGCAGTGAGGAGAGCCAGCCACGTCTAAAGTCAACATGGCGCTTCCAGAAACGAGCCGGGAACTCTAAGCTGGGCCCAGCCTCCAGGCCTGAAAATGTGAGGGTCTAGAGCTAGAGCGGGGGCTGACACCAGGCAGGGCGATCAGTCTCCCAGATTTCTCCCGGTGGCTGGGCCACATGACATCGCCAACTGAGGCGGGGAGTGGCTGTGTGGGAGGCCTGGGTACAGGGGGAGGGAACTCCTACCCCCGCCCAGGCCTTGGATCATTTGAAAGGCAAATGTGCTGGGTTGCCTAGGGAACGGAAGAAAAGGGACTTCCCTAGCACCGGTGACTAGTAAGGGATGGAGAAGAGAGCTGTGATGCTGAGAAAATTGTTTCCAAAAAAAAAGTAAAAAGCGGTGACTAAGCAGCCCTGGTTATGTAAAGCGATCCCTGAGGAAGTGTGGGGAAAAGCCTGGAACCCACCCCCGGGGCCCTCCTCCCCTCTCCCAGCCTGGTTCCTGCTGCCATGGGGAGTTTCCACCAGCCTCTGCCCCCTCCCCTACTCCCCGGAACTCCCTGCTCCTCCTTAGGACCCAGGAGGAGCCAGCCCCTAGCCTGAAGCTGGGCTCTCGCTGTCAAGGGCAACCAAGCCTGATGGGTGGGACACAAAGAAGGGGATGCCTTCCTTGATCCCTTTGGGGCAATTCTGGCACCTCTGCTTAGAACAGAGCACCCCGGGTCAGCCCAACAGGTGGCAAAGGGTCATTTTGCCAACCCAGAATCAGGGGCAATTCCACTCTGAAGACCAGAGTTCCACATTCAAGCCCCAACACAGCTGGTTGCTCACTGGGAACCTGGGCAAGTTACCGAACCTCTTTGAGCTCGTTTCCTAGGTTGTACATGGGAGCTGACATCTACCCCCAAAGCTACTGGAGTAATGAGCTAGGTAGGACAACCCTTGTTCAATTCCAGGCATGAGGCGGACACATGGCGGGCACTCAACACGTGTTAATTTCCCATCCCCCTAGACAGGAGCCCTAGAGACCTTCCTATCCTTTTCTGGAAGGGAAAGTCTGCATCTGGTCACTAGATTTACTGGGGATCCAAGGAGTCCAGCCGGCCCTTCAGTGCCTCTGTCTGCTTTCTTCCAGCTGATGAAGGGCCACTGACCCAGACACCTTCTCTGCCTGGTGGGTATGTGACAGGTGAACCTGTGCCTTCAAGCCTCACATCTCCCAACCTGGATATTCTTCCAGTTCCCAGGACCCTCCTTCTGGCTGCCTGGGGAACATCCTCTCCAGAGCAGCCCAGGAAATTAGCAGAACCTCAAATCGTTGATGTTGAGAAGAAAGTGGCTATCCACTCTAGTGTTCTTGCCTCAAGAAACCCATGGACAGAGGAGCCTGGTGAGCTACAGTCCATGGGGCTGCAAAGACTCGGACAAGACTGAGTGACTTTCACTTTCACCTTCAAATCATTGATGAGATGTTGACACCCCTAAAATCCCCACCTGCGGTTGAGATAGAAAAGCAAATGCCTCTGGTTCCCCCATTCTCTCTACTGTGCATCCTTGCAGGCGAAGCAGACCTTTGCTCTGGACAAATGGATTTCAAGGCATAAACTACTCTGGGTCTCAAAAAGCTAGGGTAGGGTCTGGGGAACAAGGGCCTCTGTCACCACTGAAAGTGACCAGGCCTGAGTGGGGAAGGAAGTGGTAATCCATCACCTCCCTCGGGGTACACGGGAAGTAACCCCACTTTTAACTACACCCAGCAGACTGCTGTGTTGCACCCACTCTCAGGGGGTCACGGGTCCAATCGAAATCCCCTAGCCTGTAGCCCAAGCCCTATGTCCTCTCACGTGTCCTCCTTGGAAGATAACAGCAGCTCATCCCCTTCTGTAGACGTATATTTCATCAGTCCAAACTATGAAGAAAAATGTCACACAGGGCTCGAGACCTGAAACCTAGCATTTCCCCAGAAGCCTGAAGGGTTGAGAGGGGCCTTCATTCCTTTTTAAACACCGTACCCAGTGCTTCTTTTGAAAGGGTCTTTGAAAGGGTCCCCTGGGTCATGGAGACAGAGCATCAGGCTTCTGGAGCCACTGGGCTGACCCTACAGCAGAAGCCCAGAGGAAAGAGCCGAGACCCCTCAGCAGAGACTGTGGCCACCTCGGACCCCTTACGGCCCTCCCTGCAGCTGCTCACTGCAGGTCTTATTCTGCTCTGCCCCACACTGTACTTATGCCCTAGTTCAGTTCAGTTCAGTCACTCAGTCGTGTCCGACTCTTTTCGAGCCCATGAATCGCAGCACGCCAGGCCTCCCTGTCCATCACCAATTCCCGGAGTTCACTCAGACTCATGTCCATGGAGTCAGTGATGCCGTCCAGCCATCTCATCCTCTGTCATCCCCTTCTCCTCCTGCCCCCAATCCCTCCCAGCATCAGAGACTTTTCCAATGAGTCAACTCTTCCCATGAGGTGGCCAAAGTACTGGAGTTTCAGCTTCAGCATCATTCCTTCCAAAGAAATCCCAGGGCTGATCTCCTTCAGAATGGACTGATTGGATCTCCTTTGGGCTCAAATGCACCTTCTCCCAGGCCCAGCGAGGCCAACGTAGGATTTCTTTTGGAATCCTCAGTACCTCTTCTGCTTGCTGTCAAATTTCAGCTCAACCTCTCCTTTTAGAGCCCAAGCCTTCCTCACCTGTTCCAGTTCTAAGTGCTTCAGTTCAGTTCAGTTCAGATCAGTCGCTCAGTCGTGTCCGACTCTTTGCCACCCCATGAATCGCAGCACGCCAGGTCTCTCTGTCCATCACCAACTCCCGGAGTTCACTCAGACTCACGTCCATCGAGTCAGTGATGCCGTCCAGCCATCTCATCCTCTGTCGTCCCCTTCTCCTCCTGCCCCCAATCCCTTCCCAGCTTCAGACTCTTTTCCAATGAGTCAACTCTTCGCATGAGGTGGCCAAAGTACTGGAGTTTCAGCTTTAGCATCATTCCTTCCACAGAAATCCCAGGGCTGATCTCCTTCAGAATGGACTGGTTGGATCTCCTTGCAGTCCAAGGGACTCTCAAGAGTCTTCTCCAACACCACAGTTCAAAAGCATCAATTCTTCGGCGCTCAGCTTTCTTCACAGTCCAACTCTCATAACCGTACATGACCACAGGAAAAACCATAGCCTTGACTAGATGGACCTTTGTTGGCAAAGTAATGTCTCTGCTTTTGAATATGCTATCTAGATTGGTCATAACTTTCCTTCCAAGGAGTAAGCGTCTTTTAATTTCATGGCTGCAGTCACCATCTGCAGTGATCTTGGAGCCCAAAAAATAAAGTCTGACACTATTTCCCATGAAGTGATGGGACCAGATGCCATGATCTTCGTTTTCTGAATGTTGAGCTTTAAGCCAACTTTTTCACTCTCCACTTTCGCTTTCATCAAGAGGCTTTTTAGTTCCTCTTCACTTTCTGCCATAAGGGTGGTGTCATCTACATATCTGAAGTTATTGATATTTCTCCTGGCAATCTTGATTCCAGCTTGTGCTTCTTCCAGCCCAGCGTTTCTCATGATGTACTCTGCATATAAGTTAAATAAGCAGGGTGACAGTATACAGCCTTGACGTACTCCTTTTCCTATTTGGAACCAGTCTGTTGTTTCATGTCCAGTTCTAACTGTTGCTTCCTGACCTACATATAGGTTTCTCAAGAGGCAGGTCAGGTGGTCTGGTATTCCCATCTCTTTCAGAATTTCCCACAGTTTATTGTGAAAATGAACTAAGTGCTTGCTGCTGCTGCTGCTGCTGCTGCTTGGCCTGCCATAAAAAATTGATAGTCGTGTATGGATGTGAGAGTTGGACTATAAAGAAAGCTGAGAACTGAATTGATGTTTTTGAACTGTGGTGTTGGAGAAGACTCTTGAGAGTGTCTTGGACTGCAAGGAGATCCAACCAGTCAATCCTAAAGGAAATCAATCCTGAATATTCATTGGAAGGACTGATGCTGAAACTGAAACTCCAGTACTTTGGCCACCTGATGTGAAGAGCTGACTCATTGGAAAAGACCCTATTGCTGTGAAAGATTGAAGACAGGAGGAGAAGGAGATGACAGAGGATGAGATGGTTGGATGGCATCACCGACTCAATGGACATGAGTTTGAGCAAGCTCCAGGAGTTGGTGATGGACAGGGAAGCCTGGTGTGCTGCAGTCCGTGGGGTTGCAGAATCAGACACAACTGAGTGACTGAACTGAACTGAATTTGCTGGGCCAATGAACATTCCCGGTTGGGACTCTGCCTGGCCTCCCGAACAACTCCTTCTCCCAGTGGAAAGGTAGTGGATGCCAGAATGTAACCCCAGCCCTCACCCCTTGGTTTTTTAGTCCCCCTCATATAATGGGGCAGGGGGTGGGTGGTGCTTCCCAGATGACTCAGTGGTAAAAGAATCCACCTGACAATGCAGGAGACTCAGGTTCAATCCCTGGGTTGGGAAGATCCCCTGGAGGAGGAAATGGTAACCCACTCTAGTGTTCTTGCCTGGGAAATCCCACAGACAGAGGAGCCTGGTGGGCTACAGTCCATGGATTCACAAAAGTGTGGAACACAGCCTAGCGACTGAACAACAACAACATATGATGGATCGGGGGGAGGCTTGTGGCCTGAGCCCTACATGAGCTGAAGAGACCCGCAGGGTTCTTTGTGCAGTCCTGAGACACACATGAAAACATGCAAGTCTTGCAGTCAGAGACACACATGCACCAAGTCTGACCTCCCTCTTACCCAGCTGACCTCTAGCAAGTAAGCCCTTTCCTTCTCTGCTCCTCAGGTTCTCCATCTGTATATTGAGGCCAATACCAGCGACCTCAGGGTTGTGGGGAGCTGGGATACCTGAGACATCTGAAGGCCTCAGAAAAAATTAGGGCAAATACGGGGCACGTTGGACCCCACAGTCGTGTAGAGTTCTCCTGCAGGGACCCTGGGTCCCCATGGTTCTCCTTGCCCTGGATAATGTGCACAGGCAGCCAGGCAGCTGACTCGGTGAGGAAACCCCGGCCCCTGCCTCCCCCGCCTCCCCTGCCCGCCTTCCCACCTCCTCCTCCCCAGAGGCTCATAATTGGTGTTGTGAAGATTAGTCACCGAGACAGCGAGAGTCTGCCTCCCCGACAGCCCGGGCCCCCTACACAGGCAGACGGGCTGAATGCTTAATTGGAGTTCCTCACACCTCCGAGGACAGCCTCCCACCAGTTGACAGGGACACAGAGTCGTGCGCAGGCCCCGACCCTGGAGGAGGGCCAATGAGGAGCCGAGGGCTTCACTGCCCCCCTCCCACAAAGGCCCCCTCCTGGTGACCTCACCAGAACTGGGAGGGAAGGCTAGGAACCTGTGTCAGTGCCCTGAGCCCCAACAAGACTGTGCTTCCAGAACCTTCTCCTAAGAGGCTAGCTGGGAGGATCTCCACCCAGGACTATTTATCTCAGCAGAAAGGGCGGCCCAGCCCAGCTCCATCAGCAGGATCACAGAAAAGGAATGGGACAACAGGAAGGGAAGGAGAAGATCCCATGTGCAGGGCCCTGGGTGAGGGCTGCTGGGGGGCCTCCACAGCTGCCCCCTGCCCCCGAGAAGCCTGAGAGAGAATCGCAGGGGCAAAACTTGGAGGATGCGGGCTCACTGACTTGTCTTCCCCGGAGGGCAGGAGGTGTTGATCCAGGGGAATGAGGTCCCTTGTCACCTTATCGATGCTGAGCTGGGTGAGGTGGACACTCTCTGGAGATCTCACTCAGAACAAGCAGGAGGCCCAGGTTCAGCTGGGGAGCAGCCCGGAGGGGTGCAGGGGGCGACCAGGGAGAGGACAGGAAGAGTGGAGGCTTCTGCCCTGGGTGTGCAGCTGCCAGAGGGGACTGCCTCATCGGGACTCTGTTTTGCCAAGGGGGGAACTGTCCTGCCCTGAGTTAGGAGGGGCTGGGGAGTAGGGCAGTGAGCGGGGTGGTGGGGGTGGTGCACGGGGCTGGAATGAAGGATCCAGGCTGTGATTTCTCATGGGGAAGCCAGAAAGCTCCAAAAAATCTTCTCCCACACGCCCTCAGCCTCCCCATCTAATTGGATTTTCTCGGCCTCCCACAAGGTTATCCTTAGCACCAGGAAAATGCCTCATGGTTGGATTCTCCCCCCCAGTCTCCCCCCACCAAAGGAAGTCTGGGGCTCAGAACAGCTCTGCCATTCACAACATTTTCCCGATGGCGCCGCCGCAGTCACCGCCCCCAGCTGTGAGGGTGACAGGAGTGCCTGCAGGGAGGTGAGAAGGGGAGCTTCTAAGGGCAGGGCCAGAGCGGGCTGGGAGCTGGGGATGAGCTGCCACCGGAGGCCCTGCCCATCTTCTTCAGGGTCCGCCTCTCCCCTGGGGGTCCTGGGGCCACATTCCCCACTCTCCTCTCTGCCCTCTAACTCCCCAGGCCAAGCCCCCCTTCCTTGGCTTCAGTAGCTCTCAGAGCCTAGAAGGATCCCACCCATGGCCTCACCCTCCCCAGTTTAATCCCTGTCTTCCAGTTCACTCCTCCCCAGAATCCACAAAGCCAGGACCACAGCTTCCTGGTGGATCTCCTGCAGCAACAGAGGGCTTGGCCCCTGCTAGAGAGTTACCCTGAGCACAGGGCCACGCCCTGAACCCTCTCTCATACCCCTCATGGGGCTGGGCTCAGGGGAACATTTAAGGGGTTGGTCAGGTGCACTATTCAGGACTCAAGGCCTAGACTTCTGCCCAAAGGGTCTTCTTAGCCCTGCGCATCTCAGAGATGTGGAGTTGAGAGCCCATCTCGGGCTGGGGGCCAGCTCCTCCTAGGTCCTGTGGAGGAGCAGGGAATTCTGGTGAAAAAGGGAGGTGGCAGGGACTAGTGGAAACTCCCCAGACAAAGAGGAGCTTCTTCCTATTGACAGGCATCTTGTCTAGGCTAGTCCCAAGAGGGCAGGGTTGGTGCTGGGTGGGGTGCGCGTGACACCTGATGTCACGTATCAAGGGTTCCACACAGAGAAGGTAGGACATTGCTGCCCCTCTGCCCTGTGGTCCTCGCAGTGCGACTGATGTCCATGAGGACCACTAACCTCAGTCAAACCTCTGGTCATGCTTGCCTTTCCCCCAGTATAGCCTGGTGCCGTGTCCCCACCAGCCCCAGCGGCCCTACATGGAGCAGACCTAAATGTTTTCTGGAAGCATCGTCCACAGTCCCAGGTCCAGAGAAAAGGGTCAGGCAGAGGTGCCAGCTGTGCCCAAGCCACACGTCATTCCCCTGGCCCCGCTCTGCCACCATGAGGCACTCACCCGTCTGAACCCCTCAGTGTTTTCAAGCTTCTGGTCTGATAGCGTAAGTTCTGATTTATCCCCTGGACTCTCAAACGTGCCCTTTGGGCGAAGCCTGCCCCACATTTTAGTCTTCACCCTCCTTGCCTTACAGCTAATTTAAGCAAATATTGTTTAAAAAAAGAAAACACCAAGATGCTTGCATATGGCCTGATTTTACCATTTTAATAGTCTCATTGCAGACACACCTCTCCCTCCTCCTGTTCTCTCCTCCTCTTCTCCTCCTCTGATCCCTTCACCTCTCTGCTTCCCCTTCCCCTCTAGCCCTTTCCTCAATCCGCTCTGTCTTCCTTGCATTCTCAGTGGCAGCTGCGGGGTGGGAGGGGCAGGGGCACGTGAAGTAGAGGAGAGAGAGGCCAGGGGCTGCAGCAACCAGAACACAGCCCCCCTATCCTCTTGTGCAAACCCATGTGGTCCTTGTGGTCCACCGAGTGGTCCTTGTTTTGGTGTTCTTAGGAGTCATATGGCTGGGGTTCCCTAGCCACCACCTCAAGGGCCTGGATCAGAAAATATGCCCTGCCAAATACACTGTCTGTCTCTGGTTCCATAACCAGTTCCTAAGCTCATGGCCAAGGATGGTGTTTGAACCAGTTGGGAAATAGATGGTGGGATCCAAGCTATGGAGGAATCAGCATTTGCAAATGGGGAAAGAAACAGCATCAAGAAAGGATAAGAGAAAAATGCAGAAAGGACTGGACTGATGATGGAAGTGGTGGTGAAGGAGGGTGCGGGAGGATGGAGCAGCCACTGGGATGAAAGGCCAGAGGTTTGCAAGCTAAGGGCAAGGTGGCTGGCTCAGATGGTAAAAGAAACCTGCCCACAATGCAGGAGACCCAGGTTCAACCCCTGGGTCAGGAAGATCCTCTGGAGAGGGTAATGGCAACCCACTCCAGTATTCTTGCCTGGAAAATTCCATGGAAAGAGGAGCCTAGTGGGCTACAGTACATAGGGCCGCAAAGAGTCGGACACAACTGAGTGACTAACACTAAATAACCAACTAAAACGAGTGCATCCAGCCCAGCTGCTGTTCAAAGGGTCTCATGTGGGGCCAGGAAAAGCCCTGTGTTGCTTTTGAAAGACTGTGTCTTTGTACCTTAGAGAACTTTCATGTTTTCCATCATCCATGAGAAACGAGAGAGATGCAGGGATGACAAAAGGTCTGCAATGGTCTCTACAGACCCAGGTACCCCCTCACCCGAAACCCCTTGGTGGGGGGGATCCCCAACACCTGAGCTCCAACTTCAGCGTTTCAGCATCCAGTTCTTCAGAGAAACCACTGCCCATGAGGCTCTCCAAGTGCTGCTCTGGCGTAGGGGTGAAGAAGGGTGGTCCCCAGGCCCTGCTGAGGGAGGCGATGGCATCTGCCCTAGGCAACCCTGGCCACTGACCCACCTGCCTCCCAGGCTGGAGATGCCCCTGGGGGTGCCTATGAAGCCCCATTGTTTTGGGGGTGCACCCAGATGACCCTGGTCATCCCCTATGGGGAAAGATGGGTGGGAAAATCTCCCCGCCAGTGCCTCCAGTAAGGGAAAGCCCGCAAGAGCCTAGGAGTCAGGCAATCCTTCCTGCCCACTCAGAGATTCCGGAAGCCCTTCAAGTCGGGAGAACCCGCCTCCCCAACCTCTCTCTCTCTTCTCGCTTCCCCTGTCTGTCTCCTTCCCGCGACTCCTGTGAGTGCACAGGAGGGCTGAGGGAAGCCCCGTGAGCCTGTGATGAACGGAGCTAATTTCTAGTTTGCTGGTATGCCGCAGAGAGGCTGCTGCCTCCGTTCCCCTCCTTCCCAGCAAACCCTCTCCCACACACAGACAAATAGGCTGCATATTTAATTGGAATTCCTCACACCTACAGGGTAAAGCCTTGTCAGTAGAAATAGAGCCCACAGCCAGCTGGCTTCCCCCATTCCACCCACCTTGTCTCTTAAAAAGAAATCCCCCCCCCATACGTGAACACCCACCCACGGTCCCTTACACGTCCCTCCCAGCATGGTTGTAAAGGAAGGATTCATTGGCAGTGACGCTCCTTTTCTGGGCGGATACAGCTGGGCCCACCCGGCAGAGACCACCCAGAGGCTCCTCCCTGGCAGATGGGCCCTGGCTGCCTTGTCATCACCCACCTCAGGAACCCCTTGGCCAAAGCTCTTAAAGCTCTGGGGTCCCTGGATGCTGCTGAGAGGCACTGGCTGCTTGGGTATCAGAGATCTGGTGATGTAGGAGGAAGGGGAGCCAGGAAATCCTAGAACATCACCTAGAAGCGTGTGCATGTATGCTGAGTCACCGCCAACTCTTTGGGACCCCATGGATGGTAGCCCGCTAGGCTCCTCTGTCTTGGGTTCTCCAGGCAAGAATACTGGAGTGAGTTGCCATGTCCTCCTCCAGGGGATCTTCCCAACCCAGAGATCAAACCTGCGTCTCATGTCTCTTGCATTGGCAGGCGGATTCTTGACCACTAGCAACACCTGGGAAGGCCCATCATCTAGAAGAGACACAGCCAAACCTGGTTCTCCACTCCTGGGACACTGCCTTGCCTCTTTCTCCATGGAGTCTCTCCCCAGACAGGGTGGGGGTGGCACACAGAAGCTGGCAGGACTGAGGAAGATGGGGCCCAGGGGAGGAGAAGGGGAGAGACGGGAGGGCCCAGAAGTGTCGGCAACGGAGAAGGGATGAAAGACCCCAAGGAGTCCTTCCAGGGGAGAGTCAACTTTGTCTATTTCCCAAAGATAAAGGCAGAGATCTCCTGGGGAGGCCACACTCCTCTGGACGGCCTCAGAGATGCCCCACCTGAGCTCTGCCCAGGAGCCGCATCCTGGTGGGGACAGATGGGCCAGAGCTCACCACCAGCACCCCCAGAACAGGAACACCCCTCTCCCCACTGAAATCCCGGGTCAGCAGCCTCAGCCGGGTTTGCAGGACCTCCTCTCCATTGTCGGGGATTTTCCCCTTGGCACCTATTCCTTCCTCCCCTGGCGCCCGGCCCCACCAAACCTGTGTGTCAGTGAGCAGACAGATGCCTATGGGGCTTGGAGGAACGATGTGACATCCTCTTTCTCCCCCACAAAATATCATCTCAGTTTGCCTGAAAGTTCACCATTAGTGACTCATTTCTTTGGGTTAAACATAGCCCTCCCTTTTGAAATGCAGCTGCTCGAGGAAAGGGTAACTCATTGAGTTCTCAACATTCTAGTGTGAATGAGGATAGAGATGCTATCTCCGAGTCTGCCAGGAAGGGCAGAAGAGGAAGTGGAGAAGGAGTCGGAGAGGAGGAAGGGAAGCTATTGAAGCAGAAGGGACCAAAGAAAGGACTGGAAAACAGCAGCTCTGTTCTCCCTTGAGTGCCAACACGCCAACAGTGAATCAGAGAAGCCCCTTTGTTTAGGCGATTTCCCAGGTGGCTCAGTGGTAAAGGATCCACCTGCCAGTGCAGGAGATGGGCGTTTGATTCCTGGGTCGGGAAGGTATCCCAGAGAAGGAAATGACAACCAGATCAAGTATTCTTGTCTGGAAAATTCCATGGAAAGAAGGAGCCTGGTGGGCTACAGTGCATGGGATCATGAAGAGTCGGACACGACTGAGCAACTAAGCACACACACACACTGGTTTATATAGGTAGAGCCTCTGCGATTGACAAAGGACTCGCACACCCACCCCCATTCCGTCCTCACAGCTTCTGTGAAGCAGAAACAGGGAGGTTGTTGTGCCCATTTTCCAGTTGGACAGACTGAGCCTCTTGGACTTTGGAGGACTTGCCATCCAGCCAGTGAGCAGAGGACCTGAGCCCTCTACCTCCTTTGTACAGAAGCTGTCCTCACTGAGTTCACCTTCTCCCTAACTCACCAACGGTCTCTGATCAGAACAGGAAAGGTGCTGGTAGAGGAACAAGAGGGAAAATGGGGCGAGGAAGGGGTCAGGGGATGGAGAGGGCAAATGCAAGACAGTGAGGGCAGAGAGCATACTCCAGGTCCTGAAGCCTCTGCCCCAACCTAGAGAGGAGATATGGATGGAGGGCACAGACCCTTCCCCCACCACTGGTGACAAGTCTGATGCCAACATCTGGGACATCCCACACATCCTTCAGTTGGCAGCTTCACTCCCCAAGCCTCCACGCAGAGGCCAGGAAGACCTGAGAAGGGTTTTGCTGGCCTTAGGGGTGAGGAGGAGGCCAGTTGCAGACAGAGCGGTGTAGGCTGGACCCAGGAAGGGTCTCCAAGGAGACAGGGGAGCAGGAAGAGACCCCAGGAGCCCTGCCAAGACCACACTCCCACCCAGGGGCTTCCACGCTCAGCTTCTCCTCCTCCCTTCCTGTCCCTTCTTCTGTTTCCGCCTTTTTCCCTCTCACAGTCCTGTCTTCAAGACAAGTCACAGTTGTGTCCTCCAGCTTTCCACCCTGCAGGAAGTGGTTGGTCCACCATATTGAAACTGTCCCCCGCGTCTCCTTCTTAATGAGCCAGGTTAAATATGCTGTAATCAGAGTAATAATACACCTGGGCTGGTTCTCCAGAGAACTGCCTTTTGTACGGCAATAGGACATTAATAGCAATTATTCTGCTTTGTAATTGGAGCTTTAAATACTAATTCAAACAGCCAGAGGAAAACCAATTAGTGCTAATTTATCTCTATGTGTTTTCCAGAGCTGGTGTCTGTCACACTGTGAAGAAATAGGTTGGTAATTAGTACAGTTGGGTGGTAGATAGAAGTAATTATCAGATTCTTTCATTTTTCTTTGGAAAAAAAAAAAAGTGGGTGGGGGTGGGGAGGGCTGGGGTAGGTAGGTTCTGTAAAGTCTTTGTTCCCTTGGAATTTAAAGGGAGGGCCTGAGCTGATTCTGAGATGCCAGCCCTGAGCATCTCAGCTGTACAGGTATTTCCAAGGCCGGTGGGCTCCAGTAGAGGTTGCCTTGAAGGCCTTGACCAGGAGCCTCCAGCTAATAGGCTCGTAGAAGTTCCGCCGGCAGCATTACACGAAGCAGAGCATTTCCAGGGAAGGGCTGATGAGACCCAAATCCAAGCTGACCAAAGAAGTAACGGGACAGGGGGCCCTGGTGCCAGGCCAGCTGTGTGACCTGGATGGAGGCACTAAACCTCTCTGAACATTGGTCTCCCCATTTGTAAAATGGACAGAATAATGCCTATCTCACAGGGTCATTGTAAGGATTGAATCAAAGAAAATAATGCTTGTAATGAGCCTAAAACCCAGTCACAATAGGTATGAGTTACTGAATGCAAACCATTTGCCCAGGATTCTTCTAATGATTTTGTATATATTATTATTATCTCTAACCCTCCAGAGCCATGGGTTGACTCACTCTACTAGTTCAGTTCCGTTTCCTCTCCTATCCATACCTTTCACCAAATATGCAAGAAGAAAAGTTATTAGTCTCAATAAGCTTCGGTTTCCTCATCCATGTAATAGAGGTGAAATAGTACTTCCCTTATGATGTAATTATGACAATTAGAGACAAAGATTCTAAAAGCTCTTAGCAGGGGTCTATTATAATTATCAATATTATTTTTTAAATATTTAAAAAATATTTTTACTTAGTTATTTGGCTGTTCCAGATCTTAGTTGTGGCACACAGGATCTTCCATCTTCGCTGTGGCTTGTAGGATTTTTTACTTGTGGCAAGCAAACTCCTAGTTGCAGAAATCAGGATCTTTAGTTGCAGATGGATCTTTAGTTGCAGGATCTTTAGTTCCCTGGCCAGGGATGGAACTCAGGAGCCCTGCACTGGGAGCATGAAGTCTTAGCCACTGAAGCTCCCGGGAAGTGTCAATTATCAACATTATTAAATTATCACTTCATTGCTGGTAGTTTTGTCATCACCTACACAAATCCTCTACTGAAAGATACAGCACTATCAGTACATTTCATTAACTAATCCTCGAGGACTCATCAAACGTCTGATATATACTCACTACTGTAGCAAGCCTGCTCGCACCATTTCAAAACATAAAGTTAACACACCCTGAACAAGATGGGAAGACAATGGCATTTCACAGAGCTTCACTGTTTATACAGTGCCGTCACATGTATCATTCCAGTACCTTTTCACAAGTGGGCAGGTGGAGATTGACTTCATTCCCATTTTACAGGTAGGAAAATGGGGCTCAGAGAATTTGTGACTTGCTCAAGAAAGTGGTAGAGTCAGAACCAACTCCCAGACTTTTGGCAGCACAGTCTACCTAGTCACTCACTAAATGCTTGTTGAATGAATAAGTCTGCTTTCTACTAAACCCTATCGCCTAAGCCGCCAACTTAGGGATATCTCATTCCATTGCATGAGAGGCAAGGCTGATCAAGGAGAGGTGAGATGGAGGTGCAGAAATCTTCAGGGGGAGATGGGCCGTGGCAGAGCTGGACAGCTTTGCTCAGCCTAAACCAGGCTTCTGAACATGTTGAATTAGTGTTGGTGTTGTTGTTCAGTCGCTAAGTCATGTCTGACTCTGAGACCCCGTGGACTGCAGCACGTCAGGTCTCCCTGTCCCTCACTGTCTCCCAGAGGTCACCCAAGTTCATGTCTGTTGAATCAGTGATGCTATCCAACCATAGTATTGAACTAGTAGGTAACATTAAAAACTAGGGAGACTGCATTTAGTGACCTGGGTGAAGATCTGTCAAACTAGACCATCTCCTCTTCTCTCAGGCAGCATCCCACCCACACAGGGGACCCGCCTGGACCCTACAGGCACATGAGGTGTGACCAGGCTGGGCCTCTGTGTACAGCCATGTGAGGTAGGGAGAGTGAGCAGGATGTAGAGCGTGTGGCTTTGGCAAAGACCCCAGGAGGGGCCAAACACAATGTTCGAGAAGCAGGGGCTAAACTGGCCTAGCAGCTCAAGAGGGTAAGTGCTGGGGAAGGGAGAGGCCGTGGTTGGTAAGATAGAATTGGCCATAACACAGCAGAGAGCCCTGGAGAAGGAAATGGCAACCCACTTCAGTATTCTTGCCTGGAAAAATTCTTGCCTCCACGGACAGAGGAGCCTGGCAGGCTACAGTCCATGAGGGTCTTAAAAGAGTCGAACGTGACTTAGTGACTAAATAACAAAAGAAGAATGGCAGAGGACAAGTGTGACCAGCGCTGCTGGCTAGTTATTCACAGCTCCCGTAGAAGGGACAAATGGGCGGCCTTTACCCTGCCCATCAACCACTCACTCAGTCCAGGAGCTGCCTCCTCCTTGAAGAAGGGGAGGCCTTCTTTCTTCTTATATTTTTTAAAAAATATATTTATTTATTTTGGCTGCACTGGGTCTTAGTTTTGGCACTCAAGATCTTTAGTTGCAGTAAGTAAACTCAGTCATAGCATGTGGGATCTAGTTCCCTGACCAGGGATTGAACCTGGACCCCCTGCATTGGGAGTGTAGAGTCTTAGCCACTGGACCACCAGAGAAGCCCCAGGGAACCTTTTTTCTAATCACTCACAGGCACCCACCATATGCTCGTCAAGTTGTGGGCTTCCACTCAGAGGAGCACTGGTTTCCTGTGGGCCAGCAGCTGACCAAGATTAGACGTGTTTCAGAGGCAGTGCTTGAGAAGGTGGTAGAGGTGGCAGGGTAGACAGAAGGGGGGTCAGAGAGGCTGAGGAAAGGCAAGCATAGATGACGTGATTGTGGCAAGAATGGGGAGACATGAAAAAAAGAAGAGGGTGTGGGCATGTGGGCACAAGCAAGAGACGACCTGGACATATATAACAATAATATATGCTATGACTGGAGGCTGACGGATAATTTTAATCATATTCTTTTTGGTTATTGGTGCTTTCTAAATTTTCTACATTGAGCATAGTTCTCTGATATACTAAGAAAAACAATGAAACTTATTTTTTTAAAAAGGAAGGGACATATGCTGGAGACATTCGGAAGGAGAACTGACAGAATTTGATAAGTGATAAGATAAGGCTGATAAAGGAGAAAGATGAATCCAAAATAACTTAGAGGTTTTGAGACTGGGTGATTGGGAGAATGTCAGGGAGAGGGAAGTTAGGTGGAGGGTTAGAGAGTGGGGACAGTACCCTTTCAAGTGAGGCAGTGGAGGGTTTTCATTCTTGCGGCAGAAAAGGAAGGAATGCCCCTGAGAGGGTCCCTGCTCACAGGCTGCAGGCTACCCCAGGGTCAAGAGAACTAGGGACACCCTTACCAGTGCTCCATCCAGAGCTGCAGGCAGATCTGCCTTTTTAGGCAGAGAATTAAATAGAGGGCACCCAGGGACTTTCCTGGCAGTCCAGTGGTTAAGACTCTGAGCTTCCACTACAGAGGTTGGGGGTTCAATCCCTGGTCAGGGAACTAAGATCCCACATGCCATGTGGTGTGGTCAAAAAGAAAAAAAAGCACTCAGACAAGACCAGGAATAGACCTGCCCACGACCAGCAGGCCTTCTCAGCCTTGGGACTGGGCTGCTTGTGTCGTAGGGGACCAGGACAAACTCAATGCATGACAGGGAAGGGGGCTGCGAGGCTGCAGAGGATGGAGCAGGCTGGCAGGGAAGCCCCAAGAGTCCCGGAGTCATTGGTGATGGCTGGCCATGGAGGAATGGAAAGCGGGGGAGCTCATCTCTGCATTCCAGAGCCATTCCTCACATGGAGAAGGGTCCTCCTGAATCTTAGCTCCCAGCCTACTGCCTCACCCCAACTTGTCCACAGACACATAGTTAGCCCCTAGAAACCCGTTCTGCTGCTCCTTCCTGACTGGTCTGCAGGGGCTTGGGACCTGCCAGAGCCTCAGAGACCAGCTGTCCCAGGCCCCACAGACACCCAGGACGGGAAAAGACTGTTCCCTGTTGTCTCGAGAACCATCTGCTTCGTATCTACTGGCGACTCTGCCAAGGCTGGGTCTCCTGGGGCTCTAAGGGAAGACTCGCACCCTGACTAGCATCCCCCAGCCAGCCCGCAGCGAAGCTGCTGCCTCTTCCATTGGGATCACTTCCTCTCCCCTTCCCCAATCGGCCCTGCCCCCGGAACCCCGTGTGCCAGCCCTCCTGGCTCCAGGGCCAGAGCCGCTTCACTGAACCACCATTGCCTTAAAAGACTCCAAGCTGACTGAGCCTGAGGCCCCACCCGAGGCTGCGTCACCGTTTCCTTGGCAACCGAAAGGGGTGGGTGAAAAGTATCACACAAAGCAAACAAAATGAGCTCCACGTTGGTGGCCGGGAGAGTCACCTCAGGATCCGATGGCAGGCAGTGTCTGCTGGACTCTCTCTCGCCGAGGCTGCTCCGGGGGTGGGGGCGAGCTGACAGCCCCCCAGATCCTAGGCCAGGAGCACTTCATAACACACCATGGCCACAGGCGTGCTCTCCCTCCCCCGGGAGCTGTCTTTCTAGGAGAAATGAGATTATCTGGTGAGGGTCCCACCTCTGCACACACTGGGCGCTAATGAGGCTGAGATGTCAGCCCCCAAAAGTTGTCTTGTCAGCCGGGAGGAGCACAGAGCCGCCGGAGAGACCTCGTGGCCAGTCGCTGCCTGCCTGCGGCACTCCCAGGACTCCTACAGTGAAGGTCCTTCTGAAGGGTGCTATAGGAAAAGACTGACAGGTGTATGCCTGCAATTCCAAAGTGCTTTTCAAAAAAAAAACTTTGAGTTATAAATATATCCATCAGCTATCTAGATCTTCAGTGTAAAACTTCATGGCTTTTACTCATTGTCTTAGTTCTGGCCACTAGGACAGAATACCATAGACTGAGGGGCTTATCGACAATAGACACTTATTCTTCACCGTCCTGAAGCCCAGATGTCTGAGATTGGAGTGCAGTATGGCAGGTCCAGGTGAAGTCCCTCTTCTGGGCTGCAGACAGCTGACTTCTCCAATATGCTTACTTGGAGAGTAAGGAGAAGGAGAAGCCAAGTCTCTCTGACTCTTAAAAGGCCACTAACCTCATCATGGAGGCCCCACTCCCCTGACCTCATCTAATCCTAATCACCTCCCAAAGGCCCCACCTCCTAATATGTCAGGTGGTAGGTTTTCAACATATGCATTTTAGGGGGACACACACATTCAGTGTATAGACAGCATATTAAAAAACAAAGACATCACTTTGTTGACAAAGGTTCGTATAGTCAAAACTATGGTTTTGACTATAAAGAAGTCAAAAGTTAGACCATAAAGAAGTCTGAACGCCGAAGAATTGATGCTTTCAAGTTGTGGTGCTGGAGAAGACTCTTGAGAGTCCCTTGGACTGCAAGGAGATCAAATTAGCCAATCCTAATTGAAATCAACCCTGAATATTCATTGAAAGGACTGATGCTCAAGCTGAAGCTCCAAAACTTTGGCCACCTGATGTGAAAAGCCGACTCATTGGAAAAGACCCTGATGATGAGAAAGATTGAAGGCGGCAGGAGAAGGGGATGACAGAGGATGAGATGGTTGGATAGCATCACCAATTCGATGGACATGAGTTTGAGCAAACTCTGGGAAATGGTGAGGGACAGGGAGGCCTGGTATGCTGCAGTCCATGGGGTCGAAGAGTCAGACACAATTTAGTGATTGAACAACAACAAATTCAGTCCATAACACCATGTAACCACCACCAAGATCAAGACATGGAGATTTCCTATGCCCCCAAATCCTCCCTTTTCCAGTCAATATTCCCATCCCAAAGACGACAGTATTCTGACAGCTGTCACAGTCCATTAGGCTTGTTGTTGGCTTCAAGTAAATGGAACCATGTAGAGTGGGTGCCCCTCTGTGCCAGCCTGACTGCTGACATGGTTTTCCGCCTTGGAAGTCAACCATGTCAGGGCAGAAGTCAGGGACTCCTTCTTTCTCTTGCCATGCAACGTACCTAGTGATTCTAACTGTTCCCAGGGCTTTTTTTTTTTTTTTCACTCCCTATTTATTTGTTTATTTATGGCCATACTGGGTCTCTGTTGCTGTGCGAGGTTTTCTGTAGTTGCAACGAGTGTGGGCTACTCTCTGGTTGAGGTGTATGGACTTCTCTTGTTGCGAAGCACAGGCTCTAGAGCACACAGGCTTCAGTAGTTGCAGCATATGGGTTCCGTAGTTGTGGCTCCCAGGCCCTAGAGCACAGGCTCAATAGTTGTGGTGCGTGGGCCTTATTGCTCTGTGGCACGTGGGATCTTCTCAGACCAGGGACTGAGGCCATGTCTCCTGCATTGGCAGCCGGATTCCTTACCAGAGCGCCACCAGGGAGGCCCTCAAGGCCTTCACATTTGCATTCTTCTCCAGGTCCCTAACTTGCCACTGTTATTTCCACCAGGCCACGTGTGACTGGGGACACCCATGCCCAAGCACACCCAGGTGGTGCCCAATCCTGGGTGTGCCCTTCTCTACCCGACACGAGAAGTCACATAGGAATGAGCGTGTGTATGACCATATCCTGGGAACAACCTTGTATTCCCCAGAAGTGGCGGGGCGTAGGGGGTGGGTATTAGAAAACTGTGGCATTTCATTATTAGTAACATATTTGTGATACATCACACAACTGCTGGTACCACACCAGCATGTCACAGCTTTTAGGCTGAGAACTGCTAGCCTAAGTGGTGTGATTTCAGAAGTAAAGGCAGGCCATTTCCTGCCCTCAAAATATCTCTTTACCCCACACCATTGCTTCTGTAGTTTCTGCCCAGGCAATTTATTGTGCTTTATCAAACAGCAAAGTGTCCTCTTTTAAAATGCAAGGACTCCTTTGGGGAGAGAACCATTAAACCCACAGCACCTTAGAGTACTTAGAGTTTGGGAGCCCTGGAAAGGAATGCGTGCTGGGGGCTGGCTGCACGTGTGGTGCTCTGGGACCTTTCCCCGTGCCTCTTCTCCCCATCCCCACAATGAGCTCGGGAGGAGGGTATTCTTAGCCCCATTTCACAGATGAGGTAATGGGGGCTCGGGGAGATGAAATAACTAGCCTAAGACTACATGTCTCTTAGGTTGCAGAAGCAATCATTCCAGCCCAGTGCAGTCCCCTCTAAAGCCCAGCTGAGTAGGTGGAAAATACCGGGTATTTGTGAGCAAGGAGAGAGAAGAGCCTAGAAAGGAGAAAGACCTGATGCTGTGCTGAGGAGAGAAGTGACACCCAGGCTGTAAATCAAAGTGTCAGAGGGAAAAAGAGAGTCCCTTCATACTGGACTCCACGTCCCCAGGCTCTGCTGGCCCAGAGCCAGCAGCACGTGCACCCTCGAGGCAGTCTGGCCCCATCGGCCCCAGTGCCTCCTCCAATCTGGGTGACCACCGAGGGATGTGTCACAGGCACCAGGTCACAGCCCTCCAGAGATGAGCACAGGCCTTCCTGATTCCTAAAGGCCAGGAAGGCCTTTTATTGTTAGTGACTGAACAACAACAACAACACAATCAGTCCAACAATAACACCATGTAACCACCACCAAGATCAAGACATGAAATATTTCCTACACCCCAAAAGCCTCCCTCTTCCAGTTAATATCCCCACCCCAAAGGCAACAGTATTCTGACTCGGGGTGCAGAAGAACACCCATTTAGAAACTTCAGGAAGCATTAGCTCCCTGCCAAGTATCCCATATGCACCGTTTCAGTCCACACAGCAACCCCATGGTGTGGGTATACTGAGGCCCCATCTGTAGATGAGAAAGCCAGTGTTCAGAGGTCAGTGCATGGCCACGATGCTGTAAACTCCATGCGGGCAGAGATCATGTCTCTACAGGGCATCACCTCCTGCCAGCACTCACCACTTTGCCTGGAATATACAGAGTGCTTTTCTCCTTGGCACGGCATCAGCCCCTATTACCTATGGGTCCTTCAGCAGTGTATGGCTGAGTCTTCAGACCCTAAAGAGGACATCCTATCACCGGATGAGGTGCACTGTAGCAGGACTGGTCAGAGACCCAGGGGAAGGAGGAAGAAGGCCTGACACCAGGAAAGGAGGCCTGGGCTTCAAAAGGAAGAGGGTATACTAAGGGAAATTCCATGGACATAGGAGCCTGGTGGGCCACAGTCCATGGGGTTGCAAAAATTGGACACGACTGAGTGACTAAAGGGCTTCCCAGGTGGTACCAGTGGTAAAGAACCCATCTGCTAATGCACGAGACATAGTTTGATCCCTGGGTCAGGAAGATCTCCTGGAGGCGAGCATGGCAACCCACTCCAGTATTCTTGCCTGGGGAATCCCATGGACTGAGGAGCCTGGAGGGCTACAGGCTATGGGATTGCAAAGAATCAGACATGACTGAAGCACTTTAGCACGCACACATGAGCAACTAAATGACCACCATCAAGTTAGGCCCAGAGCTGGCTGCCTGTATCTGTTGGCACAAGGCAAAAACACATCCTCAAAAATAGCAGCCATCCTTCCACCAGTGTGTGTTCACTCCCTCAGGTCTCAAGCACCATGTTAGGCTGTGAGAGAATAACAGGTGAAACGTAGCAGTGTCCTGAGGGTCCAGAATAGGAGGGGTGCAGAGCACACGATGGCCACGGGTTGTGGAGGGAGCCCTCCTGCTTGCGGGGCGGGCCCCCTCGAGGCCCTGAGAGCAGCACCAGGCATGGAGCCATGGTTACACACACACAAGCTCACAAGCACAAGGGCCGGGGGCTAGCCTGGGATCATGAAGTAGACGGGGAGTCTCATGGGAAAGGGTGTAGCAAGCGAGTGACATGGTCCCGTGTGCTAACTGCAGCAGCAGCAGTGATGGAGGGATAGACATGTGGAGGGGGCAGGGGGACCGACTGGTGACACTGGGCATTCTGGAGGAACCACATAGCATTGTTGGCATCCTCCCATAGTGGGTAATACCTCAGCCAAGAATACCCCGGGTTTGAGGAGGGATGCCAGGAGTCAGCCCCAGGGACAGGCATGTCCCTCCTCAACTTACCCAGGGTGGGGGGGCTGTGGGTGTGCCGTTGTGGGGTGCACACGCACATACACACAGATGCCCACACATACACACACACACACGCATTAGATTTCAGAATGATGAGCTTTATCAATGTTACATGGCAGCCCGGAATGGAGAGGGCTTTGGGGGAGAATGGATACATGTATATGTTTGCTTGAGGCCCTTCACTGTTCACCTGAAACTATCACAACATGTTAATCACCTATACAACAGTACAAATAAAAAGTTTTTTTTTTTAATTGAAGAGCTTTAAAAGAAATAAATAACAACCCAGGGAGTTCACTAGTTTCCTAGTGGTTAGGGTCCACTTTCATGGTGGAGGCTCGGGTTTGATCCTTGGTTGGGGAACTATCCTGCATTCCACAAGACTTGACATGGCAAAATTCAGAAAAAAAAAAAAAAAAAAACCCATACCTGGGGGCCATCCACCCAGTGAAACCCCAGTCTTGTGTGTTTGGATGATGGACACAAGGTGTGCCTTGGACTGAAGCTCAGATTTGCTGCCATTTTTCCTTCATCCCTGATATATATATATATATATATGATTTTGCATAAGGGAAATGGGTTGGAAAAAGTTAAATAAGGAACATATAGAGAAACTGAAGAGCATATGCCCTGGGCAAGAGAAGCTCTGAGGAGAAACTGTAGATTCTTCTGGGTTGTCAACTCTGTGAGGTCGGGGTGCAAGCTTTTTCCCATGTCTCTGACCTCTCCTGTCCCTAGGTGCCTGGCATGCAGGGGTCATGCAGGGATGGCTGAGCAATGAATGAATGAAAAACGGTTGAAAACAGTCCCACAAGGAGCAAAGTGAATCTTATTCCGTGGGTCACCAGGCAAAGCTACAACTGTGGCAGTTATGCCAGGGATCTTGACGAACTTCCTAACAATAAAATAGCTAAGCTTGATGAGTTTAACAGGGTGGACACTGCTTGACATGTACAGTAAATCTCCTACAAATGAACCTTCAAGTTGCAAACTTTCAAAGATGCAAACATGCGGTCCATCAACATCAGGTGGTGAACCTGCAGCTTGCCCTCTGTTTCCTATTGCTAATGATCCTTCAGTTCTACCATCTCCCGCCTCCTCTCCCTCCTTCAGTCAGTAACTCCTCTTGCCTATTCACTCGATGCCAGCCCCTGAATGCCAGCTGTTGTACTGGACTACTGTACTTTTCAAAGTACTGTACTGTAAGATTAAAAATGTTTTCTTTATTTTTGCTTTTATTTTTTATTGTTTGTTTTTTATGTATAATTTGTGTGAAAAGTATTATAAACCTATGACAGCATGGTACTCCATAGCCAATTGTGTTAGCTGGGTACCTAGACTAACTTTGTTGGACTCACGAACAAATTGGACTTACAAACTTGCTCTTAGAACAGAACTCATTCATATGTAGGGGACTTACTGTATCATCTGTCATCCTCATGAAACCTATAGGGCTATTGCTGCTAAGTTGCTTCAGTTGTGTCTGACTCTGTGCGACCCCATAGACAGCAGCCCACCAGGCTCCCCCGTCCCTGGGATTCTCCAGGCAAGAACACTGGAGTGGGTTGCCATTTCCTTCTCCAATGCAGGAAAGTGAAAAGTGAAAGTGAAGTCGCTCAGTCGTGTCCAACTCTTAGTGACCCCATGGACTGCAGCCCACCAGACTCCTCCATCCATGGGATTTTCCAGGCAAGAGTACTGGAGTGGATTGCCATTGCCTTCTCCGACCTATAGGGCAGGCATTCATATTTTTCTCATTTTACAGAGGAGGAGGAGACAGAAGCAAAAAAATGTTAAGTCCCCTATCCAAGATCATAGACCTGGGACTTGGCAGTGCTGGATTTGAACCCAGACACTCTTGCTCCAGCGTGCACTGTTCTTAAACACTTACTTAACTGTGAGAAATGCACAGAGATGGTCTGACACTACAGGAATGGTCACCAACCCTCCATCCCTGGAGGAGGAGCCAGAACCAAGAATGAACAAGTCATGGTTGGGGACATCATGAAGGCAATTCAAGCAGCAACAGAAGGGTTGGACTAAATGACTTTCCAGACTTCTTCCAGATCTCAGAGAAGAAAATTCTGTGTCTCAGGCCATTTGGACTGTTATAACAACTGCTGTAGACTAGGTGACTCAAAAGACAAACATTTATTTCTAAGTTCTAGAGGCTGGGAAATTCAAGATCAAGATGCCAGCAAAAGGACTTCCCTGGCGGTCCAGTGGTTAAGACTCTAATGCAAGGGGCATGGGTTTGATCTCTGGTCGAGGAACTACGATGCCACAGGCCACATGGTGTGGCAAAAAAAAAAAAAGTGCTGCACATCCAGTGCTGGACAGTTGCCCTCTTGTTGTATCACATGATCAAGAGAGCAGAGAGAGGCAGCAAACTCGATTCTGTCACTCTGTATCAATATAAGGGCATTAGTCCCATCAAGAGGGCTCCATCTTCATGACCAAAGGCCCCACCCTGACATACCACCACATTGATCCATTAGGATTTCAACATGTGAATCTGAGGAGAACGCAAACATTTAGTCCATAGAACTCTGTCATTTGATTCCTTTGCCCTTAGTCATTTTTCTGAGGGAAGAGTTCCTTGGATTACTCTATTTGAAGTAGAAAGAGTGCTGGCTTGGGAGTCAGGACCCCAGATTCCAGCTTGAACTGCGGGCAGCTCTGTGCTGTGAATTATGAGGTTCCTTCAGCGGAGGTTCCTTAGCTATAAAACAAAGATGGCGGAGCTCTAACCCCTTCAACTCCGAGATCCCACAGTTCTCTGATTGGGTGTAGGGGAGGAAAAAGAAGACCACAGAAGGGAAAGGGGACCCTGCTTCGGTCCTGCCACAAAATTAATTCTACCTTTCTGGGTCCTCTTCATCACTGGAGGTATAATTAGAGGCCTGGCCAAGAAGAAACCAGTCAGGTCAGGATGAGGCTCTCAATCCCTGTGGAACTTGGCATTTTTCTCCCTTTAGGACTGAGAACCTGACAATCCAGGGCATCTCAAATTTGATCTTGCTTTTTCACAACCATGGGCAAGGGCTGATGTCAGAAATGTCCAGAAAAACTGATGGAGCAGGATTCTGGCTACATCTGCACATAGGCATTTTGAAGGGTCACCCTGCGTTTTGGCTGGACTGCTCCCTATCTCATGGTTTTCCACCTCTCTGTTGCTTTCAGAGATGCATATTTACATACGTATAAATATCTCTTTCCCTGAGGGACAATGAAGCTCAGCCAAGTGGGAATTCACTGTGATCCAGTAGCATTTGTTATGAAGGAATTTCACCAGGTCGGGGAGCAGAGACTGTCTATTCTGGACATCACCTGCTTAATAAAATATTGCACAGCTCACAGAAACTCATGCAATTTCCTTTCTTATTTTTCCCTCTTTAAATTAACAAATGGTATGCTGTTTCCCCCATTTTTGCCAATCTATATTGCAATATTTTTTTTGAGACAGTAAGCAAACACAATAAGGGTTAAACAATTTGTTAAAGGGTCTGGGGGTAAAGAGGAGTTGGGGTTTGGAAAGGGGGTTGGGGGGACTGAAATATGCCAGCAGCAGCAATAAATGCAGAGTTATGCCTCAGGCATAATATATCAAAAAATATATATAATGCATCCAGCTTAAAACTAATGATTGCCATATAATTAGATGAGAGGCATTGTGCTATAAATGTGTATTCTTTAGCGTGCTGTGATTTTACTGTAAAAAAAAAAAAAGAGAGAGAGAGAGCAAGAAAGGAGACAGAAAAACACAGAGCCCAGCAACATACTATAAAAAGAACCTTCTGTTGACTTCTCTACTGTTTAGTATTCCTTGGCTGTTCTCCCTTGGGAGTGTGTAATTAGTACTTTATGAAGAGTACATTTAAAGCAGTTTAATATTCACCTCATTCAATCTGAAACAATGTGATCCATGCTTAGACAAATCAGTGCTCCTTGCTGACATAAGCTGTCAGAACATTACCTCTGAAAAGACCTTTCAAGAGGTTTGGATGTTAATTAGTTGTCTATCATCTATAAACAGAGCAGTGAGCAGAAGGGGCTCCGACAGGCCAGAGGGATACGTCGGGAAATGCATTTTGTATGAACGCGACTTGCAGGGGGGTCTTCTCGCTCTCCCCGCCTCTCTCCCTCCCCCGCCCCCGCCCCCGTGTCAGCAGCCATGTATGCTTTGGACATCTTCCGGGCAAGAAAAGAGCTTTCCGGTGACTTCCAGGGGCACCGCCAGCCCCTAGAGGGGACTGAGGATTTAACAGGGTTCCCCACACACCACCCCTGCCCCTGACACCTGCTGGAGCCCCAGGACAGGGCCACCTGCAGGTGGGGCAGGAAGCGTGACCTCACCAGCCCACTTGGCTTGCTGGGAGGCTTTGGGGCCTGGCTGGTTCCGGCCTCCTGTGGGTGGGGAGAACGCAAGAGAAAAGAAGAGACGGAGGATCCGGTGTGCTCATGCCCATCTCCTCACTTACCTGAACACTCTGCTCCTCTGGGCGGCAAGTCTGCTATACACAGAGTTGCACGCCACAGTAGAGGACTCCCCGACATGGGAATTCACGCAACTTCCTGTGACACCCTAGCTTCTCAAGGGGCCGGCAAGGTTTAAAACCTGCAGGGCATGGAGTCCAGACCCGCCCTCCAGCATGAACTCCCCAAGCACATCCTGCAAGGACCAGGGTCAAGACTGCCTTTATGAGCAGTCCAGGGATTTGAACTAGCTGTCCTTTATTCCAGACTTAGAAGGCCCTTGTGTGAAGCACTTCCTGGCATACTGAAGGTGCTTGCTAAGTAGTGTCAGGACATCATTCTGTTCCTTCCAGGCTCGTAATTCCAAGATGGCGTGGCAGCTGGCCGCAGGAACCTCCTTCCATGCTAGGGTCAAGCACCCCCCACCCACTCAGCTGCTTTCCCCGCTGGTCTTCCTTTCCCCCTTCCCAGCACCTCACCTTCCTTCAGTGGCACCAGCCCCCGCAGCCTCTGCATTCAACTTTCATTCCATCAGCAGGCACTAAATCCCTAGTATGCACATGGCACTATGCTTCATTCTAGGGGATCAAAGATGAGTAAGTCGTGGTCTCAGCTCATGGGGCCTTTCAGATCAGATCAGATCAGATCAGTCGCTCAGTTGTGTCTTTGCGACCCCATGAATCGCAGCACGCCAGGCCTCCCTGTCCATCACCAACCCCCGGAGTTCACTCAGACTCACGTCCATCGAGTCAGTGATGCCATCCAGCCATCTCATCCTCTGTCGTCCCCTTCTCCTCCTGCCCCCAATCCCTCCCAGCATCAGAGTCTTTTCCAATGAGTCAACTCTTCGCATGAGGTGGCCAAAGTACTGGAGTTTCAGCTTTATCATCATTCCTTCCAAAGAAATCCCAGGGCTGATCTCCTTCAGAATGGACTGGTTGGATCTCCTTGAAGACCCATAAACTTATTATTACAGTTTGGGGTAATTATAAATAGTGTTAGAGAAGCAATATAACTCAGTGGTTAGGCGGGAGGGCACTGGGATCATACTGCCTGGATTCAGATCCCAGCCTTACCCCCTTAACACCTGCCCAGCAGGTTTATTTAGCTGCTTTGAGCCTCAGTTTCCTTATCTGTAAAATGGGGATGAGACTATTTCATAGGTTTTTGAATGTTAGATGACATAATTCAGTAAAGTGCTTAGCATAAGGAAGTAATAAGTGTTCAGTTAAGGTTTGTGCTTCCCCCCCAACACCCACCCACCCCACTCCTGCAATAGAGGGCTATCAAAATCCCTGAAGGTGGAAGAAAGAGATATTAACTGTGCCTGGGTAGTCCTGGAAGGCTTCCTGGAGGAGGTGACATTCGAGCTATGTTTTCAAGGAATGAGTAGAAGTTTACCAGGTAAAGAAGTAATGGAAGGACTTTCTAGGTACAGGAACAGTGAATTATAGGTTAAAGGGGGCACAGGAATGAGTAGGGTGTTTGAAATATGAAGACACAGCCCCCGTATGCCGTGTCACACCCCTGAGTTCCAGACTGGGAGGCTGGTCCCAGGTGACCCTTCAGAATCAGCGAGTGGATGGCACCGGTACACAGCAGAGAGTGCTCTGGGTTCCACAGCTGGGTCGTGATGGGGTTCTTTTAATATTCATTTTTATTTATTATTTATTTGGCTGAGCCAGGTCTTGGTTGTGGCTCTTTGATCTTCGTTGTGGCATGTAAGATCTTTTAGTTGCAGCCTGCTAGATGTGATATCTAGCTCCCTGATCAGGGACCCAACCCAGGCCCCCTGCATGGGAAGCATGGAGTCTTAGCCACTGGACCACCAGGGAAGTCCCCTGGTCACTTTTATTATTAATGGAAAAATACAAGTGTGTGTGTGTGGGGATGGGTTTCAGAACTTCTTCCTTCTCTAGCTTTTAACTTGACCAGAAGCCAGGACTCAAGACAATCTGGGAGTCCCCGGGGCCCTCTCAGCAAAGCCCCCTTCTGTGTGTGGGGGCCTCTTCTAGACCCGCAGACTTCCAGGCCACCCTCACTTGAAAACAAAGCTGGTGGTAGAGCCAAGGTCTCCCACCCCACAATCAGCCACTCAACATGACCCAGGTCTTCCTTTCGTCATGAAACCTTGGGCCTCTTCCTATGGAGCAAAGCCTTGGCCACCTTATAAACTATCCCAGATTCTGGGAGGGTGCTATCTGCCCCGCCACACCCAGGACAGGGCAAGGTGCCTGCTGCTGGGTAGACAGCAGGCACCTCATATGTAGAACCCTCACAACAGTTCTCCGAAGTAAGTAGGCATTATTACAGCCATGGGGCAGACAATTCAGTAACCCTGAGGGAGGTTACAACATGATCCAAAGGCCTGCAGGCAGGCAAGCAGCAAAACTGGGGATCTTAACCTTGCTGGGTTGGGAAGATCCCCTGAAGAAGAGAATGGCAATCCACTCCCATATTCTTGCCTAGAGAATCCATAGACAGAGGAGACTGACACTCCATAGGGTCGCACAAGAGTCAGACTAACACTTTCAAGACTTTTCTATTTCCAAACTCCCTCACCCCAACACTTATTCTAGGCCAGGGCAGCAAACTACAGCCCATGGGCCACACTGGCTGTTTTTATAGGATTTGTGAACTATGAATGGTTCTTACTTTTTTTTTTTAATTTTTGGTTGCATTGGTCTTTGTTGTTGCGTGAGGGCTTTCTCTGGTTGTGGCATGTGGGGCTATTCTCTGGTTGTGATGCATGGGCTTCTCATGACAGTGGCTTCTCTTGTTGCGGAGCACAGGCTCCAGAGTGCCTGAACTTCAGTAATTGTGACACAAGGGTTCAGCCGTTGTGGCACATGCAGAGTTGCCCTGAAGCAGATGGAATCGTCTCCGGCCAGGGATCAAACCTGCATTGGCAGGCAGATTCTCAACCCCTGGGAACAGGAGGGAAGTCCTCCTGTTTCTTACATTTTTAAAGAAAATAAAGATGGAGTAGGAAATGGCAACCCACTCCAGGATTCTTGCCTGGAAAATTCATGAACAGAGAACCCAGAGGGCTACAGCCCATAGGGTTGCAAAGAGTCAGACATGACTAAGCGACTGAAGTGCACACATGCAAGAAAAGAAATAAATAAAGAACTTGTGACCAGAATCGCATGTGGCCCATGAAGCCTAAAATATTTATTGCTACATAGACCTTTGCAAAAAATTTTCCAACCCTGCACTGGAGCCCATGAGGCCACCCAGGGGACATTTGATTTGGTACCAGATATTGGGTACCAGAGATTCAAGTCGAAAAGCCACAGTACAGAAGGCAGATATTTGATCAGTACAATTTTGCTCTGTGATCCATCACTTCAAAGCTATTTTTAAAACATATTTATTTATTTTTATCTATTTGTCTTCACCGGGTCTTAATTGCAGCACTCGGGATTTTCAGTCTTCGTTGCAGTACCAATTCAGTTCAGTCTAGTCGCTCAGTCCTGTCGGACTCTTTGCAATCCTATGGATTGCAGCACGTCAGGCTTCCCTGTCTATCACCAACTTCTGGAGCTTGCTCAAACTCATGTCCATTGAGTCGGTGATGCCATCCAACCATCTCATCCTCTGTCATCCCCTTCTCCTCCTGCCTTCAATCATTGCAGCATGTGGGATCTTTAGCTGTGGAATGTGGGATCTAGTTCCCTGACCAGGGATTGAACCCAGGCTCCTGTGTTGAAAGTGTGGAGCCATAGCCACTGGACCACCAGGAAACTCCCAAAAGCCACTTTTTAAAGCTGATTTTATTTATTTAGTTAGTTAGTTTTTATGTTTGGCTGTGCTGGGTCTTCATTGCTGCACGAGCTTTTCTCTGGTTGCAGTGAACAGTGGTTACTCTCTAGTTGTGGTACTCAGGCTTCTCACGGCAGTGTCTTCTCTTGCTGTCGAGCACAGGTAGGCTCTAGGCCATGTGGGCCTCGGTAGTTACAGTCCTTGGGCTCAGAAGTTGCAGTTCCCAGGCTCTAGAGCACCAGCTCAATAGTTGTGGTGCACAGGATTAACTGCTCCGCTGCATGTGGCATCTTCCTGGACCAGGGATTGGCAGGCAGATTCTTTACTATCAAGCCACCAGGGAAGCCCCCAAAGCCATGTTTTAAAAAGTCTTTAATACAGATGAGACAGGGCTGAACGGAACACCAGTAATTTCTCTCTCTGCACAGCCTTTATAGTTGATAATGAAATTCTTCACACACAATGTCTGTTTTCTGTAGTTAGTATTCCCACTTTTTGAGTGAAAAAATGGAAAAACTGAGAGGGAAAAAGGCTGATTTAGGGGTACCTAGGAGAAGGCAATGGCAACCCACTCCAGTACTCTTGCCCGGAAAATTCCATGGACGGAGGAGCCTGGTAGGCTGCAGTCCATGGGGTCGCTAAGAGTCAGACACAACTGAGCGTCTTCACTTTCACTTTTCACTTTCATGCATTGGAGAAGGAAATGGCAACCCACTCCAGTGTTCTTGCCTGGAGAATCCCAGGGACAGGGGAGCCTGGTGGGCTGCCGTCTATGGGGTTGCACAGAGATGGACACGACCGAAGCGACTTAGCAGCAGCAGGGAATATCCTCCCCAGGCCCCATAACCTCAAGGTCAGTGTTCTTTCTGTCACACCAGGGCTGCTTCTGAGTCCTGGGCATCTGGAAAAGGAGGCAGAGACAGTGCCAAGGCTGACCAGAAGGGAAGCAAGAGTGATGACCGTTGGTCCCAGCATCTCTCACTTGGTGTACAGAGTGCCTTTATATGCATCTCAGAGTTCCCTTTGTAACACAAGCCCAACTATCCTGGAGCTGTTTCAACCACTGAGTCAGCCCTCAAGAAGAGTACCCCCAATTGGCTGTGTCTTGGGGGTGATCCTAGCCCACCACTCATCAAGCTCAATAAAGTGCCCTCCAGGGCAGAGATGATTTCCTGTCCCACCAGCCAGCTGTGTGACCTAAGACCAGCCACCATCCCTCTCTGTGCCTCCCTTTCCTTCCTGGGAAATGGAGTCAGTGATCCCCATGCCCTACTCAGCCCACATGGGACTCTGGAAGAGTGCATGAGATCACGTCTGTGTGGGGCTTTGCGGAAGGAAGCAGCAGGAGCACAGGAGTATTATTTTTTGGCTCTCACTGGGCAGCTGCGATGAAGCTGCAGAGATGCACAAACCTTTCAGAGGCCTTGGAAGCCCGTCCCAGGAATGCCGTGAGAAGGCTGTGTGTCAGCACCAGCCGAGGCTTCCGAGTCACTGGGCAGTGAGTTCAGAGCCCAGCTCAACCACTCACCAGCTTTGGTAAACCACCCAATTGCTTTTGGCCTCAGTTTCCCCACCTATAAAATGGGAATAATCCCAACCACAGAGGACTGGTGTGGTTAAGGATTAAATCAACTAATCCCTGGCACCCATGACCATGATTGCTGTGGACCTTGTCAGGACACCTCTTTGTGTTTCTCCCTGAACTATCTCTAAATAAGCATACATGTCCTCCCCCTGTGATGCCCCTCAGGATGGCCTTCTGCAGCAGGTATAGGCTGGACTTACCGAGAGCCTCCTTTTGAAAAAAGAAAAGTGAGAACTGAGGCAGTGAGCATAGGCCTCTCCTTGCATCACCCAGGCGGCTTGTGAACCTCAGGGCTTGGGGTCCAAGGCCAGGGGACTAGATGAGGCCAGATGTCCTCCAGGGCCTTACCCTTGAGCAGTGGTAGAGAGGGGCCCTGAGTTCTAGACCTAGTAGTCCTAACCCTAGCAGCCAAAACTCTTGGCCTGGCCGGCCACCCGAGGAAAGCAGGCCACAGAGCCCTTCCCTCATCACCCTCACCAGGTGCAAAATGAAAGGCCTCGCTGAGCCCAGGAATAAATGAGCTGGCTTGGGGCAGACGTGGGCTTCCCAGGTGATGCTAGTGGTAAAGAACCTGCTTGCCAATGCAGGAGACATAAGAGACGTGGTTCGATCCCTGGGTTGGGAAGATTTCCTGGTGGAGGGCATGGCAACCCACTCCAGTATTCTTGCCTGGAAAATCACATGGACAGAGGAGCCTGGTGGGCTGCAGTCCATAGAGTCTCAAGAGTCAGACAAGACCGAAGTGACTTAGCATGCATGCACCCACAGGGGCAGACGAAAATGAACTGTCTTCCTGGGCCTCTTTTTGTAGGGCAGGAAGGGACACAGAGGTGGGGGATTAGATGCCTACAGAAGAGGTCTCAGGTCGGGAGGAGCAATGATGAAGTCGTGGTTGAAGTTGGTCCAGCGAGGGAGCCAAGAGATCCTTCCAGCAGAGGGTGTGAGAACCAGCCCCAAACTGACCTAGGCCTCTTGCATCTCACACCAAAGCTGTCGAGCCAATCGGCCGAGAGAAGGTCTGGATTAGTCACCAGTTTTGACAAGGAGTTAAATCGGTTACGTAACAGCCTCCCTTGCTCTCCACTGGCTCTCCAGAGCTGGGCTCTCTCTCAGGGTAGAGGGGCTGGGGCAGGAAGCGGGTGACATTCTGGGAGCAGTGGGGCTCTTAGGTTCCCGCAGGGGCCCTCCTCCTGCCTGCTTCAGCCCTCCCGGGCCAGAAGGAGGCGCCAGCTGTTCACCTCCTGTCTGAATCGTGGCCACCCTGCCTCCCCCACAACCCACGCTAGCCTTGCAACCCTACTGCTCTCAGCACTAAGCTTCAGCAGCAAGGATGCCCCTGCCAATGAGTTCAATTGTCTCTCAGCTTATGGCAGCTCAGAAGCACTTGGAGCGCCCCTGGGCCCACTTCCCTTGCTTAATTTGTTAGAAGACATCTTTATAGTAATTATTTTCATCAACATTTAGGTAACACCTTTGGTTGTGCCCTGTTCAAGGCATTGTAGGGGCGCCAAATGTGAATAAGACACAGACACGCGGTAGCAGAAGTAGCTTGGAATTATAACACCTTTCCTCCAGAGAGAGAGCACTTTCAGGTAAAGGAACTCAAAGCCATGGGCCCCATTTCCTGCTGAGGGTCAAATTAATTTTTTTTATTTATTTTTTATACCAATTTGGCTGCGCTGGGTCTTCCTTATGGCACTTGGGGCTTCCCTAGTCTCGGAGCACAGGCTCTAGAGCGCAAAGGGCTCAGTAGTTGTGCTGCATGAGAGCTTAGTGGCCCTGTGGCATGTGGGATCTTAGTTCCCTGACCAGGAATCGAGACCACGTCCCCTGCGTTGGGAAGTGGATTCTTAACCACTGGAACACCAGGGAAGTCCCTGAGGGTCTGATTTAATCCCTGCATACAGGCAGAGAAACCAACCTTGACCTGAGAAACACTGGGGACACTGCAGGCTTCTAGTGGCCGGAGTTTCTGGCTGATTAACTCACCCACTGCTTGCTCATGGCTGAAGAGTGTTCAACAGTATTAATAATGGACAATGAGGATGAGGACAATGATGACAAAAGTAATGTTAGAGAAGAGTACATGTGTCCCATTTTGGCCCCAAGCCCACGGGACTTTAATCCTTCCTTCCTCCCTATTGGCACGTCTCTTACACACACAGGATAATAGAAAACAGGAGTAGAAGTTTGGGAAACGTTTAAGAATCATTCACACAGGCCTCTGACTCCAAGCAGGACTTGACTAACTCATCCAGGAAGAATCATTATTGCAGCTAGTGAGTGAATGCAGGAGTCCGTGAGTAGGTCGGGGCCTTCTTGGACCCTTCCTCCCCTTCCCAAGCGTGAAAGTGAAAGTATTAGTTGCTAGTGCTGTGCTGTGCTGTGCTTAGTCCCTCAGTTGTGTCCAACTCTTTGCGACCCCATGGACTATAGTCCACCAGGCTCCTCTGTCCATGGGATTCTCCAGGCAAGAATGCTGGAGTAGGTAACCATTCCCTTCTCCAGGGCATCTTCCTGACCCAGGAATCAAACCCAGATCTCCCATATTGCAGGCAGATTCTTTACTGTCTGAGTCACCAGGGACGTGTAAGTGAAGGGAAAGTCCCCAGCTCAGACTCTACAGGACTGATAACACCAAGGACCACATTCCCTGCTCATCACCCTGCCAGATTTGTGACAATTAGGAACTGACAGAGATCTCAGAGATAGCCTAGTCTAGACTTCCCATTGTACAGATGAGAACACAGAGGCCCAGAGAGGAGAGATGACTTACCTGGGGCCACACAGCAGAGCTGGGACTCAAACTCCTATCTCCTTTTTAAAAAATATTTAGTTTTGTTTATTTATTTATTTGGCTTTGCCAGTCTTAGTTGTGGCCTGCAGGATCTTCAGTCTTCATTTCGGCCTGCAGGATCTAGTTCCCTGAGCTGGGGTGGAACCCAGGCCCCTGCATTGGGAGCGAGGAGTCTTAGCCACTGGACCACCAGGGAAGTCCCCCATCTCCTTTCATTATGCTGTGAAAACCAGACAGAGAAAGGCAATGGAGGAAGCTAGTCAGGGAAGCTATTGTATTAGGTGCCCCTTCTTGAAGAGATCGACATGATCCATAATTCCTGCCTCTCTGGCTCCAAAGCAGGCAAGTAACAGCTTTGCACAGAGGAGCAGCTGTGGTCATGCAAGCGGTCATGATGCCACGTCAGTGTGTTTGCAGAACAATGGGCCTTTCCCCTGTGCTCAGCTACCTAGAAAAGAGTCTAAAGGGGTAAACGACTCTCCGGCCCCCAGGCAAATTCCTGATGAGAACCTGATTCAACTTTTAGCTCCCAAAGATCTCTCCAAGTGTCTACTTGGTATAAGCTGTCCCAGCAATGTTTACAGCCAATTAGAGACAATTAAAGGATTAAGTGGGAAACCTTGGGTTGATGTAGCCCACACAATCACTCACTCATTCAACAAGCTTCTAAGAGTGTCTACTCTGAGAGGATTCAGCAAGGAAGAAGATTGGGTCTCTGAGCTTAGTACACCCTCAGTCTACTAGATGAGACAGAAAAAGGAGGGGCTTTAATTGCTACAATGCAAGACATTTAGGGGCTTCCTTGGTAGCTCAGTGGTGAAGAATCCACCTGCCAATGCAGGAGACTCGGGTTCAATTCCTGGGTGGGGAAGATCCCCTGGAGAAAGAAAGGGCAACCCACTCCAGTATTCTTGCCTGGGAAATCCCACGGGCAAAGGAGCCTGGTGGGCTACAGTCCATGGGGTCACAAAGAGTCAGACATGGCTTAGCGACTAAACAACAACAAAGACATTTGGGAAGCACAGGGAAGGTGAGGAGTCAGGCAGCTTTGCAGAGGAGCCGTCAGACCCTGGGAACTCGGGAGCCACCTCAAAGCGCATGCTGGCCAATGCATCTGATCTATCTGCTCTCGGGTTTCTCTTTGCCCTTCATCCCTCCCCGGCCCCAGAGCTCAGACATTCTGTTTTTCATGGGAATGTAGACCCTCACTAACCCCTAGCTCCAGCCTCTGCCTTCAGATTTTCCTTTTCCATCATTTTCCCCATTTGGGACCCCAACCAAGCCCACACCCTATGGATGGACGGGTAGGCTCGGTGTGGAGGTTGCAGGGAGGGGCCCCACCAGACTTACCCCGACAGATGTGCTCTGTCCCCCGCACAGCTGTCCAGCCATCCCATCTGCACTCACTTCCTGCCTCCCGGCTCCAGCCCCTCACACCTCCCACACAGGGGTGGGGAAGTCTGGTCCAAAAGCCAGTATCGAGCCCCCCCACCCTCCCACCCACCAGCACACCAAAGCCAGTAGGCCAGGAGCCTGGCTCCCACCCTCCGCCCTCCTCCACAAGGAGTAGTGGCCTGGGAAGGACTTTGGCAAGGTGGCCTCTCTGGGGGGCTCTGCCTCAGGGTTCAATCTCAGGCACTGGGCAGCTGTGGGAGCCGCCCAGCTTCTCCAGTGCTCCTAACACTGATTGTCCTCATAAAACTCACTCCAGTGTCACTGATCTGATTTCATTATTTGGTCAAAACTAAGGAGTCTGCTTCGCTCTGGCTAGGTGTCTCCACGGGAAGGAGAAACTATTTTCAAAACAAGTTTGATGTGAAAAGATGTCCCAGCTAAAAGTCTGCCCTGATGCCCTTGCAGCACTGACTCATTGTTGAAGTCCATGCAGTGACCCCAGTTTCGACGCCGGGAGGTGGGAGGAAACAGGAAATCTCTCGAGGAAGTGACTTCTCTGGAAACCTGTGTGTTCCTGGGATGTGACCAGCTGCCTCCTGATCACTGAGCAGGGCACATACGTTCTCTGGGATGATAAGGATGGTTCAGGCAGCTCTGTGGCTCCCATGAGCTGAAATTATTTAAGGACAGGAACAGCAGCCCTGTAGCCCCAGCCCTAACTCCATCCATGGTAGGCCCTCACTAAGAGTGTGCTGAACCAGGCTACCAGGCTATTCCCTGGCCACCTGCCTCTTGCGTCACACAGGCAAGTGGGGAATCTGATTAACCATCACGGTTTGCTCTTAGGAAACTCAAATTGGGCAATCAGGAAAAGGAGATGTGTCACCATATGTCTCCATGACAGAGAATGGGAACAGGAGAGTACTGGAGTAATGAGAAATTTGACTATAAAATTAACAGGTATCTTCTACTCAACCCAGAGTCTTTTCTTTAATACTGTGTCCCAGTGCATTGGCAGTGAGGGAGAAAGATGATAAATTGTTCCCTTTTCCTAGAAACAAAAAATGTCTTACAAGTATGTGCAAACCCCAGGATCCTGTATCTCTTGAACGGGATTACCTGGGTAGGAACAGGCTTCTCCAGGCAGAAATGAGCCCCTACAACAAGGGCTGGTGCCAAGAACAAAAGCTAAGGGTTAACTCAACCTTTCTAGTTGCGAGAAGGGGTTGTCTTCTTGACCACCATTTTTGAATGAGGGGAAATTCCAATTTGCCCCACTGTTCCCACCACAATCACAGACACACCCAGCCTTTGTATATGACTTTAAGTGAGGGGCATTGCTAGCCTTCCTGCCCAGCTGGAAACCCATTAATGTGGACATCCATTCAGGTTTTTCAAATTGCTCACTCTCACAGCCTCAGATGTGACCAGACAGCTGTGGAGTTCGGTTACTTTATTTTCAAAGTGTTTTGCTAAGTATCTAAGAAAGAACCTTTCTTTCACAAAGACATCCATGTCACCGTTTTTCCACTTTACAAATCTGGCCGCCGTAACCATGGCGGAGTCCCTGAAAATTCAGGTCCCAGCCTGAAAACTCTGATCATCTGATAAGTTTGAGCCTCTTGTAACAGAAGGAGAAGGTGGATGAGAGATGGCTGATGACAAGAGGGATGAATGACAGCTGGGCAGGAAGGCAGGCTGATAAGCCCACAGCAGGCAAGGAGCCCCATCCCCACCCAGGGCCTTTGAGGCAGGCTGCTTGGCAAAAGGAGACACTCCTTTGTTTTAGGAATGGTTAATTTATGCCCCTGTGGTTTCAAGCAAGAGCAACCCAAAGTTTTCTTTAAACACACACACACACACACACTCCCCTTCCCTCTCCTCCTCCTCTCCTCCTCTTCCAAAGCGAGGCTCCTCTCCCCTAGCCCAATGATATGGGGCCTCTTTACTTAAGAGAAAGGGACAAACCATATTCACCAGTTCACCCAGATTATTCCACTAGTTCATGGCAGTAGGGAAGCCCTAAGACCACACAGAGGTTCCTGAGTATCAGACCCAAGTTCTCCAAGCCAACGGGATGATGGAAGGAAGGGAAAGAGCTTCATTCTGACCACCTGCAAGGGTCAAAAACAGTCTTGCGGGCCCTCAGAGACCCAGGTTTTACAACATAACAGCCTCTATAGGCCTCTGAATCGAGGACCCTAGCGTTTGCTCTCCTAATCTAGGGACCTCGGTTTAGGGTGGCCCCCCTCACTCACCCCAACCCCGTCTAGAAGCAGGAGGCTCGACCTTGGAGCCCCTGCAGCATGGATTCCCTGGACCAGATTTCACAACGCAGCGCTGAGTTTACTACAAGTTTCAGACAAAGAAGGTGTGTCAGAGCCGAGAGCATGCTTCTGCCCGCTGCGTGGGCGTCAAGTTCAATACCTTCTTGTCAACACTTGAATGTGTTGAACATCACTCACAAGGGCATTCTTTAAGAAACCTATTAACTTAATTACCCAGGCGGTTTCCCGCCCCCCCTCCCCCTATCCATGCATCTCATATAAAACTTTGGCTTTCTTCCTCTCTGAGATACTTTTGATGTTACTCCTCTCCCCTTGGCACAATACCATCTTGTTTATTTCTCTAACAGTTAGTCAGGGTGGCTGCACTGGTTAGTCTGACTCCTTGGCTCAGGTCTTAGCGCTGTAGGGAGCTGAGAGAGAGCAAAGTGTGACTCTAGTGATGGAGGAGAGGGTTGTCTGGCATCGTCTTCTCACTGCCTGATAGGAGTGGGAATCTAGAGGAAGAGGGCAGTGAAGGTATAAACCAGTTTCCACAGCATGTGCCTGCAAATGCAGGAGATGCAGGTTTGATCCCTGAGTGAGGAAGATCCCTTGGAGGAGGAAATGGCAACCCACTCCAGTATTCTTACCTGGAAAATCACATGGACAGAGGAGCCTGGCAGGCTACAGTCCATGAGGTCTAAAGAGTCAGACACAACTTAGCGACTAAACCACAACACAGGGTGTGCTCCCTCCTTCTTCTAGAAGGGGAGAGAGAGGATGCACCCAGAGATGCAGGTCAATCAACAGGCAATTAGTAAACACTAGCCATGTGCCTGGAACCATCCACTTAGATCTTGAAAGAAGAGAAAACTCTGCCCAGATCAGTTTCTCCAAATCCCAACCGCATGCACATCCCAGTCCCTGGGAAATGAAAGAGTTAATTTGGTAAAAGTCATCTCACACTAGAAATCAGGAAAACTAGGTTCCAGAGCCACGCTGCCTATAAGCGGTCCCCTGGATACCAGGGCCCTGAACTGGTTCCTCTGGGAAAGGGAGAGAGTAGACAGCGATAAGGGGTCTCTGGACTCTCTTCAGATCTCATCAGCCACAGCTCATCTGAGCTCCCATGGGCTGTTGGCAGCTTCCCACCCACTCGGGGAATCCCCTCAAAGGAAGGGAAGGAGAGGTGATGTCCAGACAGGGAAGCAAATTGCGACCATCTAAGGGAGTTGATCCATGTGCTGTGTTTGGTGGCCAGGCCCTGGACAGTGACTCGCCTCTCAAGGAGGGAGGAGATGAGGAGAGGCAGGGACTGGGAAGGGAATGACTTTCCGCTCTAGCAGGGTCAGTAGAGGTCATGAGCCCAGGAAGGCAACTGTGCTCCTAGGGCTAACATCACATAGAGGGGACCTCTTGCCCACTAATCTAAGGCCAGAAAAGCTACACAGAGGCCCAACAGACATGTCGGGAAGGTGCCAACCAGCCAGACCTCAGGCTCCCATTCATTGTATTGTGGGAAATCCGGGCTGCCAGCTATGATAAAGGCGGGACACACCCCACAGCTTTCTTGCCAAACCCATGAAGAACCAAAAAGCAATTTTCAGACCTTTCCAACCATCCCCATTCTCTCTCCTCCTTCCAGGGAAGCAAGAGCACTGGAGCAAATTCAGAAACTCCAGCAGAGCTCTGTGGGATACCCGCTTCTGTACGCACACCTCAGATTATCCCTTCCCCAGTCCCAAGAGCAGGCCCCCTAGACTCTCCGTGGACCAGTGTGGGTCTGCAGAGCCAAGAGGCATTGGTGTGGTGAGTCCTCTGTGTGGAATTATAGAGTTATAAGGGACCTAATGGGCCATCTGATCCAACCCCCAGCCTCTGGACAGGTCTGCTGCCCAGTCGCTCACTTGCTGTGAGTGGTCCTGAGTGCCCGGTGATGGCAAGTGGTCAGTGCCTCACGGCTTCCAGGCAGGGAGGGCTCATCTCCCGGGAAGCGCTTGCTTGTGGGGAAACCGGAGACTACCTGATGTTATTCCCACCCACCTCCCTGACTCAGGGCTGATTAAAGCCTGGTGACCTCTGATTCACACCATCCCCCTTCTTCACTCACCCCTAGCAACCCCTCCATGTGTGTGCAGTGGTAGAGGGGGAGCAGTGCTGGTGGAGGCCGAGGTTTTGACCCTCAGCACCCTCTCCTCCAAGGCGTCCAGCCTGCAGTTTCACTCTGATGCAACTCTCCGCCAGGCGGTTCCGTGACCCAAGCACCCTGAGGCTTAGGTACCTTCCCGGGCAGAAGAGAAGGCATCTCCTTCTATCCACATTCTGGCCTTGTCCCGTCACTCACTGGCTGGTGGGCTTCTCTCCCCACCCACAGAGGGTTCCTCTCAGTGGTCCCTTCCACCTCAGCCATATAGGTTTTGAGCCTCCATCATACCCAAAGAGCCTAGGAACACCATCTTTTCAGGGGATCCTCCCTTCTCTAAAGGTGTGGGGGGATCTGCTGTGGCTGAGGCTTGGCAGGAGGGCAAAGCAGCAAAAGCTAATTTATCTCCCTTCCATACCTCCCTATGTGGTGTATACACAGGTGTGTGTGTGTGTGTGTGTGTGTGTGTGTGTCCAAGTTGTTGGAGTTGACTAAGAGTCTAAGCATTGCCTAAGCCAGGGCCCAGGTCCAGGTGAAGCCCCTTCCCCACCACCCCCAGTCTGGGACCGACATCCCCTCCAATGCCAGGGCCCCCGGCTCTGTGGGAGAGAGCACTTGCAGCCCAGGGCTCCTGCTCACACACTCACACATTCCCTGAGAAAGCCCCCTGGGGCCTCCGTGGGAAGGCTTTCCAGGAGACTTTTATGGCAAGAGAGGAAGTCTGGGGCATCATTAAAACAGCTCAAGCCAAGGAGTGGGCAGAAGCCTAGCAGCAGAGTCAGGCCACAACCTTCCCCATCTAAGAAGCCTTGAACTCCTTTCCTAGTCTCAAGCTGTTCAGTTAGGCAAGATCCCCATAGTCTCACTGCTGCCCCTCAAACCACCTCCCCCTTGTGCACACATCTATGTGTATGCACACACACACACACACATGCACAGGTGAATCACACATATACACACAAACACCTAACTGGATGCTCACACTGACTCACCCAGATCTGACCATCGAAGGCTCCAGCCCAAAGAAGCACTGAACTTAGAGCTGCAAGTCTATAAGCAGGAGGCTCGACCTTGGAGCTCCTGCAGCACTTGGAGCTGGGAGAAAACCTTGAGCCTTGGGCACCTTCCTCAAGAAATTATCTTCATTATTTAACAGAAGAAGGCACTGATCGGCTCCCAGATCCAAGGCCCAAGGTCACCCAGCTCCGAGTCCAGAACCCCATGGCCTCTCACAGGTAGCCTATCAGGAAGCTGAGCTCAGAAGAGAGGCGGGTTCCCCTCAAAGGCTTATGGAGGAGGCAGGGCGTGGATGAGGCAGGGGACCTCCAGGGAGTCCAGTGCTAGGTATCATTTAGGGGTCTGATGTCCAGCTCAGTAGCTACTAGCCACATGTGCTGATTTTAATTAAAATTAATTAAAATTAATTAAAATTTAATAAAGCATTTTAAAATTCAGTTCCTCAGCAACACTAGCCATATTTGAAGTGTTCAAGCCACGTATGGCTACAAGTTACTGTATAAGACAGTGTGGATCTGCAGCATTTTCATCATCACAAAATGTTGTATTGGATGAAGATGTATTGCCGCTCAGGAGAAGGTGAACTAGGGAAGCCAAAATGAAGAAATCAGTTTCCTGATAGAAGGCTGAGGTTCATGTGGGAAGGAGAGGAGGAGAAGAGAGGGGTGAAGAGGAAGAGACTGGAGAGAGAAGAGAGAATGGAAGAGGAAGAGGCTGAAATAAAAGAGAAGGGAAGGGAGGCAAGGGAAACCCTGTGGCCTAGAGCTGACCAGCTGCTCCTAGTCTGGGAGACTGACACTCTCCCTCATCCTCCTCCAGAAAGGCCAGAGAACAGAACCACAGGTCCCGCAGCCAGGGGCCACAGATAGGCCATCTGGTAGTTATCCAGACTGAAAGAGTTCAACCTGTCCCCAAACAGATCAGCCCTCACGTCCAGGCCTCTCTCCATCCCCAAGGGTGGCTTTCACACCAGGACTCCTGGACTTGCAGAGATGGCCCCGCCCCTTTCCATTGTCAGGGGGTGGGGGCGGGGCACATCTAACAGGGATGGCCCTGAGACCCTTTTACAGATCACTGAAGCAAAAATGTTTCTTGGGAAAAAAGAAGGAAGCAAGCAAACTGAAATATTAATGCTGCTTCTGCCATGAGTTGGGTGCACTGTTCAAGTCAAGGGACAACACCTCGACTCAATTCCATAGACAGATAAATCTATCATGTCATGTTCTCCCACATCCTCTGATGTTTGAAAGACTGCACTGAGCTGGATAAAGAGCATCACACCTGTGATCAGCATTATCTGGGTTTAATCCCACTTCTGCCACCTAATGACCTGGACAAATGGCTGCCCTCCCCCAGCCTCTTTTTCCTGCCTCGTGGGGTCATCAGGGTGATCAGGTGCACCGATGAATGTGGAACACCTGGACCAGGCCTGCACTGAGTGTGTGCTAGTCCCTCGCCTTCAGCCCCAGCCTCTGCTGGAGGAGCAGGAGACAGAGCAGCAGGGGCACAAGATGCTCTGGCAGAGCTCGGGACCAGAGGAGATGCAGAAGAAGCACTTGGGAGAGAGCACCTGAGGAAGGCTTCAGAGTGGAAAAGAAGTGGGAACCAGTCTATAAAGATAAGGAGAATCAGAGGAGGACATCTGAGACAGAAAACACAGAACCAAGCCCACAGAGAACCTCAACTCTTACTAGTCAAGCTGAGGGCCTGAGGAGAGCTCTCAGCCTCACATGGGTAAATCCTCCAGTCACAGGGTCCCAGGCCCTCCCTGAGTCACCTGCCCACCCCAAGACCCTCCAGATCCCACCTCAAAATCTGGTTGCCAATGCCTCTGCAGAACCTAAGGCTAGGGAAGTGTTGACCCATCATAGTCCAGACCCCTCTCAGTGCTCCCACAGCGGCACTCAGTATCCCCTAACTCCGGAGGGCACTGGAGAAAGTGACCTGCCACTGTCCAAAAAGTTTCCTCCCCCAGGCCAGAAGGAGTGGCCCAGAGGAGATTTAGGAAGATCTGGACTGGTCCTTCAGCCCAATTTGAGCTCATCCAGGGTGGCCCAAGAAATTCCAGCAAAGGGAAAAGGAATCATCTCTTCCCTTCAGCATTGATTTCCTGAACACAGGCCCCCTTTGTTACAAGGTGCAGGCAGAGTAACCTTGGACTCTGAGTCAGGAGGCTTAGATCATGGGCCAGGACACCTGGATTCCATTCTGTAACCTCGGGCAAGTCACTTCACCTGTTGGGAGCTTGTGTTCCCCACCTGCAGATTGGGGTGATAAGCCTTGTCCTTCTGCCTCCTTGGGAAGAAGAGTTAAATGATGCTATGGCGTGAAAGTGCCTGAGAGGCCTCTGGATAGGAGAGTGGCCAACACATGTATCGGATGGTGGTTGTTACTGCCTGCTAACCACGACACCACCTCCAAGTGACTCACCTCACCTGTTGGCTCTCAGAGACTCTCTAAAGGTGCTTTTCCTACTGCGGTGCCCCCCTGCTGAGAGGCCAAGTGGGAAGCGAGGGCAGTGCTTTTTCTGTCTGGCGGTTGTCAGGGGGCGACTTCTCCAAGGCAAGGACACTGAAAATGGGAGGTCGGTGAGGGGCCCAGGAATCTGCCTCTTGGGATCCTCTGCCCTCCTCTGACCCCAATTATCTGCAGATGGCCTGGAGGCAGGGCTAGGCCAGTGCCCAGATGGGAACACTGAGGCTTCAGGCTGACTCATTAGAGTTTCTTGCCATTGGAAGACCTTGTAATGATGGCCTGTGGCTCTCATCCAGATGCTGACCAAAAGACCACAGATAGGCAGCTCCGGAACTCTGGGAAAAGCAAATCAGCCTGTCCGTCCATCCTCTGGGGCGTGTGTGGGGACTTAGATTCTGCTCATCCCACCTGCTTCAGATGTTACCAGCCACCACGGCCCCATGGCCACTCCCAGAGGCTTGCCCAGGGCTGGTGGGTTCGATTGTTGATTGTTAATTGTTTTGCCACTTTATCCCAAGTGACTTCATGTTCACCTGACCAATTCCTACAATCAACCTAGGTTGGGGGCGGGGGGGACTCAAATAACAGCTAGAATCTCTCCAGGAGCTAGTCCTGGGAACACAGGGGCAAGTATCTCTTTAAAAATATTCCCTGCATGGCAGGTCACACTGGCCTGCAGCCACAACACCCAGGGCTGTGATCTCACCAAGCTCCAGGAAGCCAAACAGGGTCAGGCCTCCCAAGCAAAACATAGGTGTTGCTGGTGATTCAGCAGGCGAGCCCCGCCCTCCCAAGTCTTGCTCTTTTCAGGTGAAGGAGTTGATGCTGGGATGATTCAGTGAGCTCTTATGGGTGGGGGGTGGGGAGGGGCGCAGAGGAAGGGGGTGTGGTGCCACCAGCAGCTGGTTCTTCGGTGCTCCTTCTCTGCAGCCACATGTTACAAGTGTCGACAGGGTTCTGAAGAATTAGGGTATATACGCTTCCTCCCTCCGCATCCCCTGCCCACTTCCTGAGGCTAGTCACTGGCAGGCATCTCCTCAGACTCCTTGGGCTGTTTCAGCCAGATAAGGGATGGAGGAGGAAAACAGAGCCTCGGAGGCACAAGCGCAGGAACCCAGGGACCACCCCACCCGCTGCCGCTGAGCCAAACAGCTGGGGTCTGTGGCAGCCACAAGGCTCCAGACCTCAGCCCCCGGGATGGTCCCTTCTGGTTTGGGAACAAGTGAGGATAAAAGGGGTCCATTAAATGAGGGCAGTCATTAGTCTGTTTTATGAGCACACAGATATTCATTACACCCCAACCCCATCATTAGAGGCTGCAGCGAGAGTGAGCTTGGGGCCCCTTTTTTATTGCTATAGATACTGAGGGGGTTTCTCCCCCAAAGGGATCATTACTTCTGCTTCCCAAGAGGGGTTCCTGCCCAGGACAAAGCCAGTGGCCTCCACTCATGGCCAGATGCTCACTTCCTTTCCAGTTCCTTCATCCCTAGTCCTCAATCCCCCAGCCACCAGGCAGCCCAAGGGGAGGGCCAAGCAGTTTAAGGAGGAGGTGATAAGGGCCTGGGGCTTCTCATAAGGAGGCTCTGGAAGAGCCCAGGCCTCACAGCTGGAGTCCAGAAGTAGGGACCTTCCCCTTCACTGTCAAGCACCACCATCAGGTGGAGAGGAATTCGTACTTCCTCCAGGAAGCCCTCCATGCCCCACTCTAGGCCCTCTGCAAATCCTCTTAGCACTCATGGTACCTGTCATAATCTCTTTTCTCTCGTGTCTCCGTCAGACTGTCAGCCACCTTCCCGTGGACACAGCACTTGGCACCTAGCAGGAGTTTACTCAGTGTGGGCTCCCTGGCATTAGCCTGGAACCAGGGCAGGTGAACTGGGGTAGGAAGAGGGACTTTCCCCTAGCCCCAGTTCTTCTCTCTGCCCTCTCCCCCAGTGCGAATGATCCAATGGCCTGACTGCTTTCTCAAGGCCACAGTCAGTGAGCAACTGAAAAGCCAGCTACACATCTAGCCATGCCCCCACTCACCTTCTAAATGTAATCTCTTCACAGCAGTCCCACTGGGCCACTCTCTGCCCCCTTCCCGATAGGTCACCAGGGACAGCCTCCAGCGGGGCCAAGCCCTCTCCTCCAGGGCCAGCCCCTCACACAGGACAGGACAGCTGCCTCAGGAGGGCAGAGGAGGCACGGGAGCTCGCCCTCTCCCCCATGAGGGCTGGAAGCGCCAGTGGTAATAGACTGGAGCCCACCCTGCTGGTGCAGGCCATCGAGGCTATGGAGCGTGGCCAGACCCCACAGGGAGGAGCGGGGCTAGAGCTGGCAGATTAATCAGCTGTCATTTGCTTTCATTAAAGGCCCCTTGCTTGTGTACTGCAGCCTCGGATGCCAGGGCAATTAACTGCTCACAGCAAAAAGTTCCAGGGAGAAGTTTGTCTCGGCTTCTTGTGGCATAACCTAGGGATTGGCCTGGTGTCCCGAAACCCCAGACTCCTAGGGTGGAGGGCCTCTGAAGTCCAGACTCATGGGTGGGGGGCCGGAAGGAGGCCCTGGGAGAGCCCAGGAGCCTTGGGAGTCAGAAGTTGTGGAGGGCTCCTTGACCCTCTTTGGGTTCCTTCCCAGCTGTCACCCCATCCTCTTTCCTCCTCTCTCCTCGTGGCCCTGGGCACTGTCACCTGTAAATGCTGGGCCCTCCTCAAGGTTGTGCAAAGACCATTTCAACACAATCTGAGAGCAATGATGATCCTGACTGGGCCCATGGCCAAGCACTACAACTGCCCCGAGCCTGACTCTCCACCTGTTGGGGAGGAGGGTGGGCACCCAGTTCATAGGCAGCCAGGGTCCTCCACACAGACCTCCCACCCAATCAGCTTCTGGGGCTGAGTGACCCTTAATAAAGGAGCAGCACAGTGATCCAGTGCACTTGGCCTTGCTGGAGGGAATCATAGCTCTCCCTTCCTCTCCCTGGGGTCATGTTAGTTCCCAAGCAATCCAGTGACTGATGGAACCAACCAGGAGGTCAGGGTGGAGTTCATTAAGCTCAGTCTCGGGTGTTTTTTCATCATGATTGCCAAGCTCCCCAGATTGGCATTTGCCTGCCAGGCACTGTAAAAGGTGACACAACAGAATGAGAGTAAGCTCTGGACTGGGCTGACAACTGCTTGTCCCCAGTGGGCTGTGTTCACTGTTCCCTTGGCCTTGACACAGGAGGTAGGGACAGAAAGACGAGGGTAGCCCCGAAAGTTGGTCAGTGATAGCAAGTTTGCTTGGGTATCTGCAAAGGAGAGCTGAGGGGGACACTTGGCTGTAGGCCTGCTTCTAGGACCAGGGAACCAGTGCAGACCCCCCCACCCCCGCTCCGGCCTCCTGAGCCACCTTACACACCCGCCTCTGGTCCAGGACTGCAAGAAAGAACAATGCTTGCTCTCTCTCTTTTTCAAAATGTTTTGAGTTGTCGATTTCTTTTTTTAATTTATGTATGTATTTATTTTATTTATTTTTGGCTGCACTGGGTCTTCGTTGCTGTGTGCAGGCATTCTCTAGTTGTGGTGAATGAGGACTACTCTCTAATTGCAATGCACAGGCTTCTCATTGCCATGGCTTCTCTTGTTGCCAGTCAAGGCCTCTAGAGCACGTGGGGTCATGAGCTTGAACGAGCTTCGTTGCCACATGGCATGTGGAATCTTCCCAGACATGGATCAAACCTATGTCCCTTGCACTGTCAGGTGGATTCTTAACCACCAGACCACCAGGGAAGTCCATGAGCAGTGCTCTCTTGCCTCCTCCTTCCCCAGAGATTTCTAAACACCTGGAGAGGGACTTCCCTGGCAGTCCAGCGGTTAGGACTCTGCGCTTTCACTGCCAAGGATCCAGGTTCTATCCCTAGTGGGGGAACTAAGATCCAACAAGCCTCACGGCCAAAAACATAATAATAAATGAATAAGCACCTCGGGAATAAGCATTCCCCGCCTCCTCAAATAGGGTTGGGAGTGGGGAACAGGATGGGAAGAAGGAAGCACCAGTGGGTGTGTATCCAACACCCTGGGGAGCACCTAGCAAACAGTACACCCAGATGTGGCTCCTCAGGGCCCCCTCCAGCAGGAGGGGCTGTCTTGCCCAAGGCCAGAAACACAAAGGTTCCGAATAGTGAGTGACACCAAGAATCACCAACTGGGTCTGCTTTTCATGGCTCCAAGCAGGGGTGCTTACCAGGCCTCATGTCTCCCAGTGCTGGCCCGGCCCCAACCCCTGTCTACCTCCTGTGACCACTCAGGAGCCCAGCCAGTCCAAATAGTCTGCCTTGAGAGCTGGGGTCACCTCTGCACCTGAAGGTCAGGCAGGTCCTGCTCTGGGAAGTATGATCCCCTCCCCTGGGGGCAGGGTGGGGGTGCTCCTGAGCCTGGAAGAGACCAGAAAGGGAACAGTGTCAGAGACAAGGGCTCATGTCACCACCGCTGCCACCACAGCTCTGATTCGGACCCTGCGCTCCCGGTCCAGAGACGCCGGACCCTGGGAGCAGGCTTCCGGGGCAGCGCTTTTCAGATGAGTGTGTACGCAAGTTCTTGTTAAAAGAAAGATCCTGATTCACACCATATCTGGGTGGGGCCCCAAATCCCGCCTTTCTCACAAATTCCCACGTGATGCTGCTGTCTCTCTGAGCAGCAAGGGGCCAGGGACTGGGGCTAAGTTCACTGTCAGTCCCTCTGAAAAGAGTAAGATGTGATTTGAATGAGACGGACTGTTTCTGCTTATTGTCACCCTCTCTAAGGAGCCTGGGGTTTCTTGGAGCCTCCATACCTCGCCGGCATCTTTTCTTGCTCAAAAGTCTTGATCCCCAAGCTTCCTTCCAGAAAGTCCCTCTCTCCTTCCTTCCTTCCTTCCCTCTCTCTTTTCTTTTCTCCTTCCTTCCTCCCTTCCTTTTCACAAGGCAGCCCTGGGCCTGGGCCCTTTGGTGGAGAAGGAGAGAGAGACCCCAAAGTATAGACAAAGCCTTATCTTTCTCCTGAAGCCAAGTGTGGAACTGAAAATAGGGCAAAGGAGGGGGCCACAGCTAAGCTCAGAAGCCTGACTGAGGACCCACCAGCCTCTGGGGCCTGGGTTCTAGGACAACCGCATCCCAGAGCTGGTCCATGGCCAGGACAGAGGAGCCCAGAGACAGCTGGCTGTTTCCTGGTTGGTGGTAGAGAGTAGAACAGTTGAGTTGGGGGGTGGGGAGACACAGGCAAAATGAGAGTAGATGGAAGGGGCAGGAAGGCCAGGATCCAGAGGAAACTGCTGAGCCAGATGCTATGAGAAGCCTTCTTGGCCGTCGGTGATCCCTACCTGGTGAACCTGGGGGAGCCCCCACATAGCTCTCACAACCACTCAGGGAGTGTTCTAGACACTGGTGCTCCCCCTGACCACTCACAAGCCCTGGAGCACTCCTCACCGGGCCAGGGGACAGTTATGGGGTTGCTGGACCCCCTCTGCCCAACTGGGGCTGGGGAGAAAAGGTCTGGGCAGGTTGCCTCCTCCCAGCTTTCTGGTCTTCGCAGTCCCTCCTCTGGGGTTGCAGCCACCCAGCCAGAAAGACTAGATGCTGGAGATTAGAGATGCGGTTGATAAGGGCTGGCCTGAGGAGGTAGCCCTGCAGCTTCTTCCCCTCGGGCTGGCTACAGTTTCTCAAGTCCTGTTTGTTTCAGGATTAACTGTAGTGTTTCCTAATTGTTCTACTGCTTCAGGCGGCAGGCCACCCTGCCACATCCCACCACAACAGGCAGGAGGGCAGGGGGCAGAGCCGGGACACCCCTGACTCCTAGTTGACCCCCCTCTCCTGCCCCAGCTCCCCTTCCTTCCTGTGTCCCCACCCCTCTGGCCCTCAGACTCTGGAGAGTAACAGAGAACAGCTCAGTTCTTACTCACAGCCCTCAGTCCTAATCAGTCATCCCTCAGTCCTGGTCTCCTGCCAAAGGCCTGGAGATTCCCACACCCCGCTTCTCCTAGTCCCACGGTCCACACTGCAGCCTCACCATCACTGGCCCCCTCCCCAAACACCCCCCACCCTGATGACCCCTGACATACCCACCAGTGAGAGGCTGCCTGGGAGAGGGAGTGTGTGGAAGGTTGTCTGTGTGTGTATGAGTGCCTTGCAAATGTGCATGTGTGTGAGTGTGTGTGAACGTGTGTTAAGTGTATATGTGTGAGTGTGTACATGTATAAAATGTGTGAGTGTGTGGGCATTATGTGTATATATGTGTTGGATAAATGTGCAAGGTGGAGGGCTCTATGTGTATGACCGTGTATATGTGAGCGTGAGTGAGTGTATCTGAGGGTGTTGTGTGTGGGCATGTGTGAATACGTGTGTAGGTGGGGGAATGTATGTGAGTGTGCATTGAATAAGCATGTCATGTGTGTATGCCATCATGTGTGTGACTGAACACATGTATATGTGAGCACGTGAGGACATGTGTGATTGAATGTGCACAAGTGTGTGTGTGAGTTGAAGGCTGTGTGAGCATGTATACGTGAGTATGCATGCAAGTGCACGTGTTGTGTGTATGAGTGTGTGTGCATCAGTGGGGGCTGTGGATGCGTGTGGCTGAGTGAACTTAACTCACAGATACCTTCTCTGGCTCTCGCCCCTCCTCCCACCCCCAACCCCTGCCATCCCCGCCCCTCATCTAGCCTCCCTCCCTCCTGCTCCCAGCCAGGGCCAGCCCCTCCCCAGCTCCAGTCTCCTGTCTCGCCCTTGCCGCTCCCCATCCTTCCCACCAGTTTTGGAAAAGTCTTGCCACTGTTTTGTTTCCTTGCTTCCACCACCAAGCACTTTCTGGCCAGATTCCCACCTGACCCCTGAGCCAGCAGCACCCTACTTCCTCCCCTATCCTGGATCCTCTGTCTGACCCCTGTGACTGGACCCCCATCCCAGCCCCTGCCTTCCCGGGGTGTGGGGGGCAACTGTGCCTTCTGTCCCTCCTCCGAGGGCCGACATCTCTATGTGAGTGGGTGTGTGTCTCCACAGGAAGGGGAAGAGAGAGGAATGGGAGAAGGCAGGCCAGGCTCAGATGGTGTCATTAGTAGACACTAATGCTCCTCATCAAGGCATATTAATAAACATCATGTGCCACACGCTCTGCACAGCCGGGCGAGTGCCAGCCCAGCGGGACGGGCCCCACATTCACAGCTGAGTAATCTCTGAGCCCACGGTGCCCCATTAGCTTCATGAGGCTGACCCTGCCAGGAGGCTTCCTGAGTCAATCACAGCAAAAGATAGCCAGTGGGATGGGTTCTGAGCAAGCGGCAGCTGGAGGCAGTGTCCCCTCCCCACTCAGCCTGGGCAGCAGTGACCTCAGCCCTTTCCTTCCACGCTGAACCCTGGGGAAAGGAGGCCCGTCATGATCCTTACACTCAGATGGCACCACAGGATCTCATACTATCCCATTTCCTAATTTCTTCTTCACGAGCCTGTGAGGAAACCAGGGCAGGTATCATTATCGTTGCTCCTTTACAGGTATGGAGACTAAGACGCTGGGAAATTAAGTGTCTTGCTCAAAGTCATGCGGCTAATAGGTAATGACATTGGACCAGTGCCCAGGTTGCCCTTTGGAACAGCTGTGTTAACAGCTCAGTCACTGATCCATGCTTTAACCCCATGGCACCAAATCCCTGGTTCTTGCAGCGCCAGACACCAGACCACGAAGCTCGGCTCTCTCAGCAGGACTGAGGACTTCCGTTCTCTCAGTGGTGGGGGGCGGTCTCCTTAGCAGCAAATGGGCTACAAGGCAGAGACCGGAGTGAGCTAGCTTGCGCCAAGATGCTGGCAAAATGCCTGCCTCATTGTAGGTGCCCCGCAGGAGGTGGTTCCCCTGTCTTTATGTACTGACCGTGACATCTATATTAAATTATTGGACCTGGAGGAGGTTGGAGCAGGCAGAAGGCTGAATGGCCCGTTCTTTGTATTTATTTTTGAACATTGCAGTCTTGTGTTGTTGCAAGGTGAAAAACTGGTTATTCACTGACAGTATACCATCATGGTGTTTAAAATTACAGAAGGTATTCTCCGTGTGTGTGTGTGTGTGTGTGTGTGTGTGTGTGTGTTGAAGAACACAAGAACTAGTGTTTTAATAAGATCACTATCCAAGATATAATAGTTAAAATGAAAGGAGTTGGGGAACTAAACATGTAAGATTTGAGAGACCAGGGAAATGTTCTTATGAAAAATACCCAATTCCCTACATGAGTTCAAATAAATGAAGCATTCTGGCAACCTGTTGTTGGTACCGAAAGCTTCTGTGTTTGTTCCGTGTGTCTGGAAATGGCAGTCTTTAGCCTAAGCTGACAATGATGCATAATAATTATATTTAGCTATCACCTCATGATATTTGCTCTCAATCTATCTTAATATTTCTTGACTGTTTCTAATTGGGACAGGTTTAATGAGACCCTACATTGAGTTCTTTACTCCTTTTTTCCTTCCCACTCTCCTCCTAACCCTACCTTGATGCTACATCCAGAGAATGGGTAACCTGTAGCAGACCAGGGTCAAAGAGGGGGGCAGTCCACCATCTCCTGAGGTCCAAATCAGTCTCTGAGCTTCAGAGACTCAGAGCAACTAGGGAAAGTTTCCCCAAGGAGATGGGCATCCAGCCAATGCCGACCCCAGAAGGGATAACAAGCTCGAAGCTGACACTTGTGTAACAAGAAGCTTTGGGACCCAAATGCAAAGAAGGGAGCCCTGATGTTCTCAGGGCCATTATCTCTATGCAGAGTAATCCCGGGGATTCTTTCTCTCTCTAGTTATTTTTTTTTTTTCTCCTGAGTCTGAAATTTTTTCTGTAATGAACATACTGTACTTTCATGACCTAAAACTGAAAAACTAACAGTCTGCAATGGGGATGGGCTGGAGTTCGAGGGTCCCATACTCACCTGCTGTGAGTGAGGCCATGGTCACAGAGTTCAGCTCCATCCAGATCTGACCTGCCATGTGGGCCATGTCCCAAAGCCTAGTCCCACCCAGATTCTTTCTTGACCAGAGAGGCAGCTGACCAGCCCACTTCAGTGAGGCTCCTGGGACACAGTTGCTGAGTATGTGGAAAACAGAAAAAGTCTTGCCGGGGTCTGTGGATACAAAGTTTGGGTTGTTGATGGCTTTGATTCTCAGATATCAGAAGCATTACCAGACACTGAAGCTTAACCCCAGCCTACATTTCAAGCCTTAACTTGAGCTTCTTCCTGACCCACCTGTTCTTTCCATGCCTTGTTTACATATTTATACCTTGCTTATGCAACTTCCTCAACTTAAAATGCCCCTTCCTTCCCCTATCCAGTCCACTAGAAAATAGGAAAACTCCTACACACCCTTCAAAGCCCAGGTGGAGTACAGCCTCCTTTCAATAGCTTTCCCTGATCACTAACCCCAAGCAGTTGCAATTTCCTTCTTCTATCCTCCTCCAGGATTTCCTATAGACTGCAATTATTTAGATGTATAATACAATTATTTCTTTGACAGTATGTCTGCCCAACTAGATCATGTATTCCTCAATACCATAAAATGTGTCTTAATTCCTATTTCACAGGACTTCTCATTCATTGAATCTACCCATCTCCCCAGCCAGCATCCCTTGGGCCAACGCTATGCTCAATACTGTCACATACACACAGGTGCAAGACAGTGTGGCTTCTTTGGGAACCACATGCACCTCCACGTGACCTGGAACAAAAAACTTGGACAACCTGTTAGACACAACTTGTTAGACACAAGCAACCTTGACCCAGGCCTTGGGAAATCTTGCCTCTTAACCCAAAGACGTGGAGAGAGATGATGTCCCTCCCATCCCGGTAACTGCTTACTCCAAGAAGCACACCAGCTACACCCCACCTCGCCCCAACCCATTTTGGCATCTGGAGATGCAGGAAAGTAACTGACTCCAGATTTGAAGCCAAACTAGGAATCAAAACCCAAGGGTCCTGTTGCCAGTTGGTGTGATATACCAGAATTTGCTGGCCATCCGTGGGCATTTTCTAATGATGAAATTCGTCATGCAACCGCCCTATCCTTGAAGATGCCAGAGGAAGTCTATCAGGTCCTTGATGCTAACACTTCTTGAGGGAAACTGGTGCAAAGAAAAATTGGCCATCCTACACCCTCGAGTCTGTAAGCACTCAGCTCCCTGGAGGGCTCAGGTCTGTGCTTCCTTCTTACCACTTCCCACGGATTCCATTCCACCCGCCTCAATGGCCAGCCCGTTTTCCCAGCCCCAGGGCAAAAAGCAGGCCACAGGATTAATGGATCGCAGGCTTCCCCTTGGAGCAGGCACAGTCTCCCTGGCTGGGTCCTCTCCAGGTGGGTGTTAGGAGGCCTGGCAGCCGCAGCCCTGGGGGACTTCAGATACCAGGAGCTGTCAATGCCTACCACTCACTTACCCCTTGTGAACTGCAGAATCCATAGATTGCTGGGTAGTACTTTCTAATCTTGTGCCTTTTCTTAGATCCTTTGCCACTTGGCAACTTGCAGGCAGTTGTGCAGACAGCAAGGAGCATCTCATTCAATGCCAGTGTCAGAGCCTAGAACTCTGTCCTATTTTCCCTTCTTTTCCATTCCCCGCTCCGCCGCCCCACCGCCCCCCTCCCCCCGCCCCTACGAGTGCTCTGTTTTGCTCATTTCTCCCTCTGCTCTCCCTTATTTGCATGACACCCTTCTATACCTCACCTTTCAAGTTCAGGACTCTCTCGATGGGCACCCCACCCTCCGACCCAGAGATCACAAAGTAAAACTTCCCACTGTGACAGAGGTTTGAAGCCAGGTGGGAGAAGTGCATCCTCCCGCCCTGATGGGAAGAGGTGGGTGAAGAGACTAAATCATCTTCTCAGAAAGGTGCCGCGGGTCCTCTGCTCAGGGGTTCAGCAAGCCCAAGTACCTGGGACCTCCATGGATGCCCAGTTGGGTGGGCGGTTGCCTGGAGGTCATTGAAGGGAAGTGAGGAAGTGGGACCAGCTTCCCTCCTGAGAGCAGCGCTGAACCAGACCCCTGCCCCGCCCTCCAGATCTCACTACCCAAATCTGGCCACCATGCCTCACAGAGCCCTTAGCTAAGGGGCTCCCCCGGCTGGGGGAGGGGGCATCTCTGGACCCTCCATTCTCAGGGAATGTAGCTCTCTGGCTGTACCCAAGGGGACAAGAAATAAAGGACTGAGGTGACTTTCATCTAGATTGCTCACCTGTTTGTGGCTTTCCAAGGGTTTCATATTTCAGGGTCCCATCCCTGCATTGGGAAAATCCCCTGTAGGAGGACATGGCAACCCACTTCAGTATTCTTACCTGGGAAATCCCATGGACAGAGGAGCCTGGCGGGCTACAGTCCATGGGGACGCAAGAGTCAGACATGACTAAAGTGACTTAGCACATACACAGTATATCAGGGACCAATTCTGTCAGGGAACTCTGGGGCCTGGCCTGGGAAGGCAGAAGGACCCAGGTCCAGACAGTAGCAGTGTGGTCTCATCAGGAGAGGCTAGGACCAAGGGACTTCCCTGGTGGTCCAGTGGTTAAGACTCTGCCTTTCAATGCAAGGGATGAAGGTTCAATTCCTGGTCAGGGAACTAAGATCCCACATGCCACCGGGCAACTAAGCCTGCATGCCACAGCTACTGAGATGGCACTCCACAACCAGAGAGAAGCCCATATACCACAACTAAGACTCGACACCGCCAAAAATAAGTAAACAAAATCGGCCACCTCTGAAAGACAAAGCCTTCATTCATCTCCAAATGTCTATTGGACCCGTAAAGCTGTCTTTGCTTGGGGGTCCCCCAGAAGCAGAGCCTGAGACAAGTATTTTAACACAAGCAGTTTATTTTGCTGGGGACACAAGAGAGCACTCAGTTAGGCAGTGGGTAAGACAGGAAAAGGAAGGTGCGTGAGCATGCAAGTTCCACTGTGGATTCCTGGAGCACTTATACACCAATTCCCATCAGTCATTGGTTAAGAGCTATTGCCAGGGAAGTTTAACACCCCAGCACATCTGCCCTGATGCATGGGGGCTGGGGGTGAAGCAAGCTCTGGAGGCTGGTGCTGGCCCTGGGACCAGGAGAAATAGGTTGAAGGTGGAGCCAGTGAGCCAGGGAATGGGCCAGGGCACTGAGAACATCTAATACCCCTCCTGTGTGCCAAGTATCTTGAGAGCTACAAAGATAGAAAGGATACAGCCCCTGCCCTTGAGAAGCTGAAGCTCCTCTGGGTTTCTCTCCAGTCAAATGGGGAGACCAATCTCTGCCCTTCCCATACAAGAGCTGCTGTCAGATCCATTGATTGGACAGTACCCTCGAGAATAAATACTAAAAGCTCGTTACAAATGTAAGATGGGATGGGGGGGCAGCTCTCAGCTTCCAGCACTGTGTTTTGTTTTGTTTTGTTTTGTTTTTAATAATTTTATTTATTTAGGCTGTGCTGGGTCTTCGTTGCCTCTCAGGCTTTTCTCTAGTTGTGGCGAGTAGGGGCTACTCTGTAGTTGCGGTACTCGGGCTTCTCGCTCCAGAGGCTTCTCTTGTTGCAGAGCACGGGCTCTAGGGCACATGGGCTCAGTAATTGTGGCTCCCCAGCTCTAGAGCACAGGCTCAGCAGTTGTGGTGCACAGGCTTAGTTGCTCCATGGCATGTGGGATCTTCCTGTATCAGGGATCGAACCTGTGTCTCCTGCATTTGCAAGGTGGATTCTTTACCTCTGAGCCACCAGGAAAGCCCAGCACTGTGTTCTTTACTTGCCCTGAGACAAGCTCCAGTCAGAACAACCCTGGCTGAGACAGCCTGCATCACCCTGGTCCATGAAATGAGGTTCCTGCAACTCCCCATCGAGCCTCAGCTCTTCTTAAACATCTCACATGTCAGTTTCAAACTAGCTCAACAAGACACGATGGGTTCTGAGGTGGGAGAGAGCTGGAAGGAAAGTCTCATGTTCTATAAACCAGGACATTCCTCCATAGGGTCCACAGAGTTGAGCTTCTTCTCTGTGATAGAATAGTATGTGTTAGTTTGTGTGCCACCTAGCTCTGTACACACCCTTCATGCACACACATGCACATTTACACACACATGGATGTACATATGCACACATCAAGCACCAGAATCTAAAAAGAGGGGAGACTATCTTATATCCCGAGCATTTAAGGGTCCAACTCAGCAATTTCCCACCTCTTGCTCCCCTCCCGCTGCTAAGAGGATGTTGAGTGTTGGGTTCCGCATTTCCAGAGGATGCTGATGAGGAAAGGAGTTGCTGTCCCAAGGCCACTGGGTCCCTGTGACTTCGAAGGGCCCAGAACATCCTCCCAAGCGCACTGACAAAACACCTCCGGTGCTCCCATACTGAAATCCCAGAAAACCCATCCCGGACTTCTCAGTGTTCTTGAGGATTAGCAATCCAACTATTTTCATGCTGTGTGTAATTTCTGTCATTATTTCCTTTTTAAGAATCTGCATTCAGACAAGTTTCTTTTGAAAATGTCCACCTGTCTTAGCTATAGTTAGGGAAAGGAAGTTTTGTCTGTGCCAGTCTTAAAGAGGAGCAGCACGCCTGGGGGCCGAGAAGGGGGTAGTGGGGAAAGAAAGGAAGCCCTCCCCTCCTGAGGCTCTCCTGCCAAAGCTCTTCTCTGCTGACTCGACAGGTGTGGGGTCTGGTCCTCAAATGCTGAGCTTGTTGCCACTCTCAGGGTACTTCCCTCAACCCCGTCTCCTCTGAATAATAGATTTCCCTCTTCTCTTCAAAATTCCCCCGAATCTCCTCATCTCCAAAGCTTTCCAGCTGTCTAAGGTGACTTTCCTGCTTTCTAAGGTGATGTGCGACACTGTAAGCCATGATGATGCTTTAGGAGAGTTCATGTTTTCACATGGGATGGGGGTGGTGTTGAGGGGGTGCGTAATCATTGCCACAGGAGCCCCAGTCCTCCAGGTAATGTTGTTCAATCACTCAGTCAAGTCCGATTCTTTGCAACCCCACGGACTGCAGCACGCCAGGCTTCCCTGTCCTCCATTAGCTGGATAATACCTGTATACATTAATAATGGTCTTCCTGGGACTTCCCTGGTGGTCCAGTGGTTAAGACTCCATGCTTCCAATGCAAGGGGTGCATGTTCAATCCCTGGTCAGGGAACAAGGATCCTGCATGCCACAGGGTACTGCCAAGAAAAATTAATACATAACGGTGGGTGGCTCAGATGGTGAAGAATCTGCCTACATTGCAGGAGACCTGGGTTCAATCTCTAGGTTGGGAAGATCCCCTAAAGAAGGAAATGGCTACCCACTCCAGCATCCTTGCCTGGAGAATCCCATAGTCAGAGGAGTCTGGCGGGCTAAAGTCCACAGGGTCGCAAAGAGTCAGACATGACTGAGCAACTAAGTCTTTCACTTTTCCCAAAAAACACCTCCTAGAGAAGGAAAGGGATTGTCACAGTGTCTTAGAAGAAGTACTGTGGGTCCAAGGTCAAAGGGTCTGAGGCCCCCTCCTCCTAGAACCTTTGGCATTCGCTCACTCACCACTCGCGTGGTGCTGGACGTGTTGTCTGAGCTCTTTTGGGGACTCAACTTGCTCACCCTTGGATTTGGTTTGCTAAGGCCCCCACCAGGTGTTAGTTCTGTGGTAGAAACGTTAAGCCCCTGAGGACGGTTGATGGCCAAAGGGGAGCTTAGCCAATTCCCAACCCAACTTGAGTAAACACCAACAGAGCTGACCACATTCAGGGACCCTTCTGCTGCCTGGTCTTTTCTCAGAACTTTCCATGGTGCTTTTCCTGCCAACAAGGATTAGTATCTGTCCAAGGACAGGGTCCCGAGAGACCCTCTAGGCTCTCCAGGCCATCAGTACCATCTGCTCACGCCCCCTGGCAGCTGCCTCAGCCGATCTCGGGGGCAGTGGGCAGGAGAAGGCGGGCAGGAAGGGCCGCCAGTGTTACTAAGGGTTTGCATGTGTCCTTGCCAAACCAGCCCCGGCCAAGGAGAAAAAGACTCCCCAGAGTGAAAGGGAGGGGACGGAGAGCCTCCCCACCCTCATGGAGGCTACGATCAGACTTTCCACACTGCTCTGACCCTACAGGCCCAGGGCCTACCGCGCCCTCGCCCCCTCTCTGTGTTTGCACCAGGAGAGAGGCCTGTTTATCACTCTGGGTGGGACCCAAGCCTGTGGGGAATTGAAAAGAAACAGCCGGCCTAGGTTGCTATTGTTTTGTTTAAACAAACCACTGGCCGGGCTGACTTGGGAAGGAATGAGGGGGAGGCTGGGAACGAGGGGGAGGCCAGGCTGGGCTGGGCTTCCCTGGCCTCAGCACCCACCTTTCAGTCCTGCTAGAGAGGCCAGGGAGCTATTCGGAGAAAGCGACTGGAAGGCCTCAGGTCCTCCCCGCCTCTCCCTGGGAGAGAGAAGAGTATCCAGGGGAGGGGCCTCCATTTCCCCCACACATCCTGCCACCCCAGCACCTCAGCTGCTGGCCACACCAGGGTCTCAAGCCAGCCCTAGATAAGGCCTGGCCTGATCCTGGGGGAGAGGGGGTAAGCAGAGCTCAGGTCCATCTGAGGGGCTGAATTAGAAGGCTACCTGGGTGTTACTGAGCAAACAAGATGGGGTGAGGCTGAGGGCAAGGACATCAAAAGACATGCAGGAAACAGTGGGAGTGGGGCTCAAAGCGGGGCTCCATCCTTCTGCAGTCTCCTGCCCCTTCTTCCCACCACAGGTGACCTAGCTGGACACGGAGGAGCAGGGGGAGGGGAGGGAGAGGGATATTCTGGCACAAACTTGGACAAACTGCAGCCTAAAGGGGAGAACAGGAAGGGGATGGGGGGTCTGGAATGGAACGGGGCTTGCGTTTTTGTAAAAAGGAAACCACACTGGGGTTTGGGTCACTCAGACTCTGAGAAGCTCTGCAGAGACCTGAGGAGAAATATCGCATGCTCCCCTGCCCCACCCCACCCCTACCTCCTCTCACGGGTAAGGAGCAGGGGCCGCACCAGCAGGGCTGGGTGGAAAGGTGGCCAGGGCACAGTTAGGTGTTGGCAGAACCAGCGAAGAGCCACACTAATCACCATCATTAAGGCTATAAAACCCCACACCTAGGGGCCGCAGGACTCTCTGGCATGGCCCGGGGCCCCGAGCCATGGCACAGACCCAGGGGCCCGCTCCAGCACCTTTCATCTGAGCATCTCCCGGCCCTGCACAAACAGTAATTAGCACCCGCCCCCAGGATCACCTCATTATCTCACAGACACTGAGTGGAGGGGAGGGGGAAGGGAAAGGGAGCAAGGGAAGGGGGAAAACTGAGGCTGTCCCAGCCACCCAGCATGGTGGACTGAGTCCCCTCGAGCCTCAGAATCAGGTGGTCCAGCCTCCTCTGGCCCTCCCTTGCCCTGCTAGCTGCTCAGGCAGCCGTTGGCAGAGTATTCTGAAGGTCCCAAAGACAGCCTGAGAGGATGGGCAAGCAGTGAGCATGGTCAGCCCAGGCACTAGATTTAACAGGACCCACAGACCTAGAGGCGCATCCTGGGCTCAGCCTAGGAGCACGGAGGGTGAGGGGGGGATGTCTCTTCCGGAAGGATCCTCTCAGGCTCTCCATAGACCAGGGGGTCCGTGCCTTGCCAGCAGGTCATCCCCAACAATGTCTGTATCTGTCCTCTCTCCCAGACCCCCTGAGGCACCATTCTAAACCCCACAGCCTGTCCTAGCAGCATCCCCCAGGACAGTCAGACCGCTTCCTCCTTTCCCATCCTGCTCTCTCAGAGAGAAAGACAGAACTCAGCAGAGCCTACTGGGACTGAGTGGATGGTGTGGTCTTCCGCTGCCCTGGGAGTAACCCTTGCCCGTGCCTATCTCTTATTTTCAGGGCTCCGACATGAAGATAGGGAAGATTCAGGGCCAGGAGTTATCGCGTGAGTGACACCCTCCAGGGCCCCTCCCCCCAGCCAGGGCAATGACAAGCATCATAGCAATACAGCTTCACGGTGTGGGAAGCACTGATCCCCGAGTTCACTTGAACGTTCTGATTTAATCTTCACAACTGTCCTTTAAGGTCACTGCCATCAACATCTCTTTTATAAAGAGGAGGAAACTGAGGCATAGACCCACCTGTCCCATGTCACACAACCAGTAAGAGATGGAGCCTACATTAACTTACAGGGCTTTTCTGAGACAGAACCCGGAACCAGAACTGCCCCCCAAAATGGGCTTGGTCCCCTCCCTGCTCTCTCCCAGCCCTACTATGCAGCTGCATGGACCTCCCTTTTCTCCAATCCCCTCTTCTTCCCACCCCCATCCTCACCACCAGCTCCCCTCCTCCCTTCCCTCTGGGATCCGCCAGCAAGAGCAGGCCCACCACTCAGCTTGAAGCAACTGCCCCAAGGATGAGCTGGCCCCTGGCAAAGGGTTGAGCAAGAAAAAAAACAACTGAGTTTCATGGTTTGGTGAAGCAACACAGACTCGGGCACCAGCCAGGCCTGGATACAAAGCCCAGCTCCACCACTGACTGTCAACTCAGAGCCCCAGTTTCCTCATCTAGATAATAGCCATAATACCCGCCTTCCCGAGTCGTGATGAGGATTCCGGGGATGCGACAACCCACTCTAGTATCCCTGACTGGAGAATCCCATGGACAGAGAGGAACCTGGCAGGCTAACAGTCCACGGGGCCACAGAGTCGGACACAACTGAGCGACTAACACTTGTGACTAGTGACATGGGAAAGCACCTAGCTGGGGCCTGGCCCCAAGATGCAGCTCAACAAATGTGTCCCATTGTCTTCCTCCTCGTGCCTCTCAGCTCTACTTTTGGAGGGAGAGTTTCTTCAGGAACACCCTAGTGAGAAGAGCTTCCATCTCCATCTCCCCCTAGGACAAATTCCCAGCTGCACAGAACCACTGAGATCCATCACTGGACAGCAGTATTTGTATAAAAAAAAAGCGTCAATTTACCCACACGCACACACTGCAGAGCCCCTCCAAAATAGCCTGGGCACACATGCACCAGTTCCTGCAAAACCCACACCCACCCCAGGGTAGACCCTGGTTCACACAACTCACATGACTTCTAGCAGACCCTGGGTTCACACACACACACACACACATCTGCTCTGCAATGTAAAAACCCAGGGAGGAATGAATAGTCAGGAATTCCCCTGGCTGCGAGCATGCCAGAGGCCGGAAGTGCACCAGGAGGAAAGCTTCCACCGCTCTGAGAAGCAAGTGATTCTCATCTAACTGACAATCAGGAGAGGGAAGTGGCCATCATATGTCAATGCTCCATCCCACTAGCAGCATCCTTGCAAACACTCCATCCCCACCCACCCCTCAGAAGATGCTTGGTTCCTTGGAAAGAAAGATGAAGGGAGCAGAGGGGTGGGAAAGAGGCACCACACTCTTGGAAGGAGGCCCAGCTGGAACAGTCTGCAGGAGTCTGACCCGCAAAACCCCGAGGCCCTGCATAAACTTAGGGGAAGGATGAGAGATGTCCCCACTCCACATCTCCCCCTCAACAAACAGTGCCTCCCGCACAAAGAGCAAAAGGAGGGGAGATGGGCACTCTCCTCCGGAAGAGACTGAGTCAGCTCCCGGTGCCCCAAGCACCCAGATCCTACAGCTTCCATGATCAAACCTTTGAACCGAGTCCCACCCACCCCCGTAACCACTTCCAGATCCTCCGGATCCAGCCAAGAAATTTGCTTCTTTGGGGATTGAGTTCATAAGGAAATGCTGAGAAAATAAATAAAAATCCCCTGCCAAACACACTCGCAGAGGAAGATGGGGTTTCTCTTGAGGCAGGAAATCCATCAGGATAGACCAAAGCGGAAAGGGGACAACACCAAGACCCACTGGTCCGGAAAGGCCCAAGAGTCCAGCCAGCACCCAAGACCTTCAACCTGCCCACACCTCCTCCTCCCCCCACCACCCCAAACAAAGCGCTTCTTAAATGAAGTGACTGAAGATGAGATTCTGCCCAAGATAAAGCCTGAAGGTCTGCAGTATGTGGACCTCCCCCCACCCACACACACACAGCTGGGACCCTAGGAGAGTCAGCGAGGACCATGAAAAGGACCAAGACTGACTCTTTGCCCCCTTCCCAGAGCAGCCAGGAGCCCCTGTGTACTGGGGCACATGGAGCCTACCCTCTCTCCTTTTTCTTCCCATAGCCTACCATCCTCCCTCCCCACCAGCACACAGTGGCTTACATCGCTACCAGTTCTTTGTCTATCTTCAGGAAGGAAGGACCATCTCTCTCTCTCCCAAAGAAAACAAAACTCGAGGTAAGACCTTCCCATTATTCAAAACTGGGGTGAATTCTGGGGTGGAAGTGAATGGTTCGAGTATTTGTGGGCAAGTTGGGACCTTAACTCTACCCATGAGCCTTAGAGTGTTAGTCGCTTAATCATGTCTGACTCTTTGCAACTCCATGAACTATAGCCTGCTAGTCTCCTCTGTCCATGGGATTCTCCAGGCAAGAATACTGGAGTGGGTTGCCATTCCCTTCTCCAAGGGATCTTCCCGACCCAGGGATCAAACCCGGGTCTCCTGACTTGCAGGCAGATTCTTTACCATCTGAGCCACCAGGGAAGTCCATGAGCCTTGGAGGCCAGAGTCAAAGGGTGTGGTGTCTCTTGAGAATAAACCGGGATGAATGTCCCAAAAGAGATGTTGACATCAGACATGGTCTCCCCCTAGAAGCCAGTTCCATCATCCCTGATGGAGGCTTTAGTTGGGTAGTTGGGTCTATAAGGCAGGGTCCCAAAGTGGGTAACTAGAGTCAGAGAAAGAAGCATCTCCTCCAGTAGCTTCAAATGGCATGTGCAGGCAGCTACCCCACAGCACTTCTGCATATAATTGTACCCAGTAATTGAGTCTGATCTGGGCGAGAGGGCCCTGGAATGCCATCCTGCCGGTCTGTCTTCATCGGTCCTTAATTGCTCTGTGCCATCTCAGTGGTGGGACAGAGACATCCCTGGCCATGCCCCCTCTTTGGCTTCTCTGAGCAGCCCTCCCAGCACTCTCCAGAGGACCCAGAACCCGCAGCACCCCAGTGGTTAACCCAGCCTGCATGGCCTTGGTCCTCCTACCACCAGAGCTGAGGCCCTGAAGGAGCTGGGGACACCTGGCTACTGAGATGCGATGTCACAGGTGACTCACCTGACCCTGTGAGGGCCACGCCACCCTCTCTGAACCTAAGATTTCTCTTCATGAATGTGGGAAATAATGTGATCCCTGTGCGCTGTATGTCTCACACCCCGTTTTAGGGAAGGGAAGAGAATGTGGAATGCACAAATGCCAACTTGGGAGGACAAAGGGCACATCCCCCAGGCTGACAGAGGGTGAGGGGGTGGGTGGGCGTCATCAGCCATTTCCTCTCACCCAGTGATCCTAACCAACCTCCACCCACTGGGAAGCCAGAGAAGGTATTGTCACAAGTCTGCCTCGGGCCTCAGAGGAGAGGAGGGGAGTGTGGAGCCCTTCAGATGTGCCGAGCAGGGTCCACCAATCACAGGTGGCTCCAGGCCGCCCTGGAAGTGGAGCTGGTACAACCTTTCTACCGGTGAACCTTCCCCAGATGCCCCGAGCGCCTCACCAATCTGTAAATCTATTCAAACAGCTTTGCCAGAGACATGGTTTCAAGTTTGGCTACAAAGAGAGAAGGGAAATAAAAATGTTTCTTGTCCAGACCAAGACCAGTTTCTCCAGTTCCCTAGGTCCCTGTCTCATCACGAAGCCCCTTCCACCAATCCTGGTACTGCGATTTTCCAGGGGGGCTGGAAACCAGCACCTCAGCCTACAATGTTTATGCGACATGGGAGTCGAATAAAGGAACACAGTGCCTTTGAGGTCCACATTAAACATCAGGGCCTCAATGCCAGTGCCCTGGACAGGATAACGCTCAGACAGTCCCCTGAAGGGGCCTCCAGCGGACCAAGTACTCTTCCAGGGTGAGAGAGGGATGGAGCCGGGAGAAACATTAGGCGATGCCCAGAGGAGCTGCGAAAGGGGCGAAGGAGGAGGACAGGTGCGCGCACCAAAGACCTCTGCCACCCCTTGCACAGCTTGTCCTCCAGAGCCATCGGTGCCTTTCCTATGACTGCAGCAGCAGGCAATGAAACTGCAAGCCCATTGGGCCTGAAACTCTATTCGTCCCCTTTGGATCTTTGCCAAAGCCACGGTTTTTTGCGCACTCCCAGCAAAACCCTCCTTCCATCTCTGTGAAAACTTTGGAACCGGACTTGCCGCTGGGCAGAGTCCCTTTGGCTACCATATGCTGTTTTGTTTGCTGCCAGCAATGGAGACGGTAAAATTATTCTGGCAGATGAAAGTTTCCAGGTTCCAGTCCCATGGTGTGATGTCTTCCATGTGCCCCGTGCTAAGGTCTTTGGAGGGAACATGATCCAGGGCACAGGGAAAGATCCCTGCCCTCAAGGGGCTTACAATCTCCTTTGGAAACACTCAAATAACAATGCAGAGCAGTGTATAATTAAGCACTTAATTGTGTGTTTCTGGCTGGAAGGACAACGGGAGCTCCAGTGGACTTAGAGACAGTCCTGTCCCTTTCCAGGTTCCCTTTCCCTCCAGGATGACACACCTTCTTCAGCTGGGAAGAGTGAAAAGTATTTTACTGCAGGGTGAGGAAACATTGATTTCTAGTCTACCTAGTGATTTGACGTCTCAGCAGGTCAGCTAATGTCTCTGGGCCGTGATTTCCTCCTCTAGAAAACAAAGAGTTGGATCTTCAGATCCACAGTGTCCTGAGGCCACTTGGAGGAGGCCGAGTGTAGGCTGGCCCTGGAGAAGGAAGAGATTCGAATCCTTGAGTGAAGGGGGAAAGGGTGCTCTGGACTGGGGAAACTGCAGAGGCAAAGCTTATTTTTAAAAGTGAGAAGGGCTTCCCTGGTGGTCCAGTGGTTGGGAACCCGCCTGCCAGCGCGGACACAGGTTTGATCCCTGGTCCGGGAATATCCCACATACCATGGAACAACTAACCCAGGAGCCACAACTACTGAAGCCCGTGTGCCCTAGAGCAACAAGATGCTGGATCTTATTGTACTCCACAGCAAGAAGAGCCACCACAGTAAGAAGTCCACTCCCCACAACTAGAGAAAAGCCTGAGCTGCAACAAAGACCCAGCACAGCCAAAAATAAATAAATAAATTTTTTAAAAAGATATAAAAAGTGAGGAGGCCCCCTGTGATGGTGATGAAAGGAGAAAGTGGGAGGTCATGGAGGTTCTCCAAAGCCCAGCACAGGCATGACTTTGGTGGGGGCCCTAGAGAACTACTGGAGATTGCCCATGTGAAGAGTAACACACAAAAGCCACTCTTTAGAGAAAACTGCACCAGAGTGGTGGGCAGCACAGACTAGAATGAGAGGACAGGAGGCCATTGGGGGCCTAGGGGTGTGTGGCATGGATGAGCCCAGGGCTGACTGCAAAAGCAGAAGCTGCTTGTGTGCATTTCCCAAGGCCAGGCAGTCTCTAACATTCGCACAGTGCCAGAGGGTCTCTTGGCACTCAAGCTGGACCAGCCCTCAGGAGTCCAGGACAAGAGGCCTTGCCCATGAGCACAGGCCCTGGGGCTTACTTTGATCTAGTTTTCTTTCCATGGAGGGAGGTGGGGAGTCCCAGGGTATGTGTGCCATAGCCAACCCTGGTCAAATGACCCCTGGATGAACTGACAGGAACAGCATCCAGAGGCTGGAGGGGAGAGGTCAGTATGCAAGAGCCCATGTAGAAGGGTATCCACGGAAGATGGTTAACTTGACTCAGTCCTTTGGGGTTGCTCCTTATGCTGGAACTTAGCCTGTGAATGACAAGATTCAATGAGAATGAAGCATGAGATTATTCTCCATGAACTTATATGACTGTTTTGGGGGTCAGGATTGATGGGGGAGGTGGCATTGTTCAGGGTCAGGGGCCCAACCCTCTCCAGGATTCCTCTTTGTCCTGTGACTCCAGGATGACATACGAGGGGTCAACAGATGGGAGATCTCAACATCCAAATGCTCACTGTCCGACCCTGGACAAACCACCTCACCTCCCTAGGCCTCAGTATCTCCATTATCAAGATAAGGAGTTAGTCTAGCTGGTCTACCCCAGAATGACCCTCAACAGATTTGCTTCTGGTTCATGGAACTCTCCCACCTGCCAGTTTCACCACACAAATCTGGGTGCGACTCCCGCCACCGCCAGTCCTGTGGGCTTCTGGGCAGAGGCCTTTTATCAGATCCAGGGCCACCGGGACCACTGCTGGAAGAGGATCTGGGCCCACCTCGCTTCTAGTCGGTGAAGTCCTGCCTTTCCACAGCTCCCTCCTCCCTGTGCCACTTTCCACATCATGATTCAGCAGTGCCTTCTGCATCCATTCAGGTGACGCTTGGTGTCAAGTGTGTTTGAGGCCCCATTCTGGGTGCCGTGGGTACAGAAGTACATCCCTGCTGCTGCGGATGTGTGGAGTAACCTGGCGAATCTCTGCAGACACTAGGAGCTCACAGAGAGAGTGGAGGGAGACAGTCACATCGCTTAATGATGTTGTTGTTGTTGTTCATTCGCTAAGTCATGTCTGACATTTTTACGACCCCATAGATGTAGCCCGCCAGCCTCCTCCATCCACGGGTTCTCAAGGCAAGAATACTGGAGTGGGTTGCCATGTGACCACACCCTAAATGGAGGAGAATGCTGAGGCTGATAGAGCCTGAACTGGTGCCCTCTGACAAGGGCTGACCCAGTTTCACTGACATTTGTCCCAAAGGCCACACCTCACCTTTTCAGATTTGGAACTGGCCTTATCTTGGGTCTATAAGACACAGGACTTGCCCCCTTGGCTTCCCAGTTTAGCTCCCCTCCCCCAGGTCTAATCTCCAACCCCCGCCCCTCCCCATCCTCTTCACCCAAAGCCTAGAATCCGGTCTCTGGGTTCATCTGGGTTTCATGATGGTTTCTCTGCACATGGTCTTCATGGCAGCCTTGGATTTGGCCCTAGACTTCCAGATACTAGAGGAACCAACCAAATGCTTTGAGGGGCCTTGTCTGCAGAGGGCCCACACTCGATACCACACACGCTGCCAGAACACCCTTTAACCCCTTCATTCATGTCCACCTGCCCACCAGCTCACCCAGCAATGGATTTGCCTCTGCCTGCCAATCTGGGCAGAACGTTTCCCCCTTCCCCCACAGCAGGACTGCCTTTAAACTTTCAGGACACCAGTCCATGGCGCTTCTCTAAGTCCCCCCAAGGGCCCATCTTCTCTCAGTCAGTGAGAAGTCCACCCCTGTCAGTGCCTCCCCTGCCCTCTCCTGCTCCTACTGCACGCTCACATGTGCACAAAACACCTAGTTTTATGTCCTCAGTCACCTGCTTTTCTCTCTTCTGTATTTTTTACATTTTCCTCTTGCCGGCTCCCACTTCCACCACTCTTAAGAGCCCCTTGGACTGCAAAGATCAAACAAGTCAATAATAAAGGAAGTCAACCTGAATATTCATTGGAAGGACTGTTGCTAAAGCTCCAATACTTGGGCCACCTGATGCAAAGAGCTGACTCATTGGAAAAAAACCCCGATGCTAGGAAAGATTGAAGGCAAAAGGAGAAGGGGGCAACTGAGGATGAGATGACTGGATGGCATCACCAAGTCAATGGGCATGAATTTGAGTAAACTCCAGAAGATAGTGGAGAACAGGGAGGCCTGGTGTGCTGCAGTCCATGGGGTCTGCAACAAAAAGTCAGACACGACTGAGCAACTGAACAGCAACAATGTCCACCACAAGACTCTCTAGTCTCTTCCTTGAAGAAAGAGCTCAGGTCTGTCCTACATTCCCTTTTTGCCACCTGTCCCTGGGCGCAGCCCTCTGTGAACTTTGAATCAATGAGTGTGTTTGTATAGGAGACAAACCCACAGATAACCATTCACACACACACACACACACAGAGGGATCTGCACATTTTCACACCCCCACGTTCACAAACACACCTCACGTTCAACTTCCTTTAACATCTGCTAAGACAGCTGCTTCTGTGAGCACTGTGCCCACAAATGACAATTTCGGTGCCCACACCCACCCTGTCCCAGCCTCTCTATCAGCCTGCCCTGCCCCTCCCCCACCACCCAACCATGTGGAGTGGGCAGCACAGTAACCACATGCCCCCTACCAACCCCGGGGCAGAGGAGGAAATCAGGGCCCAGAATGGTGAGTGGCTTGCTTGACTAAGAATCTGCAGTTCATAGCAAGATCATTTTCTTCTGCTTTCTGGGCCAAGGGTCTTGGCAACAGTTCACCCACATTCCATCTCCCCTGACCCAGACCACCAGACTTCTGGGCCCTAGTGTGGGGTCTGAGAGGGAGCAAGGCCGTCCATTGCCCTGGGTGTCTTGGTGATGCCCCCACACACCCCTCCTCTGGAGGAAGGCTGCAACCCGGCACCATGTGGAGACTTAAGCTCTAGGAGCTGTGGTCTGTGCCCTGCCACACCTTAGGCACCTTGCCCAGGGGTGCCACAAGCTGGCCTCACATGCCTCAGGGTGAGCTGGGGAATCCCCTCTGCCACAGCTGGCTCCTCAAGCCTCTCCAAGACCACGGGCCCAGAATTGTGCTGCGGCACCATGGGGACTAACAGGCCATGCCAGGCTGGGTCTGCCTGACCACGGAAGCCTGGGGGATCTGCAGGGAGACTTCTTGCAGAACAGGGTGGGAGGAGCAGAAGAGGGTCCCTGGGCTCCAGACCAGACAGCCAGAATCTTGCTCCCCAGCACCACAGGCTGCTGAATGGAGCCGCCTCTGGGTAAGCCACCCACCCACAGGGGTCAGAGAGGAGGGACGGGCAGAGACTTGCCACACCGTGGGGTTTAAGTCTTGCTTGTGGCATCTGAAGGCCTGTGGAGTTCTGTGGGTGAGTGAGGTAAGGGCACTGTGGGGAAATGTTTGAAAGCCCAGGGCCAAGGGCACAAAGGCAGCGTCTACAGTAGGCAGCATCCATGGTGAGGGCCTGAGGCTGGCAGGGGATCCACCAGGCCTGGTGGCAACGAGGGGAGACCTAGTGCAAGCCAGGTAGCAGCGAAGGGAGTGCTGCCTGGAGAGCAGCCCAAATGCACAGACAGACACAAACACACACAACCCACTGCAAAACAGCCCCTCCCCGCCCCCCATGACCTCCCAAGGTGGTTCACCTGGCCAGGCCCCAGGAGCCCGGGGGCCCAGCCCCTGAGTCACTGTGTGGGCTTGTGTCAGGCAGCCCTCTTCTGCCTCCAAAGGGCCCCACCCACCTGGCAGAGCGGGTAGGACTGGGGGCCTGGCAGCGGCCCAGGTGAGGCCATGCTGGGCAACTCTCAGACAGGCGCCCTGGCTCGGAACCACCTGCCACCGCCACAGGCCCCAGGCACCCTCTTCCAGAACACACCCCAGTCAAGCCCAGCCATCCCAAGCTGTACTGAACAGATCATCCGGAAACCGCAGATAATCCCCAACTTTCACCCAGAACTCCAGTCAGCCGTCCATCACCACTACCAAGTATTGTAATTGATAACTGGGGGCTCAGTGGACAATTTGGAGTCTCCCCTCTTCTCATTCCCTTACCCACACCTACCTGCCACCCCCAAATTCACGATGGAGGGAGGAGCCCGGTGATCCACTTACTGGGTAATTAGGAATCACACTTCCGCTCGCCAGCTCTCGGGGGTTCTCCTCTCTACCTTGGAAAACCCCCTTGACATCCCCACCCTCTCACTCCCGCCAAAGTCATAGTGGTCCCCTCTGCCCTGAGCCTCTCAAGTCAGCAGGATCAGCTACTCAGCAAATATTCTCCAGGAGTAATTGGATGTGATGGAACGAGGGCTTTTCAGCTCCCAAGTGGAAGTCTCTGGATGTCATTTAACGGCACAAAAAAATAAAAGGCTCAGGCCTCCCGCCCACCACCGCCAGGACATCATTAATCTCATCAGAAAGGCATCAGCGCTCCCCTCACGGCAGCCAGCCCCACGCAGAGCCAGACAAATTACAGACCTGAGCCGGGCACTCAGTGGGACGCTTATTAGGCTGGTGTTCAATTTTTGTCTTTCCTTCAGGGCCACTGTCCCCTGACAGGAAAGCACTTGTGTCCCTGAGCAGAGGGAGGGCAGCCAGAGGCTGGGGAATAGGGTGGCTGCCTCAGTTCAACGCAGCTCACCGGCCTGGGGTGACAGGGCGTCTCTGAGCCAGGCACCACGAGGTCATGAGTCCCAGCAGAAGCTAAGGGGGGCCCATGCCAAGGTTTAGAGCCCTGTCCCTTTCCCCAGCCAATCTGAATGGGTGTTTCCTTCCCAGAGAGAGGGGAACACCTGAGGGTCCACTGAGGACCAAATGACAAGGCAGGTGGGAGCAAGGACACACAGGGAGCGCTGCTTCATGCTATAGGGAAGTCTAAAGAGTGAGTCTGGTGGAGAACTCCAGGACCACTGTGGGGGATGGGAACTCGTCTCCTGGGGCTGCACACTGTGCAGTGGAGAGGCCATCCCACAAAGGCCTAGCTTGTTATTAGTCCAACGGTTTTTTTTGTTTGGTTGGTTTTGTTTCATTTTTTAAAGCAGTTTCTTTTCTTTCTTTTAAATTTTGGCTGTGCTGAGTCTTCCTGCGGCGTGTGGGCTTTCTCTACTTGTGGCACCTGGGCTCAGTAGTTGTGGCACGGGCTTATCGCCCCTCCGCACATGGGATCCTAGTTCCCCGACCAGGGACGGTACCTGAGTCCCCCTGCGTTGGCAGGTGGATTCCTAACTGCTGGGCCAACAGGGAAGTCCCTAATATAGTGTTGATCATCCTGTTATAAAGTTGTCAAGGGCAGGAGTGGGGCCTGGATCAAGTAACCCTCCACACTCCTGGCAGCCCCCAGAAGCAGCTGTCAGTGTTAGGGGGCGCCTGGATCCCAGGGTCTGAGATTCCCTTCAGCTCAGAGTTTCTGAATTCTGGCCCAGGTGCTGTCTACCCAGTTCTCCCAAATCCTGGTGGGTGGGTGTTACTAAACTAGTGTAGCTTTACTTTCTCAGTCTCTTGCATTAGTGCTCAGCCTCTCAGTCCTGTACAGCTCTTTGTAACCCATGTATCGCAGCCCACCAGGCTCCTCTGTCCATGGGATTTCCCAGGCAAGAAAACTGGAGTGGGTTGCCATTTTCTTCTCCAGGGGTTCTTCCCAACCCAGGGATCAAACCCAGGTCTCCTGCATTGGCAGGCAGATGCTTTACCACTGAACCATGTGCCTCTTAAACCCTGACAGGCTGGATGGTGGCAGGGGTGGGGGAGGATCCATTCCATGTGTTGAACTACTCCCAGGCAGTGAGTGGTAAGCCAGTCCCACAGATCTGGAAAGCTGGGAGTGGAGAGATGGACAGTTAAGACCTGCCTCAGGGCCATTCCCAAACATTCCAGCCTTGCCATTCCGAAGACTCAAATTCATGGGATGAGTCTCTGAAGCTTGTCTCCCAATTGTTGAAGACAAGGGTCACTCACCCCCTCCCAGTGTTTGGTAGAGAGGCTCAGAACACCCCCTCCCCATGGCTTGAGATGAGATGACCTAACTCTCCCCGCTCCCCACCTCCCAGCCCAGGTCTGGAACATCTCTAAGGTCTATTATTGTTGAGTTGGTAAGTTGATAAAGTTGTGTCCAACTCTTTCCAAACCATGGACTATATTATAGCTTGTCAGGCTCCTCTGTCCATGGAATTCTCCAGACAAGAATACTGGAGTGGATTGCCATTCCCTTCTTCAAGGGATCTTCCCAACCCAGAGATCAAACCTAGGTCTCCTGCATCAGCAGGCAGATTCTTTACTACTGGGCCACCAGGGAAGCCCAACGTTTAACATATCTCATAGCTAACATCTTTCCCGTCAGCACCACCCAATAAGTGAGCAAACGGCCTCTGTGTGTAGTTGTGCTGGATCAGAACAGCACTCCCTAGGGTTGTGCAGGGACCACCCTGCACACCCTCTGCCACAGCCCCGTCCTGAGGAGACCAGGGACCCCTGTGTTCCAGCCATTGGTTCAGGAGCCGCCCTCCTCCTTTCTCCCTGCAGCCGGAGGCCTCGCGCCACAGAGACCTGAGAAGTACACTGGCCAGTCCTGTGGGCTTCCCAGGCAGAGCTGGTCCAGGGTAGGTCCGGGCACAAGGGGCGTGGCCTGAGCCAGCCGGCTGCCCGCCCCTCCCTGCAGGGCAGCCCTCCGGAGCTACTACCATGCAGGATGGGGCTTTCCTCCGGGGCAGCAACCACAGAAGCCACAGCCTCCCAGCTCCTCACACAACCCAGAGGGCCTGACTCACCCCTCTTCCTTCTAGAACTTGCACAGGGTCAGTTCCTCTCGCCTTCTGTGGCAGGAAACGGAGGTGTAAGGAGTCACAGCCAAGCCAGGGGAGGAGGCCACCAAGGCTAGCAGCCCGGCACTGGGTGCCTCTGCCGAGGGATGCGCCTGGTTTGAGAAGCTGCCCAAGAAACCCGAGAACCCCAGGGATATCAGCAATGGGACCCGGAAGGTGCACCCCTGCCCCAAACTCCATCAAGAGAGCAGACTGCTGGGAGAGCTGAGCAAGGTCTCCCTGGGAGCAGGGGGATTTCTTTCTGCCAACTTGCCCTGATCTTGTGATGAGTTTCAATTCCTTCCCTGCCACGGGTTTCCTTCCTGCCGTGCTCTGTGGGGAAGGTCCCCTTGTCTCCGTGCCAGCCACACACCAGTTCACCCATGACCCTTTCCCTGGCGCATACATAGTACGTGTACATATACATTCCTTCTCAGGGTCGTGATAACTACAGTTCTTTTCCAGCCAGCCCAGCTCCCTCGGGGCAGAGGCCACAGACAGGCAAGTACCTGCTCTCTCCTCACTCCCTCCCTCCCATCCTAGTGGAAAGCAGCTCCCCACCCCCTCCCCCCAACCCCCAGCAGTGGGTCTTCATCTCAGGCCACTGCCCGACCCCCTCAAAAAGAAGTCCTGAAACTAGAAAACTAGAAAACCTGTTTTCTAGCCCTCAAAGGCCCAATTTGAATGCACACAGAGCCAGATAAGACTTGAGGGAACCTATGGTGGCCCTTCTCCTGAAGTGTGTGTGTTAGTCGCTCAGTCATGTCCAGCTCTTTGCAAACCCGTGGACTGTAGGCCACCAGACTCCTCTGTCCATGGGATTCTCCAGGCAAGAATACTGGAGTGGGTTGCCATTCCCTTCTCCAAGGGATCTTCCTGACCCAGGAATTAAATCCAGGTCTCCTGCATCGGCATGCTGATTCTTCACCATCTAAGCCACTAGGGAAGCCCTCCTTTCCCCCATCCATTCCCCTAAAAGCTTTTTCACCAAATCTGGTCCTATGACCCCATTATCCCATCTGTGCATTGAGAATAAAAACAGTCTTCTCCCCTTGTGGGGCTTCCCTGATAGCTCAGTTGGTAAAGACTCCACCTGCAATGTAGGAGACCCTGGTTTGATTCCTGGGTCAGGAAGAACCGCTGGAGAAGTGATAGGCTACCCACTCCAGTTTTCTTGAGCTTCCCTTGTGGCTCAGCTGGCAAAGAATCTGCCTGCAATGAGGGAGACCTGGGTTCGATCCCTGGGTTGGGAAGATCCCCTGGAGAAGGGAAAGGGTACCCATTCCAGTATTCTGGCCTGGAGAATTCCAGTATTCTGTGTTGCAAAGAGTCAGATACGACTGAGCGACTTTCAATTTCACTTTTACTTTTCTTTCCTCATGGGGATTAAATGAGTATGTGTGGAGTTCCTAGAATTGTGCCTAGCACATAGGAAGCACTATCTTGGTGTTCTTGCTATTACTTTTTACTTGGCTGCACCAGGTCTTAGTTTCGACATGTGGGATCTTAGTTCCCTGACCAGGGATGGAACCCAGGCCCCCAGCATTGAGAGTGCCAAGTCTTAGCTACAGGACCGTCATGGAAGTCCCCATGTTATTGGTATTATTTCCAAATCATTGTTTTATTTGGATTAAAAATTGTCTTCTCCTTGAGAACATCTTTGAAATGCCAACAGCTGGCAGGTGGCAGGTGGCAGAGAGAGGGGACTTGCTTTCTTCATTGCTGAAAATGGAGGTGGATGCAGTCGAAGGGCCACAGGTGGGTGAAGGGGCGGCTCAGGGAGGAATTCTAGGCTGCCAGCCCCCCAACTCATCCTCCTGGTGTGTTAGAGGTCTCTATTAGTTCAGGTTCAGGCTGTATCAGCCACTGTCTAGCCCTGCTCCAGGCAGGGTCTACCTACAGTAATTCCTCTAGCCAGGAAAGGCTGCTAGATTGGGGGTGGGAGAGGGGGTGGGGAGAAGCAGGGGGGCAGGGATAAATAAATATTGGGTTGGCCAGAAAAGTTCATTCAGGTTTTCTGTATGAGCATATGGAAAAACCAAAACGAACTTTTCGGGCAACCCAATAAATACATTAAATAGGTAAGTAAATGTGTGATCAGTCATGTCCAACTCTCTGCAACTGTATGGACTATAGCCCACCAGGCTCCTCTGTCCTTATAGGATGCTCAATTCAGTTTGAGTTTCAGATAAACAAGGAATAATTTGTTAGTATAAGTCTGGGCCACACAATATGTGGGATGCACTTGCACTAACAGAGGATTCGTTGTTCCTCTGAAATTCAAATAGAACTGGGCAACCTGTATTTTATCTGGCAACCATCCACCAAGGGTGCCTGAGGCCCGGGGTTTGGGAAACAAGAGTATGGGAATATACCGCTGACTACTTCCGTAAGCCCCTCCCCTGTGCCTGGGGCCTTGCCCTCCTTGCCCTGCTGCTAGGCCTGTTCACACTTGCTCTAAAAGATGCACCTCCTTCCCCCCACAGCCCTGTGTTCTCTCCCCCTGGAGAAGGTCCCCTCTGACCTGGGCACACACTGGACTTCCCCAGGGTCCAGGCTGGGATGTCTCGTCCACTCTCCACTCCCCTTCAGGATCTAGTTCCTCAGGGCAAGGAGAAGCAGCCTGGCCATGTGCCTTGCCTTTTATCTGTGTCACCCCCGGGGAAGGAACCCTGTCGCACGATGTCTCTTGGGACTGGGGAGGAGGTGGCCGGGCTGGCATCTGGAGAAGAGATTGGAAGAAATGGCATAGACATTTCTGCCAATCCTAGCCTTGGCAACGGGGGTGACCAGGTATGAAGAAAAGCAGCATTCAGACCACAGTCACGAGGTCAGGGGAACTTGCAGGAAAAGATGGGTGGGAGGCAGAAGTGGGTAGCCCACCTGACCAGGCATTTCCTTTCTGCACACGATGGGAAGGCAGAGTTGTGCCAAATAAAGGCCTGAAGAAAGAGATTAAAGGCCATCCTTGACTCAGTCCAGACTCTTGGTCCCCACTGTCCTCTGGGAAGTATCCTTTCCAGATGCTGCTGATGTCCAGGGCTTCCCCTGCAGCCAGGAGCCAGCAGGCACCCCAGACACCTCCTGCCTTCAGACCAAGGGCCAGGGTCACCACCTGCTATCTCTATTCCCCAGAGCTGGCCTCCCTCTCAGGCCCCTGCCAGTTCTCAAGTCCACAGTTCTGTCTCATCACCTCCCTGTGGTCTGTTTGTCCTTCCAGGCTCTTGGAAAATGGACAAATTTCTGAGCCACTTCCACCTGACCGAACCTGAAGCCAGCACCCAATTCATGACCCAATATTACCTGGATGGGCTAAGTCGCCAGAACCCGGGAGTAGTAAGCAATGAGACCACGGACAAACCTGAACCGAAATAACTGCCCGCCAGACCTCAAGCTCCACACTGCCAGTGTGTCCACAGCGCACACCACCCATGGTCTGGGTATGGACTCCCCCTCTCTGGGTATGGAACCCCCTTTCTCTTCCAAATTAAAAAAAAAAATCATCTAGGGCTTAATGGTTGGATGTTTTATTTCCAAACCTGTCCTCCTTCCAAAACCAAGAGGTGGAAATCCATCGATGTCCAGCACTGGGGCTGGGGTCACTCCTGTAAAATGCAAGGGGTTGGTCGGGAGTGGGGTGGGATGGAGCGACAGGCAGGAGGTGGGAGTTTCTAGCCCTGAATGGTCCTTGAGGCACCATGTGACCTTAAGCAAGTCACTTATCCTCCGTAAAATTCCACTTCCTCAGTTGCGAAATTGAAGGAGGAAGAAGGGACAAGGGTGGTTGGTTTATCACCATGGCCCTTCCCAGTTCTGAACACTCATTTGACAAACACTGTTGGCACATGGTGTGTGCCTGACCAAGGTGCTGGGGATCCACATGTGACGAAGGCAGGCCCAACATGAGGATTGTTCCATGGCGCTTCCAGTTCAGGACGGGAGGGCAAACTTCTCCATCAGATGACCACGGGCAATTCCAGCAAATGTGGCAAGTGCCATGAGGGAGTAGAGGGGACCTGATTTGTGATGGGGGGTGGAGGGTGGTCAAGGCTTGGGAACGCCTGTCTTTCCTGAGGAAGTCATGTTTCACTTCACGGCTGAGAAGTGGGGTAGGGGTTAACTATGAGTGGAGACAGGGACAGAGAGAAGACATGGCACCTCCCAGCTCCCGTGGCTGATGGGGCAATGAAAAGCCAAAACTTTGGCCACCTGGACAGATGGACAAAGACCGGACAGGTCAGGCCTTGCAGTCATGTTCACATTTTGGATTGTACCCTGGAAGTGACGGGGAATCGTGAAATGACAAATAGATTGGAGGGGAGAAAGCGCATGATCTGATGTCTGCTTTTAGAAAGCTGTGAAGAAACTCTTTGGTCTGCACAGGAAGGATTTTCGGCTTCTTGACAGCCTCTGGATATCCTCTGAAAGTCTCTTGGCTTTCCTACCCCAAAATCCCTTGGAGGCACCTCTGTGCCAAGGTCTCATTCACAGGCTAAACCCTGGTTCCTCAACTCCCCCACCCCCAACTCTAACCCCCTACCCTCTCAACAAGACCCTCTGCTCAGTTTCCCTCCCAAGAGTTAATTACTCCCCTCTCCTTGGCTAGAATACAGCAAGATAGGTGACTCATGCATGCAGAGTGCCTAGGGCCCCAGATGAAAGGGGCCATGGGTTATTACCTTCCTAAAGCCGTGCCCTGCATTAGCCAGAAGGCAAGGGGCCCCGTCCAACCCCTGGGCCCAGCACACTCTTGACTAGTGGGAAGATTTTAGTGATTGTTGTTGTTGCTCAGTTGTGGCCAACTCTTTGTGACCCCATGGACTGCAGTACATCAGGCTTCCCTGTCCTTCACTATCTCCTAGAGTTTGCTCAAACTCCATTGAGTCAGTGATGCCATCCAACCATCTCATCCTCTGTTGCCCCCTTCTCTTCCTTCCCTCAATCTTTCCCAGCAGCAGGGTCTTTTCCATGGGGATCTGAAAAACACCAGGAGGAGGGAGACAGAGTGTGTGATGGGAAGGGATTGGATGATGTCCCCCCCAACCCCCCCTGCCCCCACATCTGTAGATTCAGCTCCCCACCCAGGTGATGGACAGCAAGCTCTTGTTCTATAGAACAGCCTTTGTTTGACACCATCCCAGGTAGTAGGAACTCCCCACTCCATTCTAGGCCACCAGACAGGCTTGTCAGCAGGGCTACACGAAGCAGCCAAAGGAAACGTCAGTTTGCAGCGTCACAAAAGGCAGCCCTTGAAGGAACTGTATGGATGTGTGTGAACCTCCCTCTCTCTGGGCCCTCTCCCCACACCCCTCACTCCACCGAGGCCCACAGTGTAACTGGCAGCTCTGGTCGGTGTCCAGGGCCGGCATAAATAGCAGGTCAGCTTCCTAGAGCAGCCCCAAATTGAGACACATCCTCCCCTCTTCTGCTTTTAATTCCTTGTGGCTAGCATGTTTATTTTGGGTGAGGAAAAAAATCGGATGTTTATCCTTCGAGGAAATTATCGGCTTGCTTTCCTTCCTTCCCCCCGCCCCACCTCTTTTCTCTTCCTCTGGTGTTTTGGGCTTTTAGTTCAGCTGCTGGAGAGACCCCCACCCTCCTGGCCCCAAAACTTGAAAAAATAACAAAACTAGCCCAGGCGCTAGACTGAAGCCAGCCTTGCCAGACGTGTCTGAAAGCCACAGAGAAAGAGCTCCCAGGGGTCGGCAGGGAAAGTCTGGAGGCCAGGAGAACTTGGGGAAGCCCACCTGGCTCAGCTCTCTGCCTGCAGAAGGCTTTGGGCCTCTTGCCCCTTTTCTTTTCACTGCCTCCTCCAGGAAGAAACAAAATGAGTATGGAGATCGCTTGGAAATTGCCAACAAAACAGTTTAAAAAAATGTAAGGGAGTACTGCATGCGTAGTCAATTGTATCCAACTCTTTGCAACCCTATGGACTGTAGCCCACCAGGCTCCTCTGTCCATGGGATTTCCCAGGCAAGAATACTGGAGTGTGTTGCCATTTCCTCCTCCAAGGGATCTTCCTGATTCAGGGATTGAACCTGTGGCTCCTGCACCTCCTGCATTCACAGGAGGATTCTTTTACCACTGAGCTACTTGGGAAGCCCCAAGGGGAGTATTAGTGACCCCTTTACAGACAGGAGAACTGATATTATCATTATCATCATCAGATACCATTTGTTGATTGCTGTCTGCATACCAGGCACCATGCCAAATGCCTGACATGTAACATCTCCTTTAGTGCATTCATTCCTGCCTGGCTTCCCAGCCTACCAGGCCTTCATACATATTCTCTCATCCATTTGTCAAAACCACCTAATAGTGTAGGTGTTGTGATTGTCATCTTATAGATGAGGAAACTGACATTCCGATAAGTTAAGGGACTTCCTCCCTGTTCTGTAACTAGTAATGGTAGAATCTGGTGTTAACTGGGCCTTCCCACTCTCAGTACTCACAGGTAACGTCCATGCATGCTAAGTCACTTCAGTCATGTCCGACTCTTTATGATCCTATGGACTGTCGCTCGCCAGGCTCCTCTGTCCATGGGGATTCTCCAGGCAGGAATACTGAAGTGGGTTGCCATGCCCTCCTCATGGGGATCTTTTCTACCCAGGGAGCGAATCCCTGTCTCTTACGTCTAATCTGCATGGAAGGCGGGTTCTTTACCATTAGCACCACCTAGGAAGCCCACTTACAGAGTGCTCTCATTTTACCCTCCAGGCTACATAAAATAAAGGTCAGATCTTCTATTTATCCCAAAGCTGGGTAGGCCAAGAAGGAAGGGTAGAAGTTCTAAAAGAATCTAAAGGGAGTCTTCCCTTCCCCTGCTGCTGCTGTTGCTGCTGCTAAGTCGCTTCAGTCGTGCCCGACTCTGTGCAACCCCAGAGACAGCAGCCTCAAGCTTTTCTAGACAAAGCATGATTTGTGGGGAGGGTCAGCTCCCTGACGCTGACAGCAATGGCCTGGCCAAGCTCAAGGCCGTTACCACCCCCCTCAACCTGCACAAGGCAAATACCCCAACAGTTCACCACCCTCAATCCTTTGCATCACCCCTCTGCTTCCTGGAACTTTGTTTGTGTAATAACTGCTAAAACAGAGATGGAAAAAGACATATAGGAAGAATTCCTAATGATGAAGATGAAAATGATAACATTGATGTTGAAGTTGGTGGTGATGATGGTGGTGATAGGGGTTGACAGTGATGGGTTCAGATGTTAGTGCTAAGCACCTGTGGGATAAGAAGAAAGGCAGCTAGATGCATGAGGTGGTGTAATTTAAAAAGCACAACTTTTCTTAGCACACCTAAGTTCGCACAGTCTCTACCATTTGATAGCTCTTTGACCTCAGGGAACTTACTCAACTGTTCTGGACCTGTGTTTCAACTGCAAAAAGAAAACAGTATAATGAGAAAAAATGGAAATACACATGCCTTCCTTAAAGATCTGTTGCAACGGTTAAATGAGATGGCACGGAAGGCGCCCGGCACAGTGCCTGGTATGCAGGCTGTTCAGTAAATGTGTGTTCTCCTCTCCTTCTCTGCCTGCACCTCACCTGCTGTGCTCCCCAGCTCAGCTGAAGCAAGCATTCAGGCTGAAGGTAATGGGAGGGCTAACCCTCTCCAGATGAGTCTTTCCCAAGAGACCCATTGGAGTGTCGGCAGCCCCAGGGAGAGGGCCAACTGCCAAAGGAGCCTCAAGCCCAGCCCAGCATCCCCCTCCCAAGCTTAGCAAAACACTGGGAGGCTTGGATCAGAAAAGACAACCCAGTTCCTTAGCAACTAACAAGCATTTCCCTGTAAAGACAAAGACCCTTCACTCAGAACGCTCCTTCCCCCCACCTCTCCAGGTATCTGATCTGTTTGCATGAGTGGGGCTAGAGGCCCGTCCACCCCCGCCCCAGGTCTAGAGGCCTTTAGCCCCACCCTCCCAGCTGTCCTAATATTACCTGCAATTATCCCACTGCGTCTTTCATCCTGGCACTAATTAACTTTTCCATTTTCCCCAGGAGCTGCTGGGAGACACATGAGATGCACGCGCGCGCACACACACATACACACACACTTGCATGCACACACATACACAAATACCTATAGTTCCCCTGCAGAGACCCTCGCTCCATTTTAGAGATCTGGAAACTAAGGTACAAGAAAGGAGAAAATTCCTTGAGGTTCTCATCCGCCTCCTGGGTACTTGGAAGGAGAAATACAAGCTGAAGAGTCTGGCTCAGGAAGAGGGGAGGACAGAGTCCCTGACAATCCTGAGGGATAAAGGACCAGAAAGGAGAAAAATCTTTGGAGAGGACAAATGAAAACTATGCAAAGACTGAGGACTTAGCTCTGAGTACCCCCTTAGTGCCACCAAATGCAAGCCATCGCACTTAACACAGAGAGGGCATTTCAAAGAGTAAAAAGGAAATATTTCAGTCAAATAGGCGAGGAAGACAGAGTCAAAAAGAGATGGGAATTGGAAAGAAAGTTATCGCCATCTGGTCTGATGAACCAAACCAGGTATATCTGAAAGAAGCACTGATCAGAACTCAAGACCTGATTTCAACACCAGGGCTACCCTTCACTGCTGTGCGACCCTGGGCACATCAGCTGCCCTCTCTAGGCCTCAGCTTCCTCATCCATAAAATAGTTTGGTATGAGTGTTCTCTGAGACCCGCCTCCAGCTAAATGTTCTTCAACTCTGTGGTTATTTGGGTGCATGGTAGAGAAAGCCACTACCACTATCCCTTTGGCAGGGTGGAGCAGGAGTGTCAGAGGAAACCACTAGAACAGGAGAGAATGAGTATTCTTAGGATTAAGAATGAAAAAGAGCCCAGTGCATTTGGTGGCAGGAGCCAGAAGACCCTATCAAGAGGTTAAGGAGAAGTCTGCAAATGTGGGGAGATGCAGACCGTAGGATTTCAGGAGAACCCTCTCCCAGGCTCAGTGGCCAGCAATAGAGCTTCCCCTCCCCGGATCCTGGCCTGGGGAGACCCTTCAGGGACCTGGAGGAGGGAGGAGGGGCCCTGGGTCTGCACCTGGTCACAGAAGGTAGAAATATGACTTGGGAGGACCCTCACAGCTGGGAGGGTGGGGCTAAAGGCCTCTAGACCTGGGGCGGGGGTGGACGGGCCTCTAGCCCCACTGGCGGTCCAGTGGTTAGGACTTGGCACTTTCACTGCCAGGGCCCAGGTTCAATCCTAGGTCGGGGATTGAACAGGATTCCACAAGCTGCGTGGCATGGCCAAATGAAAGAAAGAAATATGACTTGGGATCCTCCTGACCTGTACTGAATGAGGGCAGGACACAGAAGTTGCCCCCTTTATTCCTTGGGAGCTGGAGTCCACACCACTGCTATCTAGCAACCCGGCAGGAAGCTGAGAGCTCAAAGGAAAGAGGCTGAACCTGTCAGAAAGGCGGGCACAGCAGGGCCCTGGGTCCAACTTTCACTTCCAGTCTCATGAAAAAAGCAGACAGTGAGCTGAGGGGGCTTCCTTTAGGGCCTGGGCATAAGGACAAGCCCGGGCAGTGCCCAAAAGGAGTCCAAACACCCTCCGCCCACACCCACACTCATTCACACACACTCAGACCTCCCGCACTCACTTCCATACTCACACATCAGCACACTCATTCATTCACACACACACACAGAAACAGCTGGACGTGGATACTCAAGTCACCATAAGGCAATAGATTGTCTCCACTCGCTGTGACTGTGAAGTCAGAGCCCTGACACTCCTTCCCTAGTATGGATGGAGGCTTGGCCAAGTGCTAAGAATTGAAGGGATTACAAAAGAAGCCTGGAAGTTCTGTCCCTCACCCCCAGCTCCTCAGAGTGGAAGCTTCATTTGCTCACGAGGATGCTGGTCACCCCTATCCAGAGTTTGCCTGTCTTCCTCCCCGAAACACCCTGAGAACCAGGCCCTGCCGTCCACACATCTATGAACGTGTATGCACACACTCACACACACCTCTACTCTACGCATCCTGCACACACACTGTAAATACTCCAGCCCACACAAAATCACATGGTGTACACACCCGCTAGACACTCCAGGGTTTTGCCTCTGCCAAGCTCTTTCTAGACATCCATGCTAGCTGCATGTACGTGCAGTGTTCAGCTCAGGAAGTGGCGAACATAAGATTTGCATACACACGCGGTCTCCATGTGTGCATGCCCACTTCATTCACAACCCACTACCCACTGGTCCACCAGTGACAGGGACACACCATCCTTTCAAACTGAGATCAGACCAAGGCCTAACCCCAGTTCTCACCTTTCAGGCTCCTGATACAGCAAGCGGATTTGTGGCGGCAGCTGTGGGGTTGTGTGTGTGTGTGTGTGTGTCTGTGTGTGTGAGTCTGTGTGTGTGTGTGTGTGTGTGTGTGTGTGTAGTTTTGGGTGGGGGGTGTGTGGAGAGGGGTGAAAAGAAGGTTCTGGCTGAAGAAGGGAACCAGGCCTTCCCCTGAAGGCCACAAGGAAGGCGCTGAGACACACACCCTCCTCCCAGCAGCCCTACCCACTCCCTGTGCCCTCGCTTGCTGCCAGGCCAGGGAAAGGAGAAGCTAAAAGTGGCCAGTCTGACTTGCTAAATTGGTCTTCAGTGGAGAAAGGGAAACGCGTCAGTTCCCTGGGGAAGTGGCCGAGCCCAGGGTGGCCACAGGCCCCTGGGCTTCTACTCCAATGGAAAAAAAAACTTGCTCAAATAGATCTGACGCTTTGTTTTCGAACCCAAAATACTCTGTGGCGGCTGCCGGAAGTGTGACCGCTGGAGGGAAGTGGGGCAAGAGGGGAGGTTAGTTTGAGTTTCCATTGCAGCAACTCTTTCTTTCATTTGGGTTCTAGATGAAGCTCTCCTGCCCATCCACGAGAGGGTTGGTGTGAGAGGCAGTGAGGGCTCTGAGGTTCAGGCCTGGAGTACTCACAGCCACAGTCACCCTTGGCCCACTGCCATCCTTTCCCCAGAGGCCGCTAAAGAAGACCACATCCAGAATTTTCTCTCAGGCCACCTGGTGGCAGGCGGGAAAGCTGACCAGGGAAGAGGGGCTGTGCTAGGGGCAAGGGGCCCAATCACAGGTGACTCTGCCTTCAGAGACGTGACTTTCCTTAGTGAACTTTGATGTAATCTTTTTAAAAAGCAAAGATCTTATTTACACAGAAATTTTCAAAGAGCATCCAATGAATCAGCTGGACTAACAGCACAGACCTCAAATATTCTGAGTCAGTACTTTAGTCTGTGGCACTAATGCCAGCTCCAAATGCAAGCGTTGGGGAAGAATGACTGACTACATATAACAGGATCCCAATGCGCACGCCCCATAACCCTGCTATCCTCATTTCTTTTTCCTCACATCACTTACCACCACCTTGTATGCATTTTCTTATAGCCCCTTCTCACCCTGAATCCTTATTAGGCCTTGAGTCTTCGCACAAGCTCTTTTCATCACAGCTGTGTCCAATGCCAGACACACAGTAGGTGCACAAGAGATAAATCTTAAATGTCGAAGGCAATCAGGTGGAGGGGCAATCAGCAAACAGTTCTCTTGCCTGATGAGAACTTGTTAATTCACAAATGCTGCGGCCTGTGGGACTTGCCTGGTGATCCAGTGGTTAGCACTCTGAGGTTCCACCATAGGGGGTGCAGGTTCAACCCCTCCTCAGGGAACTAAGATCTCCTATGCCACGTGGTGAGATCAAAAAAAGAAAAAGAAAATGCTGAGGGCTGCTGTTACACCAGACTGTAGCACTAGGTGGGGATGGCGTGGGTTGAGAGGGGACCATATCACGGGAATATGTAAAATCAGAAGTGGCTCCTGCCTTTCTGGAACTTGGGGCAGGAGGGTGAGAGGCAGACATCCATCAAAGAATGACACAGACTCATGTGAAAAGGTAGGTAGGACCAGGGCAACCCAGGAGCGCTGTTTGGTGCAGTGACCACTTAGCACTGGACTTGTAACCACCGGACATAGTAACCAACACATGGACCGAGGGTCTCAGAGGAAAGGCTTTTCTGGGTGAGCGGTGACTGAACTGAAGGAAGAATGTCCTCCAAGACACCATGGTCCAGAGAAAACGTCACTGTAGATGCGGGATGGCATTGGGGCCCCCGCAAGTGGTTCCGACTGATGGCGGGGTTAGGCGGGCGTGCTGCACACCTCCTGGGCCTGGGAACCCCCGGCTGCAGTTAGAGGCCGCCGCGCGCCCTCGGTCCCTGGGTGATGTTTACCGTCTCTTAATGACGGCAGGGTAATAATCACCCTAATGAAAAACTCCCTCCGGGCGCGGGCCAGCCAGACTGCGATGAGGAAACCGGGAGGCATTTCGGAGCCGCCGGTGACTCAGGCTGAGTGTGCAGCGCGCGGCCTGAGGGACTCTCGGGTCGCCTCTCCTGCTCTGCGCGCCCCTCCAGTGCCGCCCCCGGAGCGCGGGGAGCTGAGGCCCCCCGCCGGCTTTCCTCCGCCAAGCCACCGGCAAAGCCAATCGCCCACTGCCACCTTCGGCCAGGCCCTCGCCTGAGACTTCTTTCTCTGCCTCTGCGCGGGTCTCCAGCGCCCCCTCCCCATCATTCTTGACCTCGACTCCCCCTCTGCCTGGCTTTGGAAGGGGGTAGCGCTCTGCGGGGCTCACCCCTGCCAACTCCTCCGGGCTCTCCTAACGGCATTTTCTCTGTCAGTGCCTCAGTTTCCCCGACTGAGCAGCAACAGCAGCTCAAGTTTCTCCACACCACCCCCACCCTGCCCCCGGGTGGCGGGAGTATTAATTACAGTTCGTTCCTGGCTTTGAAGATGAAAAATGCCAAGGATCATTACCACTCAATTAACGGGGCTATTACCACTTGAGTTTATGTCTGATGAATCCTACCCCACCCCAAACCTGGGATCCACGTTGCCTTGGGACTCCTCAAGTACCTCCTCTCTCCTAGAGTCCACATCTGGACTTAGCCCCTTTCCTGCTCCTGCTAATAGCACCCCACACGGGACATAGTAGAGGGTCTGACACATTCATTCTCCCACAGATATTACAGATAAAGATGGAGCACCCACATTATGGAGAACCCCCATAAGCCAGGTTCTAGCTAGGGGTACAGCAGTGCAGGTCTGGACCTCAGCCTTTGCCTTCCTGGAGCCTACATTCTAGTAGATGCTCCAGGCTCTGCTGGCATCTCCAGATCCTGCCTCAGAGTGGTCTTCCTTCCCTTCCTCTAGGATTCCTCACTCATCCACAAACTAACAGAGAAGTTCTGAAAGGACAGGGAGTTGGTGATGGACAAGGAGGCCTGGCGTGCTGCGATTCATGGGGTCAGGTCACAAAATGTCGGACTCGACTGAGCGACTGAACTGAACTGAACTGAATTGAATGGGCTCTAGCTAGTTTCAGAGATTAAAAAAAAAATTAACATGAAAATAAGGGGTGAATCACAGCTCCTTACACAGAATGGGCTTCCCTGGGTCTCAAATGGTAAAGAATTTGCCTGTAATGCAGGAGACCTGGGTTTGATCCCTGGGTCAGGAAGATCCTCTAGCAAAAGGGAATGGCTATTCACTCCAGTATTCTTGCCTGGAAAATTCCATGGAGAGAGGAGCCTGGTGGGCTACACAGTCCAGTCCATGGGGTCGCAGAGTCATACACAACTGAATGACTAACACTTTCACTTTACACAGAATACCCCTGCCCTTCCCTCTCCTCCTCACTTAGAGGTCTTAGCCAACCCAATACTCAAGGTCTTGATCAACACCCCCATCAGGTTTTCCTGTCTCTGAGCTTGTCCTCCTGCCTGAACTCCTTGCCCGCACTTCCTCTGAGAACCGATAGGGCCTTGTGTGTGCTCACTTCTACCTCAGCCTCATCCCTCACTTCCCTTTAAACTGCCTGCTCCCTGACACATGGCAAATCCCAGTCTCAAGTCTGAGTCCCTCTACAGGAAGTGCTCCCTGAAGGTATGTCTCACTGAAACGAGAGAATTTAGTCCCAGACACAAGAGCCTCTCCCTTCACTCCAGTGAGAAATAAACTTTGGTAGACAAGGGGTCCCCCATCCTGTACAGTGTGGTGAGAGTGGGTGCTGGAGTGGTAGAACCCATCCTGTATAGTATAGGGGGGTGGTGTGCTGGAGTGGTAAAAATGCAAGAACAAGGTGGACAAGGGGTCCCCCATCCTGTATAGTGCGTGGGGGGAGTGGATGCTGGAGTGGTAGAAATGCAAGAACAAGGTAGGAAGCACACTGTGGATCCTGAGTCCCTCAAATCGGCCCATGTGGACACTTGAGTTGGGTCAACAACTTCCTGTGAAGCACCTGCTGGGAACAGCCAGGGGAGTGTTAGGGAGGCAGAGGAATCAGACTCAGTCCCTGACCCCAGGGAGCTCAGATACCAACTCTTGTCATCCAGTAACTTTCTTGGTGATCTGAGACCAGATAACTCTAAAAGGCCAAAATAATTCTGCAGAGAGGAAGAGAAATCTATCATGCCCCTTCTCCTTTGCCCATCTGCCCTGAACCCTGGCAAAAAAGCTCATGCCATCAGTCAGGTTGATAGGCAGACTTCCTGTGGGTACCAGCTGGCTAGTACTGTCAGCCCTCAGAGTGATGGGATGGGCCAGGGGCAGTGTCAGTTCTTTACACCAGTGGTTGTAAAGAATTTCATTTTCTAGGAGAGCTACGGCCTAACAAAAGTCAGGAAGCCCTGCCTGGGCCTTCTGGTGAAAGAGGATGCTAACATAACTGAGGACCTCGAATTCTGGGCCCAAAAGAGTCATCAACTGCTTTTCCCCACATCCCAGGATAATTTTTTTTTTTTTTTGACAACATAAAACAACAAAGAAGAAGCCAAAAGTCGGCCCCTAACTCATCACCTCGGTGGATGAGGCCAAGGGCCCACTTGTTTAAGGCTGGGGAGGGTCCTGAGACTGGGAGCTGATCCGAAACACCAAGATCTAGAGACCACAGCTCTCCGATTCCCCAACGGTTGTCTTTCCAGGGCAGAGAGGAAAGGAATCTGCCAGCCTTTTAGATGCTTGACCTATCACATGCTTGAAGCCTACAGCCAGCAGAAGGCTGGTTTTGCGGGCAAGTGGTAGGGGGCCCCTGCTCTCATCTGTGCTCTCACCTCTCTCTCCCTCCTTTTCTGTCTCACTCCCTGTTTGCTCCCTCTACTGCCTCCCCCACCCCACCCCCACACTCATACCTTTTCTGGTTCACTTCAGATGACAAAGTTCCTCTTTCCAAAAAGCCTCATCCCCCGAGAGTCTTCACTGCAGAGACATCGTCCCTCCCAGCTGAGAAGGGGGCTGCCCCACTGTGGCCCCAGGGGCAATGGCAGACCCCTCCACCCAAGCACATGACTCCACTTACCCTCCATGCACCCCTGAGCTATGATAGCCAAGTTCCCATTACAAGCCCTTACCCCCTGACCCATCCCTCTTCCTCCCTGAGGGTCCTAGAAGCCCAAACTTGGCTGGGAACACGCGTCTCTTCCCAACACTTTGTGCAATAGAATCCAAAACTCAAGGACAACATTGCTTGGAGGAATTTATTCTTTTTAATGCCACAGAATGTATCTTTTATTTTTCAATTTAAACTTTTTGTTTTCTGGTGGGGTGTAGCCAATTAACAATACTGTGATAGTTTCCGGTGAACAGTGAAGGGACTCAGCCATCCCCATACATGTATCCATTCTCCCTCAAAATCCTCTCCCAGCCCTTTCCAAAATAGAATCCAGAACTGGTGAATCAACACTACTAGGAGGAATTTAGAGGTAGGTTAGCCAGTCCAATCCCTCCTAAAAGCCCAGGAGTCAGAGGGCAGCCCAAGGTCACACAAATAATTGATAGTGGAAGCCAGAAGTCCTGATTCCCAGGCCAGGGCCTGTTCTTTCCATGTCCCCATACAGTACACTTTTTCCATGTCTTGCCTTCTATCTGAGATTGGCCTTCTCTCCCTTCCCTAGCCCAGCCCTGCCCAAAATCTCAACCTCTGGACCCCCATAGCAATTACAGCCTGGGACTTGTGTCTGAGGAGGGATCTCCAGGAAGGCTTTATATCCCACCTCACCCCCAGCAAATCTTACTTTGTAACAAGACTTTCTCCCTTCAGTCACCAGCTTCTCCCCATCATTGCTTGAAAAGTAAGCAAAAACACCCTTATTCAACGATTATAATGAGTTTGTTCAAATGTTGGCACAGCAGATGTTTCAAAAGGAAGTGTGCAATTGGCTTGGTGAGGAGCCTGTGACCTCTGCGACAGGGCAGTGGGACCTGAGCTCTGAGGGGACAGATGTTCTTCTGCCTATTAGGAACCCTGGAAGAAATGCTGCTCCTCCCTGACCTGCCTGTGGGTTGGAGCCCCTCCTCTCCCCTGGGAGAGGGCTCCTCCCCTCTCTGCCAGCTGGGCCCTGAGGATGCTAAGAGGCAGATCCTGGTAGGCCTTCTTCTATTCATTGCCTTCTCCATAGGTTTTACACCTCTCCTTCCTCTTACCTGGGCTGCCCCAGCGGCTCAGTGGTAAAGAATCTACCCATAATGCAGGAGCTGCAGGAGACTCGTGTTAGATCCCTGGGTTGGGAAGATCCCCTGAAGAAGGGCATGGTAACCCATTCTAGTATTCCTGCTGGGAAAATCCCTGGACAGAGGAGCATGGTGCCCTACAGTCCACGGGGTCGTAAAGAGTAGGACACGACTGAGGATGCACTCACTTCCTCTTACCACACCTACCATTTCCTTTCTTTCTCCTGACAGCCAGAAAGGCTGGAATTAAGAGCAGTATCTTTGGAGTCACAACACCCTGAGTTCAAATCTCAGCTTGGCCATTTCCTGGCCAAGTACCCTCCAACTAACTACTCAGATTTCTTCCAACTCCTTAGATCTTTCATGAAGGGGAAAAAAAAAAAAAAACACTATTGAGGGGCAGCCCTTAAAGCTTCCTCACAGAACTGTTGTGAAGAATTAAGCTGGTGTATCTCCACAGGCCACCATCTTTTGTGGGTACAGAAGATCAGCGAGCCGGACGCCTCCAGCAATCCCCACACAACACTCTTAACCAGAACCACCACCCCTCAAATCGTCATTACTGTCAAGTTCCTTCCATGGGCTTCTAGACCAAACCCATCTCACCTCAGAGCTGGCTGTGTGTGTTAGTCACTCAGTCGTCTCCTACTCTTTGTGACCCTATGGACTGCAGACCACCAGGTTTCTCTATCCATGGAATTTTCCAGACAGGAAGACTGGAGTGGGTTGCCACTCCAGGGGACCTTCCTGACCCAGGGATCAAACCCAGGTCTCCTGCATGACCTCTAAAATGCCAAGGAGGTTTGTCCAGGTTGATTCCATGGATGAACAGTCCATCTCTTGTGGGGTGCCCCAAAACAGAAAGCAGTTGGAAGCCCTTGAGGGAGTTATCATTCAGGAGCAATCTCATCAGGGTAGGCTCTCTACATGGGTGCCTGGTGTGACTTGAGGAATGCCAGATGTTCTCTGCACCCCAAGCTTCCAAATCCTTGTCACTGGATCTGACATCCCACAGTCAGACCTCAGCCCATCAGCGTATCTGAGTTCCTACCATTTTCCAGGCACCATGCTTAACAATGGGCTAACTTCCTCTGGTTACACACTACCCTCTTCCAAGCATTTTCTGATAAAAAGGCAAATCTTGTCTGAGATGGTAAGTCATTAACTTGCCAGCACCTTAGTTTGAAATAATTGGGGGCTTCTTTATTTTTTTATATTGGAGTGGAGCCGATCAATAATGTTGTGATATTAATAGTTTTGGTAGACAGCAAAGGGAATCAGCCATACACATACATGTATCCATTCTCCCCCAAATAAGGCCTTCTTTCTTATAAGACAGCAGAGAAGTACTGGATATCTTTAGCAAAAAGGAGCTCAAGTTCAGAGGGCAGAGGTGACTAAGGAGCAAGACAGAGTTCCAACCTGGCCTTTTTCTGTGATGGATTTGTAGGGCCAAGTCCCCTCTTTCCTCCACTCTTTCACCAAGACAAACACACTCATTGCCCCCACAAGCAGCAGTAGCCCCAGAGGTAAGCAGTGGGGAATGGGTGGCCTTGGCCCTGCTACAGAGCCACAGCCTTGCCTTTCACCATCTTCAGGGTGAAGATGCCCTGAACCAGTGCCCTACTCGCTCCCCAACAAGTCTGGGGCTTCCAGTTCAGGTAATTAGGCCCTTGGCAATCTCACCTGAGCCCGCCAATAAAACTGAGACAATCACCCTCAGCCCCTGTTCAGGAGGCAGAGAGGCAATAAAACTGGAGGGAAAGGGAGTTTTTTTTCCTATGCTGAATTCAAGATGGAGCAAGCAGAGGGAGAATGCTGTTAGTCTCTAAGGGGCCACTCCACACCTCCCACCCCAACTCTAATAGGCAGGGTTGCCCGTGCCCACCATAGATCCCTGGCCTCTGTTTGCCACCTTCATCCAGATTGACAGGGGACACCTGTGTGGGCTGTAATCGGACCAGCAGCCAGGCAGTGAGGACCTATGCTTGTGGAGGCAGGCTTTCCCCAGCATGGATCCTTCCAGGATCCCCACCCCACCCTGAAGCCACAGCCATCCTCCATAACATGTCTAGAAGGATGCTCCAGAGTGTTAAAGAGCAACTGAATGACTGCTTGGTATTCTACTTTATGTCATCACCAGCTACCAAGGGCTCCATCCTTGTCTGGGTTCTCACAGAGTGGGGACCATTCCTTAACCATCTCTGTGATGATGTAAAGCTCACACATAAAACCTTCCTGTATATGATCACACTGATATGTGTGATGAAGGGTATGGAGTTTCCTACCTGGCCCTTTTTACTCCCTGTGTCAACTACACTCACCCCAAAGATACACAAGGGGAATGGGCTTTTCTGTCACATGGTAGGGTGGGGGAAAATAGAGTTTACCAGTAATAATTGCCATTTATTGAGTGCTGCTAGTGATCTAGCAACAGTATTCTATGACGTTATCTAATTTTAGTTCTTCCTAAGGGATTGTTGTTGTTGTTGTTCAGTTGCTAAGTCCTGACTCTTTTTCGACCCCATGGACTGTAGCCCACCCGGCTCCTCCATCCATGGGATTTCCCGGGCAGGAATACTGGAGTGGGTTGCCATTTCCTTCTCAAAGGGATCTTCCCAACCCAGGGAACAGAACCCCCATCTCCTCCATTGACAGGTGGATTCTTTATCATGAGCCATAGGGGACCCTCCCCCTTAAGGGATAGGTACTATTATTATCCTAATTTACAGACAAGAAAACTGAGACCCAGAAAGAGATTCAGAAATTTCCCCAAGATCACACTAAAGTTTTAATGAATACTTATTTTTTAAATACTTATTAATTGAAGGCTCCCATTCTAGGTCAGGGACAAGTAGGGAAGAAGGGGACAGGCATTTTGCCCAAAAAAAGACTCCTACCCATTCTCACCAAGCAAACAGGTCTGGAGCAGGCCTGCAAACTCTTCTTGTTCTCCTTGAATGCAATAGGTCCAGTCGGCCTAAAAGTGTCTGCGGCCCACCTCTGGAATGGCTACACTCCTCTATGGTCTTTGGGGCCCCGGAAGCTTTCAAGAATCCCCGATTCTCCCACCGGCCTCTGCCTTTCCTACTGTGGGTGCCTATCAAACAGGCCCGGGGTTTCCAGCTCCTCAATCTCCTTTCCCTCCCGGGTCTCAACGAGGGTGGGGGGTGCATCATGGTAGGGTCCTCCCGCGTTGAGCTGGGCGGCCGGGAGCGCTCGCACTTCCTCCCCGCCACCCCCGCGGGCTGAGCTGTGCCTCGCGCGGGGAAACATGGGCACTGCAGGCACCACTGGTGTCTGCGGCTCGCCTGAAGGCCGCTAACCTCGCGGCGTCTCTTGGCCCCGGAGAGAAACCCACAGAACCCCTCTCCACCTCCGGGTGCAGGCGCAGCAGAAAGCGCCGCGGAGAGGCCACGGCCGGAACTGGAACGGCCGATGCTCGCCGGGGGTCGCTGCTCCCCGCCTCTCCCCGTCTCTCCCCAGCTGCCAGGCTCTGCGGCCAGAGGCCGGAGCCGCTGGCTAATTTTTCACGCCCCCTAGACCGCCTCCCTAGGTGACGCTACAGCCTGTGTGGTTCCTTTAAAGGCTGCGGGTTCCGTTCTTCTTTCCTTTTCCACTGGATGCCAAAATATGCAAATCCGGGGACCGGAATCTGCAGCCAAATCGAGAAGGAGAAGGGGCGCGGCCGGCGCGTCACCGGATCCGCTCCTTGTATGGCTCTTCCCGGCTTGGCCCGCCGCCCCGCGACCCTCCTTGCAGCCGCCAAGGCCCCTCCCGCGCCCAGCCCGGCTCACACTGCCGCCCACGCCCCCGGGCCGGCCAATCGCCCCCCCCCCCACCCGCCCGCCCCACCGCCTTGGGAGGGAGCCGGGGGCGGGAGGCGCTGCATGCCCTGATTCCGGCCGGAGCCGGGGACCGCTGCAGAGCGCTCCCTCCCCGCGCCGCGCGGGCGGAGGAGAGCCCGGGGGCGCAGAACCTCCCCGGTATAGGTGCGGGGAGCCTGGCGGGAGCGGCAGCAGGGGCGAGGGAGAGGGGGCCCGCGGGCGGCGGGAATCCCTCCTTTCCTAAGCACCAGAGGAGATCCGGGGGAGACCGGGCCCTCCCACCCCTAGCTCTCCATCGAGTGAAATGGAGGGGAGGAGAGCGAGGTTGTCATCCACCCCCACGACGAGCAGCAGCTTGGGAGTTCCTCCCACACGTCCCCGGCCCGCGTGGCCCTCCTACGGAGTGAGGCCCGGGGATCCTCTCCTCCTCCTTGTCAACACTCCCACTCGCCCTGAGAAATGCACGTTCCCCCAACCCCAGCTCCCGGGCCAGGGACCGCGGGATCCACCGCGCCCACACGGCCACCGAGGAGGGAATCCTCCTACGCCGAGCCGGTGTGATCTGGGGTCGTTCCCCCACGCTCCTCTCCTCTTCTCCCCCTCTCCCGCGGCCGGGCCGCGCGCTCTCCGAGAACAGGCCTCGGGGAACGTATCAGCCGCCCCCGGGATCTCTGCCTCCCCCGGGAGGTGACAGCGCTCGGGGTCGGCTAACAGGCGGCCCTTGACTGCAGGGCACCCGGCACTCAGCCACGGGGACAGCCCCGTGTAAGGCGAGGGGGAGGGCAGAGACCAGGGGAGGTCGCCGCGGTGGTTCGGAGACTGTGGGTTCGGCAGACTCTTGCCGCAACTCGGTGGCGCGCCCTTCGCAGGAAGCACTACACAGCGACTGCGTCTGGGCCTGCTGGGCCCTCCTGCCATCCCGTGGTCAAAGGGGTGCTTGGAACCAATAGGGGATTTTTGGAGGGTTTGGTGCACATGTTTCCTATCCCCTCGACTTCACTCCATCACCACCAAAATTGCACACCCTCGACCTCCCGAGGTGCGGGTTCTCGCCTCCAGCGCAGCCGTTCTGCAGCTACCAATCTCCCCAACACTACGCTCAGCCTGGTGTCAGCTCAGGGTCAGGGGCCCAGGGAGCAGCAGGAATGTGGGCGGCAAACCCGAGGGAGGGCGGCACAAAAGTTCCCGAGGTGCTGGACCGGAGACCCCTCACCCGCTGGAATCCTCCTCAAAGGAACTTTGTCCCAGTCCCAGGTGAGAGGAGTCCTGGACAGGAGAGGAGTCCTGGACAGGAGAGGAGCCGTGCCGGGTCGGGGTCGGAGAGCACACCTTCCGGGTTCCCCAGAAGTTCCCAGGCTGCAAAGGGAACCCCGCTGTGTGTTTTCAATCCTTTTTCTTCCTGCTGGGGGGAGAGCGTCGGAGGCCACTTGCAAACCGCCCCACCTCACTGCCCCCCGCCCCGCCCTGCGATCCTATAAGCGCGCTCTCTCCAAGTGCCGACACCAAATAAACATACTGGAGGCTATTGCTCTTTCGACCCCGCGCTGCGCGCTTTACTCTTCACTTTCAGTTACATCCCTCTTTCCTCTCGCCTCTCGAATTTTCTTTCCTTCTTCTCTTCTATTTCTCTTTTTTTTTTAAGATCCGCGAGCGGTGCGGGCGCCGCACGTTGGCTGCGGCCCGCTTCCTGCTTTCTAATGTTCCATTGTGAGGAGCTTCCATTGTGACGTCGCGCCCCTTCGGCTGGGCTTTGTCTGTCCATATATGGGCAGCTACGTCACGGAGCTTTCCCGGGGCTCAGATAAATAGGCTGGTGGAGTTCCCTGGCTGGGAGCTTTTGGGCAGCAGTGAGCTTGCTAGGAAGCGGCGGGGCTGGTGCTGGCGGTAGCAGCGGCAGCGGCAGCGGCAGAGGCGGCTGGCAGAGGCAGTGGCGGCGGTGGCGGTGGCGGATTGGGGGGCGGGGGGGCCGCGGGCGCGCGTCTGTTGGTGATATCAATATTGAGGCCGCGTGCGACCCCCTTGGACCGAGATCTCCCCACCCCACCCCAACCCAGCCCCCACCCACCTCGCGCACACGCCCCCCCCCACCACCACCACCACGACCCAGCCTCCTACCACGGCGCCAGCTGAGGCATCCAAGAGGATTACCCACCCTTTGCCCTCTCCCCCACCCACCCCTCAAAAAAGAGAAGATCCCTTCCCCAGGCCCACCCCTTCCCCTCTTCCCTCCCCCCTCCCCCCGAACTTTCCCTCTCGCATGCTTTTCCCCTGCACCACCGATCGCCTCTCGGATGCCGCTTGCCTGGAAGCTGCGTTAGGAGCAAGCGGCGGCGGCGGCGGCGGCAGCTCGGGAGTGCTATGACCGGCAAACTCGCCGAGAAGCTGCCGGTGACCATGAGCAGTTTGCTAAACCAACTGCCTGACAATCTGTACCCCGAGGAGATCCCCAGCGCGCTCAACCTCTTTTCTGGCAGCAGCGACTCGGTAGCCCATTACAATCAGATGGCTACAGGTAAGGGCGGCGGGGAAGCGGCGAGGCAGCGAGGAAGGAAAGGGAGAGAGGAAGAGGAGGAGGGAACAAGCTAGCTACGGATGGATAGATGGATGGATGGATGGAGAGATGGGGGGGGGGGGCGCGCGCTGTGAATTTTCCGGGGGGCGAGTTGCTTTTCCCACCCACTCCTCCCGCCCTCCCCGATCGGGAAGGCTCGGTTGGCGACGCCACGGTAGAGGCTTCGATTCTTCCGGGTGGGGGCAGCCGCCGACCAAAGGGAGGTAGGTGCGAGCGGCTCTGGGGTTCTCCACTTAGGGGGCGCGATCGCCGGGCTGCGCGCAAGGCGTAGTGCCATCGCCCCCTTTCCCGGGAGGAGCCCAACGTCCCTTTTCACCCGCGCTCTCCCCCCTTACTCCCTCAGCCTCCCACCCGGGATGGAGCCATGTGCGGCGTGGAGTCCCCGCGGTGGGAGAGGTACTGCGACGCTGCCTTTTCAGGGCGTTCAGCAAAGCCGTGGGGGTGTGGGGACGGCGGGGAGGGGAGAAGGTGGGGATCCACCCGCCCGGGGGTTGCCACGGGGGGCGATCCCCGGACCGAGGAGCTTGGGAAGAGCGGCCACTCCCGCCATGGAGACACCGGCCGGTTTTCCGCCGCCCTCCACTCTAGCTAAGCTGAGGCTAGGCTTTCCCCCTCCGCAGGAGCCGAAAGCTCCTTCAGGCCCGGAGGAGGCTGGGGCTGGGGGAGGCGGCGGGAGAGCTCCCTTTGCGGGCAGCACCCCTCTACGCGCCGAGGACAAAGCGACGGAGCGCTCCGGGTCAGCTACCCGGGCGCGGTGCGCACAGGGGGCTTCGTCGGGGCAGGAAAGGCGCGGGGTCCGGCGCGGACAGGGCTAGGGGAAGAGGGCCGAGTTGTGTGCGCTGGAGAGCGAGAGCCCGGCGCGCTCCGGGTCTGAAACTACCTGTAGCTGCAGCTACCTGCCCGCCCCACCTCGGGAATAACAACAATGCTTCTCGCTCTCGCGCCTGTGTGTGTGTGTGTGTGTGTGTGTGTGTGTGTGTGTGTGGTACGGGAGTGTGTGTGTACGGCGTGTGCGGTGTGTGTGCAGCAGCCACTCCACACCCCGATCCGTAGTATTTTGCTGTATCCAGGTTGCGCCCGGGAGCGCGGCACCGCCCGCTTTGCGCTGGGCGCAGCTTTCTTTCCTCTTATCCCATCCTCTGCGCACTCCACGCGGCCGCACCCTCCACACCTGGGCAAGGACCTGGGCGCCCCGGCCCGGGAGCCGACTCGGCTTCACTCACCCCTCCCCTCTCTCCCCCGCTCTCCGCAGAGAATGTGATGGACATCGGTCTGACCAACGAGAAGCCCAACCCGGAACTCTCATATTCGGGCTCCTTCCAGCCAGCCCCCGGCAACAAGACCGTGACCTACTTGGGAAAGTTCGCCTTCGACTCCCCTTCCAACTGGTGCCAGGACAACATCATTAGCCTCATGAGCGCCGGCATTTTGGGGGTGCCCCCGGCCTCTGGGGCACTCAGCACGCAGACCTCCACGGCCAGCATGGTGCAGCCGCCGCAGGGGGACGTGGAGGCCATGTATCCGGCGCTGCCCCCTTATTCTAACTGCAGTGATCTCTACTCGGAGCCTGTGTCTTTCCACGACCCCCAGGGCAACCCCGGGCTCGCCTATTCTCCCCAGGATTACCAGTCGGCCAAACCGGCCTTGGACAGCAACCTCTTCCCCATGATTCCCGACTACAATCTATACCACCACCCCAACGACATGGGCTCCATGCCGGAGCACAAGCCCTTCCAGGGCATGGACCCCATCCGGGTCAACCCGCCCCCTATTACCCCGCTGGAGACCATCAAGGCATTCAAAGACAAGCAGATCCACCCGGGCTTTGGCAGCCTGCCCCAGCCGCCGCTCACGCTCAAGCCCATACGGCCTCGCAAGTACCCCAACCGACCTAGCAAGACCCCTCTCCACGAGCGGCCACACGCGTGCCCGGCGGAGGGCTGCGACCGCCGCTTCAGCCGCTCGGACGAGCTGACCCGGCATCTGCGCATCCACACGGGCCACAAGCCCTTCCAGTGCAGGATCTGCATGCGGAGCTTCAGCCGCAGCGACCACCTTACCACTCACATCCGCACGCATACGGGCGAGAAGCCCTTTGCCTGCGAGTTCTGCGGGCGCAAGTTTGCGCGCAGCGACGAGCGCAAGCGCCACGCCAAGATCCACCTCAAGCAAAAGGAGAAGAAGGCGGAGAAGGGGGGTGCGCCTTCTGCGTCCTCGGCGGCCCCGGTGTCCCTGGCCCCTGTGGTCACCACCTGCGCCTGAGGCTCGGGCCCCCAGATCCCACTTTTCCCCTTCAGTGTCTCCCGGCTGCTCGCCTGAATGCGCAGCCGAAAAGCTAGCTACGGAGGCGCAGGGGCCGCGCCCTGGCCTCTCCATGGACGTAAGGCCCCTTGTTTCCCTTCGCTGTCCCCCGTCTCCACCCTTTCACATCGGCCGACGGTCGGGGGCCAGGGCAAGAGGCGCCTTCCCCTCGCTGCCCACCCCTTAGCCAAGGCGTGGGGGCGGAAAGGTGGCGTCTAGCCCGCTTTGTTCAGTTCGGATCGTCTTGATCCAGGGGCCGCCGGGCCGGGCCAACGACCTGCCGGGGACTGAAGGCGGGGTCCGCCCAAGCCTCGCCGGACCCAAGCACCTCACGGTTCCCCCCACGTGTCCCTCGATTCCCCCTCGAAGACCCGAGAGGGGGAGGGGGTAAGGAGCGCACCAAAGCGCAGAGCTTGCTGCCCGCCGCACGCACGCGCGCCTGCGTGCGGGGATGCGCGCGAGTGTGCGTGCTCGCGTGTGTGTATGTGTTATGTGTGCGTGTGTGTGTTTCTGTGTGTGTGCGCGCGCGCGCACGCGTGTGTGTGAGACTCTTGAGCTGAACTGGGCTGTGTCCACCCTAAACTCTTCCCCACTTCGGGTCCCCAGGCCGCTAGGGAAACGTCCCAGCCTGGGGGCCTGCGCGTGGCGGGACGAGACGGTCTTCCATCTGCTCAGAAATAATGTTTCTTACAGAAATGCCTCGGATGCCGCCGCCGCGGTGCTGCTACCGCCGCTTAGGGTTTGGCCCCTCAGAATCCCTCCTTTTCCGAGCGCTTCCCTCTCAAGGCCTCAGGGCAGTTTGATCTGCGGGGAGAAGGAGCAGCCATCCTTGAACCTGCCTTTTTAGAAATGTGTTTCCTCAGCCCCACTTTTTAAAAATCTGAGTTTGCTCTCTGCCTTCCCCCGCCTTTCCCCTCTAAGCCTTTTACCATCTCTTTCCAAATCTTTTTTCCAAAAAGGCAGGCCTCAACCAGCCACCCCATTTCGCCATCTTTTTGTTTTCTCTCACTCACGTACCCATTTCTCTTCCCACCATTGATTGGAATGCAGCCTTTTTTTCCCCTCTTTGTCATCATCCATACAACAGGTAGAATTCAAATTTAGGTAAATGGCATGTGTGTATGTATGGATGTGTATAAATATGTGTGTGTGTTCACACACACACATATATATACACATACACATATATATATATATAACCTGCACACAGTATGTATTTCTAGCAAAATTAAATCTCTAAGGTACTTGGCAATCCCGTGCAGTGCACTGGAATAAAAAGAACTTATAGGCATATACAGCTTTAAACGATTTATTTTTTATGAAAAAATGGAACCAATGAGACTGTATCTGCCTATGTGTGTATGTGTATGTGAGTATGTATATATGCATCCATAGAAACACATAGACACACATCAGTGTCCAAATTTTCCTCAAGTTATGGGGATGTCTGCATTAATCCATGTTGATGAATGAGGCACATCTCTTCCATACCCCAGTCTCACCTTCTCCCTGCCCTACCTCACCTCTTCTCAGGCACCCCCTCCTCCCCAGCCTCCTCCGCACAGGGGGAACTATTTGGATGTGGAGTAGTAGGGAAGCTGGCCTGAGACACAGCTTCCAGTGCAGTCTTGCCTGAATGTACTGTTCCCTGTTAGCGTTATTTCTCCTGGGGTCAGTAAGCTGCCCAGAGAGAAGGAAGACAGGTCTGGAGTTTACAGAATGTCTGTTTTTAAAGTCACTTTATGCGTTTCCCACTTTTTTTTTTTTTTAAAGAAAAAAGCACCGGTTTTTTTGGTGGTGGATAAATAATACTAAAAGGAATCTAGTGAAAGGGGGAAAAAATCATAGAGCAAGAGGATTGTGGATTTCCAGGTACTTGGATTTTTTGTAGAAGAAGAGAGAAGTGGATGAAGTTTGCCAGAAGGGCCCATATTTTTTCAGCTGAAGGGTAAAATCTTTCTTTGCAGAGACAGTATTTTGCTGAATACTTTTTATAATGTGATGATTATTTAAAAAAACAAACAAAAATTTTGGTCACTTCAAAGCTGGAAGGAGGAATCAGATAACCCTTTAATATTTTTTCCTTGCTCCTTCTGATCTATGCATGTCACTGCATGATAATTCTGAGTTTTCCTTTGTTTTAATAAAACTGTTCTCAGACATTTAAACTAAACTAAGAGAAAAATGACTTTGTTGCCAAAAGGTTGTGCTATCCAGATTTTTTATATGTCTGCATGTTTTAAGAGGAAAAAAAAAAGAGAAAATGCACTCTAACTTATGTGAACTGAGAGAAAAAAAAATCAGGTTTTAAACAGGAAAACCTATGGGGAATGATATTTTTTGAAAGACTTTTGTATAAAGTTGAGTACTTAGAAAAAGACAAACCAGATGTAATATATTTTGTGGATGTTTTTATTTCTTGGATTTATAGTACCTTATACTAAGGTTAAAAAAATATGCTTGATATTGTGAAAAGGTGAAATTCTTCACCAACATTTCATTTGCTCCTTTGTCACATTGTTATGCCAATATAATATAGTTAATGAAAACAGCATTTTTAAAAACCGAAATATTGAAATGGTGTCATGTTGTACCATTTGCACTGTGAGCAAATGCTAATACAGTAAATATATTGTGTTTGCTGACAATCAGCTGGCCTATAAATCTCCTTATTTTATTTCTTGTTTTCATAGCATAAACTTTTGGTTTGGCTTGTGTTTTTTTTTTTTGTTTTTTTTTTTTGTCTTGTTTTGTTTTTGGCTGGTAGTTGGTTTGATAGGTGGTGCTTGTGCCTGGTTTTTGTGGTTCTTTCTCTGAGACTCTTTACCGTGGAAAGGTGGAGTCTGGCATTATTAGAAGGTGGTCAGAATTTTGTGTGGGGTTCTGGTGTTTCCAGGTCCATGTTGCGTGTTTACTGTGGTTCTCAGAGAATTCCACTGTGGTTCTAAGGTTTCTCCTCCACCCTTCTGAGAGCCTCAAACTGCCAGAGAGATTAGACGAACAGATTAGATAAGCTCATGGGACTCTGGGCTGGACTCTTTCTCTCTGGTTTCTAATGGGTATTTGAGGGTAGAAGGGAGGGGAGCTCCTGGTTTAGGATCTACTTCTCTGGTGGTTACAGTGAGCACCAGAGCCGGACCCAGGGTTGGGGGGTGAGTATCTCTGCAGCCACACTCAGTCATGCTGTAGTTGGAGCTTTTAAAGCTACTGAAAAGCAGATAGAGATTTGAGAGGGGTTCTTCAGGGTTGGCAAGATCACTAGAGAGAGGGAGAGCTCTTCTTGTGGTCAGATAATTGGGAAAAATAAGGTTTAAAAGCTCTACAACTCAGTCCTACTTGGACAGGGAGCAACCTGGAAAAGGGAGTCCTAGTTTTTATGAACTACCCAAGGATCCAATGCTTAGAAGAGAAAGAACCCTGGAATTTGGAGAAATACAGGGAATGTTTTCTATAACAGTAATCCCTCCCATCTTACAATTTCTATCTCCCATAGGAGTAATGGTTTCCCTACCCTCTGAGCTTTGTTCTCTGGAACCTTGCTTTACCTTAACAGACTTTATTTGCCAGCCCCAGAGCTTTTGCCATTTCTCTTGAAGAGACACGTACTCTCCACTTCCTTCCTGTGTTCACATCTCCATCCTGCTCCTTATTTCCCATCGTTTATAGAATCCTTTATCCTTGGGAGGCTTGTTCTAGAACAGTCTTTGGACAGATCAGTCTCTCCCTCTCCAGCCTGCCCCCTGAAACACTCGCTTGCATTTCTTAGCCATGCATTTTGTATCTTACCTGCCTCAGCAACATGTAGGAGCTTGTTGTACCATACAGAGCTGTGTCAGTGTACCATGACATTGTGACTTGGGAACAGCACCTGAGGTGCCAACCGGGCCAGCCATCCAGTGACAGGATGTCATTGTGATGTCCCTGCTTGAAAACTGTTCTATCGTGCCCCCTGCCCTCCATGCGGGCCCATCAGAGTGAAAAATACGGGTGGTATCTCTGGTTGAGAGCAGACCTGGGTGGAGGAGGTGGGCTGTGGCTTAGAAAAGAATGTTTTTGATGTGAGAGATCAATACAGAGAATGCAGTGTGCAGTCTCTCATGTTCTCACCCACACAGCTCTAGGTCACTGGCTGCCATCTTAAATTCCCTTCTCTGGCCCTCATGAAACTTGGAAACTTCCAAGCTGCAACTTTGTGTACAGCTGTAAAGGAGGTATCCTTTTTTAACACAAGGAATCCAAGATGGCCGAGAAGTCCTAGTGATGGAGAATATAGTCCATCTCCTTGCTAAACTGGATGAATCCTTCCAGATTTCCATGTGTTTTTCAAGTGAACATTATCAGAGGAAGAGAGGTCACTGGGTTTCTTCAGAGTTAGCACACAGCCCTACGTGCACCTTCTCCAGTCAAACCCGGCGTTCCGAGGGACACTTTCGTCAACGGTGTACTACGCAGCTTGATTAATAAACTCGCTTCCCATTGGTGCATGTTACTCAGCCCAACCTGGTTCAACCACTGGGCTACTTGGCAATATGGCAGCCCGCCTGGCTGGCACCAGCCCTCTGTGGTGTAATCTCTGATTCACACTTTGTAGGTAGATAAGGCTGCCCCAGATAGCATCACATCACCAACCCAACCTGCCCGAGTTTTGTAAATGTGGGGAGAGGAGATTCAACCCTGAAACTTATGGGTGAAGTGAGGGTGGGGGAGAGGAAAGTTCTGGATGGGGCTGTCATGAGAAACAATCCATGGAGGCCTTGCCAAGAAGAGGCCCGGGAGTGTGGAAACCCCTAAGTTGTTTGGGGGTGAATGAAAGGATGCTCCCCAACACACATACACACCCCTCGGAGTGGCATACTGAAAGTGATGACTCTACAAAATTGTACTTAGTGAACTGGGATTGGGAACAAATGAGGTGATACTTTGTGAAAACCGGGGGCAGGGAATAGGGAATAGCTTATATTTTTATTCAGTGGTGGTGGTGAGTGAGTGAACGAGTGTGTGTGTGTCTATGTATTATTCACAAGTATATAAAAAGGAATAGGAAGGTGGATTCTGGTGAGTGTAGGCAATAACATGTGGCCACTCATTCCTGATCCCCTTTTGCTAGTCCAGAATTTGCTTGCTGGAGGTGAGGGGTTGTGAACAGCCTTTTACTGGCCTCATTGGCTCCCCTTGTGTCCTGGAACAATAAACCTGGGGAAAGTAGGAGGCCTCTGTGTATCCCAAAGACTAGAAATCATACTGGCAAAAATCTTAATGACTAGGAGAAAATGACTTTCTAAAAGGTGCCATGGGGTTTTAAAAATAGGTCGTAATCCTAAATCTATCCCTAGTGGCTCCTTTTAGCAAACCCACTCTTTGTGTGGGGAGGAGTGAATTCCCCAAAAGGGGATGGATCTGAGTGACCCTTGGAGCCCTTTGGTCCCGGCAGCCCCTGGGACAGTCTTTAGGGCAAACCATCACTCCCCCATCTGTCATCTACGAAGGCATGGAACATGTCTGGCCTCATCAGCTTCTCCCAGCATCCTAGCTCTTGAAATTTCACTGCTCCTTTTGCTGGAAAGTTCCCATCCATGCAGCCATCTCTAATATTTTCCACGCTGACCATTTTCACTATTCCCTGCAACAACAGAGGTGGGGGCAGGGTTGGGGGCAGTGCCGTGGGGCTCTCCCCAATTTGCACTACAGTCTCCAATGGGTCATGCCCAGGCAGGAAGGGAGCAGGCCCTGAGCTTCCTGCATGGGATCCTCAATCCCCATCCTTCATGTGGGCTCTGGAATTGGGGTCTTCCCTGCCACCACCACCCCTGCAGGCCACCAGGGGCACAGTGCTCCTCAGCCCCCCTAATGGGCATGAAAAAACTATGTCTTCCTCTCTGACAAACATATAGGTGGTGAGAAGCAAGGTTTCTGAGCAATCTTACTAAGGAGGTGATGTAAACAGATCATGGACACAAAGTGGCAAACAAGAATTAGAGAATACAGTGTTCTAGATGGTGCTGGCTACTCAGCAGAATATGGGGTGGCTTACTGAGATCCTGCTCTGCTCTCAAGGTCTCTGGACAAAGGAGAGACATAATCTCTGGGCTTTTGGAATGTCATTCCTTGATCTCAGGCACCCTACCCTGCTCTTATGGTCTCCTCCTTCATCCATTCCTAGGGGTCTTCAAGACTCTACAACCCTCTAATGCCATCATTACTCCAATTATGTTCTCTTATTTGTGTGGAGCATGATCACTAGCCCTCCAAGTGGTTTCCCATGAGGCCTGCCCAGGGCCTGCCGTCATCTTCACCTTGGACTGTTCACAGTGGTATCACACCCAACCAGAAACCAATGCTCTTTTCTGCTCCAGCCAACAACAGACTTGAGCCCCCTCTGGGGTCTCCCACTGGGTTTCTAGTGAGAGGCTCAAGAATGCTTCCATTTCTCAGCTCCCTGGAGAAGAAGAAATGTCTGACACTGCCGAGGCTGGGGACAGCCCAGCCCTCCATGAGGGAAGTTACCCTTATCTGTGGACCTGTGTTCTGGTCCACCTCAGGGGTTGACCACTTACCCAGAAGTCATCGGGTCCCTGTCTCCACCAAAGGGAGAGAGATTAGTGACAAGAACAGAGCTGGGCCTCCAGGAACGTTGGCTTCTTCTCACCAACACGCTGCAAGAGCTCTGGCACTTTTATTCCTGCGTGCTTTGCCCATCCAGGTGGTCCAGGCACCCAAAGGTCTTCCATTCTTCCTTGTTCCCTTTTCTCTACTGCTTAGGAAGGTCAGGCCCTCTGAGCAGGAAAGAAAAATTTCCTGCTCCTGTATGACCCTCGGGTGCTAAGGAAAGCTTACTTAGGGGCACTTGTTACTCAGGTCTCCGTCCTGAAAATTGAGAAGCAGTTAGATAACCCAGCAGCTACTCTAGCTGTGCCCTTGGGGCCCTTAACTTGTTTTGGAGTCATCATCCATCCTTGATCTGAACCCAGCTCTGCCACTTTCTTGCAGTGTGACTGTCAACAAGTTTCTTGGTCTCTCTGGACATCGCTTTCCTCCTGTCTGATCATTACTGTTGTGGGGTTCAAGTGAGGTGATGTGTACGATGCCTGACTCAGTGTGGGTGCAACATAAATGCTACTTATCTTGCTTGCTCCTTGCCCCGCCCTCTTTCCCCATCCTCCAAACCCAGATGCGAGAAAGAGGCATCTGGCTCCACCAGGGATCAGTACACGGATCCAAACACAGCCAGAGGAACGTGCAGTCCTCAAAGCCACTCCCAACCCCAGCCATCCACTGGACATCTATATTCTGAAAATGGGTCCTCTCCACCCACCCCACCCCCAATCCACCCAGAGAACACAAGTCCTGTCCCCTCTTGGCCGCAGTTGCTGCTCATTGTTGCCATTTCCTGCCCTGGTTCCTGACCCCTTCCCTGGTCCTTTTGTCTCTCTCACTTAGATGGGTGGATGTAACACCTTCCTGATCCAGTATCATCTGCAAAGTTAATTAATGTGTCATCAGGTTGTTGCCTGCTTCCTGATCCTTATCAGGGATTTAAATAAAACGCAGCAGCCCCAGCTCTTCCCCAACCATCCCTCACCCTGGATCTGAGACTTGGTCTTAGTCATCAGTCCTTGACCTCAGCCTTCTGGCCAGTTCTCAGCCTCCAGCCCCAGGGCTGTTGGTGCTGCCCCTGCCCCACCCTAGTTTGGGAACAGAAGTGCCATCCAGGGCTTTAACGACAGTGATGTTCTTGAGGGAATCAGGGTTGCCAGGGCCTTTACCTCATCCCACCCCCTTGGGCGGGTTCCCCTAGGTTTGTAGAGTCATAAGGGACTTTGGAGAAAGAAATGGCAGCCTGTTCCACTGTTCTCACCTGGGAAATCCCATGGACAGAGGAACATGGCGGGCTACTGTCCATGGGGTTGGACATGACTTATTGACTTAACAACAAAGGGACTTTGAGAGGCTATTTAGGCCAAAACACTCCTTTTCAAGCGTGGAGCAGGTCATGATTTGTCCAAGATCATATATATCCCGTAAAAGCAAAGTCAGGATTTCAGATCCAGACTCTCAGCAGATGGTCTCATAAAAGGGTGCTAATTGCTTCACTTATTTAATAAATATTTGTGGAAGGATATAGCCGTGAACAAAGGAAAAAGTCCCTCTGCTCTCAAAGATTCTCTTCTCCAGGGAAGAAACGGGTAAAAAACAAATAAGTAAATACATGTTGTGTCAAGTTGTGATATGTGTCACAGAGAAGAAGGGTAAGAAGAATGACGAGTGTTGGGGAGCTGATTACAATACTATATAGGGTGTGGGACTTCCCCGGTGGTCCAGTGGTAAAGAATCTGCCTTTCAATGCAGGAGATCCCTGGTTGGGGAACTAAGATCCCACATGCCACGGGGCTTACTGAGCCCTCGCTCCACAACTAGAGAGATTGCATGCTGCAATGAAAGATTCCTCAAGCTGCAACTAAGCCTTGACATAGCCCAAAATAAATAAATATATTTTTAAAATATACTATAGGGTGGTCTAGGACAACCAAACAGGGAAGGGGCCTTTGTGCACAGACGCAGGAAATGATGGAGCTGGCCACACAGGGACCTCTTGGGCATTAGCTCTCCGGGCAGAGGAGATGGCAAGTGTAAAGGTCCTAATGATGGTATTCTTAGACTATTAAAGGAATCGCATGGAGCCAGAGTGACTGGAAAGAAGCCAGGGAAGGAGTCAGGCATAGGAAGAAGTCAGAGAGGTAGTGTGGGGACCAGATCACAGAGAAAGCAAACCCGTTCTGAAAACTGATGGTCAGAGAGAGCCCCGTCCCCCACCAAGCCTCTGGGGAGAACACTGACCTGTGCCTGGATGCCCCCTCTCTCCTCTCATGCTGCCTCTCCTTTCACCCTTCAAACACCCTTCCTCTGCTTGGCCTCCTCACCCTCTTACTGCAGTCTTCTTTACCCTTCTTCCACATCCTCTCAGAGGCCACTGATGATTCCTAGACTCTAAATTGTCCAAGGAGAGACAAAGCTGCCTCCTTTGAGAACCACAGCCTGAAAACCCTTTCTCCTCCTGTTGCCATTTGCCTTGATGCCAAGTCCCTAATAAGATGGATGACTCTTTCTGCTGTCCAACCTCAGAATGGGAATTTCCCTTGGCCTCATCTCTGAGGAACTGCTGCAAAGGCAGCCGCCTCCTTCATCTGTGGCTGGATTGGCCATGTTTCCTGCCTTGGCAAAGAGCTGGTGGATGGCCGCTTTTCTCCAATAGGGTCATATTCGCATCCCGTCTCAGCTCTCATCTTGTAAGATGGAACATTCCTGAAATCACTTAATCTGCAGTCTTCCTGGCATAAGTTCCATTTCCCTGGATTTTTGCAAATCTTGGAGCATCATTTCTATACACTCATCTGAGCAGTTTCATTCTGGAGAAGAAAAAATGTCTTCCATTGCCTTTTTTTGGGTCTTCCACTTCATGTCTTTCCAAAAGCCCCCATCAATCTCCGTCTTTCTGTGGCAACTTGGCATCATCAAGAGCTTCTTTGCATCTGATTAATTTGTCCGTTAATTTAGTAAAACCATATCAAAGCAGATCCAGTGCTACTTGGAGGGGAGGGGCAGCAGCAGTACAAAGTCAAACAAGCACAGGACAAAGTTTCTGCCCTCGAGGATCTTCCATTCTATCAAAGAAAAGGCAGACATGTAAACAGACCACTTCCGTAAATTGGGCCTCTTTTAATGTGCGCTTTCCAGGTGGCATTCATGGTAAAGAACCTGCCTGCCAATGCAGAAGACATAGAAGACATGGATTCAATCCCCTGGAGGAGGGCATGGCAACCCACTCCAGCATTCTTGCCTAGAAAATCCCATGGACAGAGGAGCCTGGTGGGCTACAGTCTACAGGATCGCAGAGTCAGACACAACTGAAGCGTCTTAGCACACATGTCGTGTGATAGTAATGCCTGATAGGAAGGCATCTAAATCAGAGTCCAGTGGGAGGTGGGAGAGGTGGGGGTGGGGTGAGAAAAGCTTCCTGGGGGAACTTAGAGCATCCTCTCCAGACCCCACAATAATAATGAAGCCTCAGAGTCACCAGGAACTTAACTACCTGTCAAGTGCTGTGCTAAATTCTTTTGTGAATTATCCCACTGGGTTCTAGGTGGAGTGGATCTACCTGGGATGTTCACCTGGTGGCCTATTGGGCTGCTCACTCTCTTGTCCTTTTCCCAAAGGAGAAAGAGAACATCCCGGTGGCCCACAGGCCCCAGAAAACAACATAGCAGCTTGGCATATCTGGAGCGGGCCCAGCTGGCTTGGTGGAGGTTGTCCAACCCAGATGACACTTCCCTGTGTTACATTCTGGTTGCTTCTTCCTACAGGGCAGACTTTTCTGGGGCTTGAGGAGGGGTTAGGATGGGGACTCGATCTTCAGATTCTTCTTGGTCCATGCAGAGCATCCTTTCTGCTCTTCTCCTCGGCTGTTTCTCAGCTCAGGGCCTGAGATGGTCAGCTGGGAGCCAAGGCCACCCCAGGCCCTCTTTGTTCTGATGCTCAGAGTTCTGCTTCTACAATTCCAGGGGCTTCTCTGGTGGCTTAGATGGTAAAGAATGTGCCTGCAATGTGGGAGACCCAGGTTCAATCCCTGGGTTGGGAAGATCCCCTGGAAGAGGGCATGGCAACCCACTCCAGTATTCTTGCCTGGAGAATCCCATGGACAGAGGAGCCTGGAAGGCTACAGTTCATTGAATAGCAAAAGATTTGGACACTACTGAGTGACTAACACACTTCCACAGTTCCAACCATGGACAGACCTCTGCCTTCCCCCTATCAGCCCACCCACCTGCTTCTCCTTTGCTGCTGTTGGAGGAGCTCAGATCTCTCAGCCAAAAGACCAAAGGCACTCCAATAAATAAAAAAAAAAAAGCCAAGAAAATTTGAGGAAAAAATTATTTATTAATGACTTGAACTTTCAGATATTTTAGAGTATTATAAGCACTGATAATTCACTATTCTTATAGAAAAAAACATATGTCAAGAGAACAAATAGAAAAATAAAATTTAACTGTTGGTAAGAATTAAAAAAAAATCCCAAAGGCATAGCTTCAGCCCCAGAACTGCCTTTCTGTGTTAGACCATATGTCAACCTCATAACTCGGCTGAGTCTCTGTTTTCCCATCTGTACAATGGGGTTAATGCCCCTACTCTCCACCAGGCTGTTGAGTGGATCTGCTGCATTGTAAAATTGTGATAAACAGCTCTTCAGTCCCAAAAGCTTGAAGAAGACTGCTGGGGGATGTTCTCCTTCTACAGGTGAATATTCTGGGCAGATGTTCCCAAGAGATCTAGGAGCTAGGTCTGAATTCTTCCTACTAGATCATGTGAAAAAACCATACAGGGTCCAGGTGACAAGCTCAGGCATGGTCCCTGCTTCACAGTTAGAAACTGTACCTTCTGGGTCGTAGAGTGTTGAATTTACACCCAATGAGAATCTGTATCGTCAAACCATTGTTCACCTCTGGGCCCCACTGCATCAGGAGTTAGGAGATCTGGCTACTGGTATTGACTCTGAAATTAGGACAAAACTGTATGATGTTTGCAAAGTCACAGTCCCCCTCTGGATCTTACAGTCTGATCAGGAAAGTGAGTGGTGCTGGTGGTGGATCCATACATCACCTCCAGCTGTGATGTTTTGGGAATGGCAGGCTGGGTCCTATGGGTCCACACAAGACCCAGCCCTCCATCTCAGCAGGGGAAGCTGAGCCAGGGCCGGGCCACAGCAGGTTGAGGGAGAGGCCTCTGCTCTTGTCCTCCTGGGCGCTAGCTTAATGATCCTGCTTCCTTCTGCTCAAAAGCTCCAGCCTCTCTCCAGCCCTGTGCTGGCTCCCTGGGGCCTCTGTTCCCTGACTATAGTTCCTTCTGGCCTGAGTCTGTGCTGGGGGAATGTTCTGGGGCTGTGATTATTTGGGGAATGTGTTTCTTAACCCTTTTCCCCTTGTGGGCTTCCTAAGTCATTTCAGTCATGTTGGGCTTTGTGTGACCATATGGGCTGTTGCCCTCCATGCTCCTCTGTCCATGGGATTCTCCAGGCAAGAATACTGGAGTGGGTTGCCATGCCTTCCTCCAGGGGATTTTCCCCACGAGGGATCAAGTCCATGTCTCCTGCGTCTCCAGCTTTGGCAGGCGGGTTCTTTATCCCTAGTGCCACCTAGGAAACCCTTTGTCCCACTTATTTGCCTGCAAAGTGTATAGAAACTGGTATGGAGTGAGGTCCCCTGGTTTGGGGTCCCAGTCAGTCTAAGTGCTCTCAGAGAGGCCTGAGATGCGTGAATGGATCAGCCTCCCACCTGTGGACTGGAAGACCCCAGAGGGTGGCCGGTTCCTGAGGGAGCCACTGCTCTGATGAGGGAGCAGGAGGGCTCAAGAGCTCTGCCTCTAGGTCTCCATCCTGAAGACTCGCACTGCTGGGAGTCCTCCATGGCTAGATTTTTAGCCCCAAAGCCGCCACCTGAGCCTCTCCCTCTGCTGCCAGGACCTTGTCCCAGGAAAGGCCTCCCAGGAAGTTCTGGAACCTCATTCCTTCTTCTGAACCCCAAAACCCAAGTGTGCTCCTCCCCATCCTCCTCCTCAGCAGGCTGCCAGCAGCCCCTCCCAGCTGGGCCGGGCCGGCACACCCTCTCTCCCTTATCTCCAACATCACCTATTTATTCTAACCCCTCACCCCACTGGAGCGTCTGCTGGGTTTCCCAATCACCCCTGGGTCAAGCCTGTGTCGAATGGGTTGAGTCATTACCTCCATCTCCTCCCCAACCCTCCCAGGTCCCAGGGCTTGGTCTGGTTTAGCAGGCTGGGAGGGAAGACACATCCTTTCCATGAAAGTAGAAGAGGCCTCCCAGGACAAGGATTTCCCTGAGATTCAGCCTAACTTTGTCTTCCCTGGCACAGTACCTGGTGACCTAGGAAGGCCCCATGAACCGCCCCCATCACCCACTGGACCACCCAGGAGCTTGTCTGAGTATTCTTCCTGTCCATTGCTCCTGACAGTACCTCCCCCAAGTATTCAGAGCAACTTGGACACAGCAACTAACTCAACTCTCTGGGCCTCAGATGACACATCTCTGAAATGAGGATAATGATACCTCACCTGACTCAGGCAGGACACTGGCCAGCCCATTTCCCAAGGTCCTCTTTGGTTCTCTTAGGTCTGCTCATTCTCAGCTCTTTCTTACCCCTATATTGAGAACAATACCTCTTCTGCATCCATTTGGGTTTCTTAGCTCACTTTGACCCTTGCTCTGGGGACTAGCTGTCTCCTATCCACAACCCCTACCCTCCAGTCTCCGATGATTTTCTTATAAGAATCTCCAAATCCCATAAAATCTCTGAGAACAGGCCTCCAGACCCGCCGGCCTCCCCACAGAGGCTCAGGTCACCACCTCCCTCTGCACTGCCCCCACCTCATCTAGGGAAACCCAGAGGTTACAAAGCAAGGCCTGGTTTCCCTCTGGGAACGAAAAGAGGATTCTGCGCTCTTTTCACACAGCATCTGGAGGGGCCCTCGGCAGTCCCTTCTGTGTGCAGCCCTCGGGGCACGGCTCTCATCTTTGTATGCTTGCCCTGCACACTTGCTCACAGGTGCCCCACTCCATTGTCCCGCAAGCAGTCTCTCCTGCCCTCCCTCCCTCTTCTCGATTTCTCTCTCTGCTCTGTGCTCCAAGAACACGCCCTCCCAACCCACCAATCCTACACACGCCACTGTGCTCTACAAGCTTCAGCTCCAGAATTTCCCAGTTCTCTGCTCGCTCCTCCACCGCATCCCCTCCAACTCCACCCTCAAAAGGGTGGGCCCCCCCACCAAGACAGAGACACCTCAGCTTCTCTTGGCCTGCCTTCATCAGAGGGAGTCTTTGCAGGCCCCTCAACTTCCTTTCCCCCTGAGAAAAAGCAGCTCGAGGTCCTCAGCAGCCTGGGGAAGCCCCTCCCCAGCATCTGGTGAAAGGACAAGAAGGAAGAACTGTAGGTTCTTTTCCCCAAGACTCCTAGATTTTGTACCAAAATGCAGGGTGTGCTCCTGTTTGCATTTTTTTTTTTTTTTGTTTCCTTTCTGAAAATAACCATGAAACTATCATTTCCTCCCACTGCCTTTTCCCTATCTTATTTGGATTAGCAGCAGAGTTCCTGAGAGAGATGGTTTGGAGCCACTGACAACCTTCTCTGACTTGGGTCTGGTGCACTCACAGGTGGCTTTTGAGCAGGTGCTGGGTCCCAAGGTTGGAGCGAAGGAGCCCCGAGGCTGGGCACGGTGGGTCCAGGAGACCACCACACCCCACCTCTCCCCACCAAAAAACCAATCAGGGACTTTCGGGAAACCAGTTTTCTGCCCAACCTTGAGGCCTTGGCCCCAATGTGGCAAATATCTGGAAGAACTCTGTCCTCTGCTGTAGCTCTTGGGTGTGGGGGAGGGGCCAGCAACTCAACCCCCACTTCTTCCCCCCGCCTTAACCCCGGCTGACCAGATTGGAGGCTGCTGTGGTTGCAGACTCTCAAAGTAGTTGGGGGGCGGCAGAGGGATCAACACAGAGGCATCTATATTTACGCAAGAAGGAAAATGGGGTCCATACTGGGGAATATATTTCTCTTTTTCTAATTCATTTTCATGCAATATACCTCCTCCAGTTCAATCATTCTGGGCACTCATACAGTTGCATCAACCAAGCCTCTAAAGATGCCGCATCCAGAGTTGTAGGAGGCAGATCAGAGAGGCCCCGGGAGGAACCCTGCCACTCACTGCATCAGAGTGCCCTCAGGGTCCAGCCCCTGACTTTCCCATGGCTTGCTTGAGAAACTGGGTTTGCCCCCCTCCCCTATCCCTCAGCCCTTGCTGTGAAGAGATGCTGGCCCCAAAGGTCTGAAGTTTTCTGTGACACCTCAGAGAAGTCCAGAAGCTGCGGCTTTGGTAGAAGGAGGGCAGTTAGACACAGAGGTGTTGAAGAGCCTCATTTTGGAGGGTGCCCCAACCCAAAGGTTCTGGTCCAGCTCCCAGACTCCAGCCCCCCATGCCTGCATCCACCTGCCTTTACTTCTGGTTGCAGACCACCCTGAGGGAGGGTCCGTGGGGCCCGGGAAGTTGCAGTTACACGTGAGGCAAGAGGTGGCCGCAGGAGGGTCTAAGACCTGTACTGCACACAGACCTTGTCCTAGCTCTGCAGGGTTTGGGGGTGGTGCCCCCAATTCCCTCCTCATACTCACTTAGTCTCCCTTCCCTCCCCATGTGCCTTTTTTGGGGACCCTTTCCTGATCAGTCCAGCGGTGCCCCTGGCCGGGACTTGGGGGGCAGCTGGCCTGGCCTCAGGGGCATCACTGGTTCTTCCTCTACAGCTATGAGCCCCTCTTGACATCCCTGCTCATGCTGGGCACCACCTTCTCAGTGTGACCAGATTTATCCTGGAGTAATGGCATCTGCCCCATCTAATCCCTCTGGGTCGCCCTGCGTCAATGGGGACTCATTCCTTCCTTTGAGAGCCCTTGCCTGCACAAAAGGCAGAAGCCTTGATGTGGTGAACTCCTCCTCCACTCCCCAAGTCCTTCCAAACACATCCACCCCATGCACCCTCTCAGTCCTGCCCCTTCATCCCCAGTGGGACCCTCCTCCTCCCCCACTCCCTGTGCCAGGCTGAGCTGCTGGGCTATTTGGGGCTCTGAGCAGCCCTGTGGTGTAATCAGTGCCCCGGGATAATTGCCACCTGCTCTGCCGGTGTCTGGGGGCTGTCTCGGCCACAGCAGCAGGGGGTGGACACTGGGCAGCCAGGCCTGGAAAGAGGTCAGACTGGGGCAGTCCTCCCCACCCCACTCCCCAGATCTGCTCCTCACCACCCACAAGACCTGCAAGGATTCCCCAGGAAAGCCATGCTCTCCTGGGGGCTGTGCCCTCCTGGGATGCCCTGTGGCTTCAGCTGGAAATGGGTAGCCATCCCAGCCAGGGGGCAAAAGTCCAGAGGCCACTCCATCACCCAGAATCAACTCCAAGAATATCTCCCCCCACCTCATACTGCCCCCAGTGAGCACCCCTCCCCAGGCTGTAAGCTGACCCCTGGACAACGTGAGGGCTGGAGAACATGCTTGCAGCTAGGACTTCCTCGTGACCTTCAGCAAGACTTTCCTGTGATCAAGCCCTTCAAGGCCTCATTGTCCTCCTCCAGGGGGGAGCCTAAGGAGACACGTGAGACTGAGTCCCCCATAAACGCCGGCTCCCTGCCCTCCTGCTACTTATACACAACAAGGGGCTTAAACAACCTGTTGTTCTCATTTGGCCTTTGACAGTTCAGCTTCGGTTTCCTCATTGATGAAAAGGAGATAATCAGAGGAGCTGCCTTAACAAGTTACTGTGAAAAAGACGCTATCTAATGCTTGCCAAATGCTTAACCCAGTATCAATAAATGCCAGTGGTAGTTATTATGGGGAACTTCAGAGGGCAAAGAATGGGGCTGGGGAACACTTAGAGGCCAGTGGTAAGACACTCAGAAGAGCAAAGCCTGAAGAGTCAGGCCAGGGCTGATGGGGCAAACCACACAGGGACCCCAGCACCTAAGCACCCCCAATGGCAGTGATGGCTCTGGAGGCTGAGACCGAGAAAACCTGGCCTTCTTCCTCTTTCAGTCCCATTTGCTCTAAGGTGGCACATATATACACAGCATATATATATATATATATATATATATATATATGCTTCTTGAGATCAATGAACACCAGACCCTGTGGATTTTTTTTTTTTGCTTAATTTTTTATTGAAGTATAGTTGATTTGCCATGTTGTGCCAATCTCTGCCATACAGCAAAGTGACTCAGATATACACACATATACATTCTTTTTTTTTAATACTCTTTTCCATTATGCTTTATCACAAGATATTGAATATAGCCACCTGTGCTATATAGTAGGACCTGGTTTTTTATTCATAAATGTTTTATTTTAAAAGAGAATCAGCAAAATCAAGATGAAGTGCCTTGATCCTGAGAGATGGAGAAGTAAATCTGTTGCTTTTTTCTTTACTGTTAGAGTCCAATGCTAATTCACCCTGATTCTTGGAATTCTTCAGACATCCATGAGTGGCCTCCTAGGGCCACTCAGAGAACTGACTTCTTCCCTGGGTGGTGCAACACCGTGGGAGGAATGGGCTGCAGTGCTGGGCCCAGAGGACAGGATTCGCAGGGCCAGACGCAGCGGAGCGCCATCCCTTGCTACTTCCCGTCTCCAACCAGGCATAGAGCTCCCATCTCTGGCACCCTGGCAAACAGGCCAGACCGGGAGAATGCCTTAGCTTTCCTGCTCCACCAGTACCACAGTGGATGCCAAGGAGGCCACTTGGGTAGAAGGGTGAGCCCAAAGTACTAGATACCTCCCCCTTGGGGATGGAGAGAAAGGGAGCATGCTGAAGAGTGGGGCTTGGAAAGTGCGTACCATCACCACCTGCAGGAACTTCGAAAGCCCAGTCTGAGCCCTGAGGACCCCAGACCAAGGCAGTCCTTAGCCCCACCATAGCCTGGGTACCAGCCCCACATCACAGCCATCACAATTCCACCATGCTCTCCCTCATCCTTGACAGCCAGTGCTCCCTCCCGGGAGCCGCATCTTCAGGGACTTCCTTTGACTTGATCTTGGTGGACCCATCCGGAGGAACAGGTCACCCAAAGCCAACAAGGACTGAGGGGAACCATGGGCTCCCACCAGTTCTCTTTCCAGTGGGTTCCTGCTACTGTGGGGTAAGCCATTGGGGGCTGCCCAGGCTTGACTTAGCATCCCTTGGATTGATGCCTGGGGCATATGTTGTCCAGGGGGGATTGTTTTCCCTCCTGGTGTGCTCTCTCTCTTTCACTCTCATCTCCTCCCTGGCTTCTGTGAGCTAATCAGGGAGCAGGAGGGGGAGGAGGGGGATGCTGCTTGCCTTCCCCGTTATCTGCAGCAATCCACGGTGACTAATGCTCCCAGTTGGTAAAAAGGCAGTGTAATCAAAACACTTTTTTTTTTTAGTCCTTAAAGTTAGTCATTCTCCCAGAGTGGAGGAGAAAAAAAAAAAAAAGCCCACAGCAGGCACCATGAAATGCAAGCTGAGAGACTCATGCTGCAGATGGAACTAAAGCATTGGCCGTAGCAGCTCCAGAGTGGGTCTGAGGCTCAATCTCTCCTCCTCTGGACCCTTGGCTAGACTTCCTCCACACCCTCATTTGTTCTTGCTTTCCTCCATATCTGGGCTGTCTGATCCCTAAAGGACTCCCATGCCAAATTGGGATCTGCCCTTTCCTCTCACCCTGCCAGGTGCTGCCACCTTCTGGTCACCCCAAAGTGGAGGAAGCATATAAAAGCTCCCAGGCTGAGGCTGAGGCTGAATGTCAACTTCTTGTTAGTTAGGTGCCTGGTCGTGTGCCGCCCCTCCTTTCACCTCACCCCGGCCATAGGTCAGGTTGCCCATGTTGGAATCTCCATTTCACTACTTACTGACTGTACTTCATGTGGATAATAATAACAGTACCTACCTCGTAGGGCTGTCGTGAAGATTAAATGGGTAAGGGGAGGGGGGTGCTTCCCTGGTGGCTCAATCGTAAACAATCTGCCTGCCAATGCAGGAGATACAGGTTTGATCCCTGATCCTGGAAGATCCCATGTGTCTTGGAGCAACTGAGCCCATGCACCACAACTACCAAGTCTGTGTTCTAGAACCCAGGAAACATAACTGCTGAAGCCCGAGTTCCCTAGAGCCCAGGCTTCACAATGAAGAGTAGCCCCCACTCTCCAAAACTAGAGAAAAGCCTAAGCAACAACAAAGACCCAGCACAGTCAAAAATAAATTAAATAAATTAAAAAAAAAAAAAGATTAAATGGGAACTGCTTAGAATAGTGCCTGGCATATCATGATTGCTCAATTAACTCATAAAAATAATAACAACATAATAAAGTGGAATGTATACCATCATATTCCCCTTACTCATCCATGGCAGACATTGCTAGTCAACCAATAGGAAGAATTTCCCCACCAATAGGAAGATTCCCCAGAATCCTCAGCACAGCACTCCAGCCCTCCCTAGACTTCTGTGTGGGGAAGCTGGGGGAGGGTGTATATGACAAACTCAGAGATGAAGGTTAACAGGGAGCAGCTGCTTACCAATTACGGCGTGAAAAACTCCCAAAGAGATGTCAGGTGGCAAAGCTAGTTCTGCTGCTGCTTCATTCGTGCTCATGCTCATTCGAAACCAACTCTTTGTGACTCCATGGACTGTAGCCCACCAGGCTCCTCTGTCCATGGGATTTTCCAGGCAAGAATACTGGAATGGGTTGCCATTTCCTCATCCAGGGAAATCTTCCAGACCCAGAGATCGAACCTGCGTCTCCTGCATTTGTAAGTGGATTCTTTACCACTGAGCCACCCAGGAAACCCCTTAAGCTGCTTTCCTTCTGATAAATAGCTTTGTCCCTGCCACCTGAACACTCATTTAATTTCTGGCTCAGGCTTCTGGGGAGAATGCAGTAGTCACCTGGCTTGAAATCAGTAGCATCTATTGATCAGTTCAGTTCAGTTCAGTCGCTCAGTCGTGTCCGACTCTTTGCGACCCCATGAATCACAGCACGCCAGGCCTCCCTGTCCATCACTAACTCCTGGAGTTCACTCAGACTCACGTCCATTGAGTCAGTGATGCCATCCAGCCATCTCATCCTCTGTCGTCCCCTTCTCCTCCTGCCTCCAATCCCTCCCAGCATCAGAGTCTTTTCCAATGAGTCAACTCTTCGCATGAGGTGGCCAAAGTGCTGGAGTTTCAGCCTTAGCATCATTCCTTCCAAAGAAATCCCAGGGCTGATCTCCTTCAGAATGGACTGGTTGGATCTCCTTGCAGTCCAAGGGACTCTCAAGAGTCTTCTCCAACACCACAGTTCAAAAGTATCAATACTTCGGCGCTCAACTTTCTTCACAGTCCAACTCTCACATCCATACGTGACCACTGGAAATACCCAAAACTACTCCACTCTCTGCTTCCACTTAGAAACTGAATTTGCTCATATTCTAGTCCATCCCCCACCCTGAAGGGCCAGGGTCAACCTGTATCATGCTTGTTGCATGCATGTGTGCTAAGTCACTTCCGTTGTGTCCAACTCTGTGGGACCTTATGGACCGTAACCTGCCAGGCTCCTCTGTCCATGGGATTCTCCAGGCAAGAATACTGGAGTGGGCTGGTTATAGAAGAGCAAGACAAGCTCCCAGCCCTGGGTCTGGAGCCCCTACAGCTGAGTTTCCCCCAACAGTGGGAGGTGTTTGTCCTTCCTTGTGCTCAGTTCCCCATGGCTCAGTTCCACATGGCATGCCATGCTCATGGAGGGAAGCTCGTGCATTCATGGGATAGCAGGATGCCTGTCTGAGCCCAGAATCCACCCTCAGCCCAGCACACCTCAAGCTGAGCCAATGAGCCACAGTAGGGAGATGGAGCTCTGCTCAGAGCAGACATTCTCCTTACAGACTCCTGGGAGGCCAGCACTTTTCCCAGTAAAGGTCGTGCAGGCTACACGAAAGTTCTGGGGTCAAAGGTAAGCAGTACAACCCCGGGGGTGGGGGGGGCCTCAGGCTGAATCCTTTCATTCCAGAAGGTACGGGTTTGGCTTCATCTCCAGACATCGATGATTCCTCAGACCTGCTCACTTCTCTGGGCTTGCCTCTCCCTGCTCAAGCCCCATCTCATATGCCTCTCCTATTCTTCTGCTTCCTGGGGACCTCTGCAGTCAACGGTTGACTTGGAACCTCAAAATACTAGTGACTTGGTGAGGAGATCCATCCACTCATCTCAAAGAGGAATTCAAGGCCCAGAAAAGAGCTGTGACTTGTCTGAGGTCATCTTGGGGTCAAAGAACCAGAGCCCAGGACTCCTCCAGATTCTTAATCCGGAACTCATCATTCTTGCCCTGCAGGATGTGGTTTCCATCCCACAGCCCTGAAACAGACTTCCCCTGGGATATGGTGGTTGCCTAGGCTAATACTTGGACGTTCTTTAGCACTGTGGGGCAATAACCAGGGGAGACAGAGTTTGGGGAAATGAGGAAGCAGGTGGGGGAGCCATCCACAGGTGCTGAAATTCCAGGAGGCTCATAAGCACATCGCCCTCCGTCCATCCTGGGCAAAGCAGCAAGGACTGTCCCTTCATTTGTCCACTCTGCCCTCACTGCCCTTTGGTGACTTCTCTTCCTCCTCTCTGCTCTTCAAGGCTGTCCTACTGCTCACTTTGGCCTGTCTCCTGAGGAGTAACATGGTGATGGAGCCAATCTGTGTGATGTGCTTGGGGGCCCACCCTTCACTGGAAAACCTCTGTTGAGTCATATACCCTCAAGAATGGAAACAGAAAATAAAAATGAGAGACTACTCCCTGTGGATGATATTATGCGCTCCCCTGTTTCCCCTGGTCAAGCCCTCCTCCCTACCCTGGGAGGTCAGAATAAGTCAAACATTCCTGGGGGGGTGTGGGTGGGAGAGAGGCTCAAGAGGGAGAAGATACATGTATACTTATAGCTGATTCACAATGACGTACGGCAGAAACAACACAACTTAGGAGACATAAGAGACTCAAGTTTGATCCCTGAATTGTGAATATTTCTGGAGAAGGGAATGGGAACCCACTCCAGTTCTTACCTGGAGAATCCTGTGGACAGAGGAACCTGGCAGACTACAGTCCATCGGGTCACAGAGAGTTGGACACGACTGAAGTGACTTAGCACTTGGCACAATTCATGTTGATATACAGCAGAAAACAACACAATGTTGTAAAGCAATTATCCTCCAATTTAAAAAAAAATTAAATCTTTAAAAAATCATACTTTTCCTTGCTCTAGTTCAAGGGTATCCAACCCCCATTAGGGGGGCCACTAATGGACCACTCAGCAGAAGGTGAGCAGCAGGGAGCAAGCAAGGCTTCATGTGTGACTCTCCATCACCCACATTACCACTGGAACCATCTGCCCCACCCCACCCCCAGCCATCATCATGGAAAAATTGTCTTCCACAAAACCAGGCCCTGGTGCCAAAAATATTGGGGACCGCTATTCTAGTTTACAGGCTTAACTACTCTCCAAGTAGCCCCAGTAACGTTGAAGCCTATGTGAAGGAGGAGAATACCTAGAGGGAAGGCCCTTGGGGCCCCAGAAGTAACCTGTAGCCTCACTGCCTGCTGCTCTCTCTTCTAAGGCAGGGTGTTTCTGGGGGGTAAGGAGACCAACTTGGCCCAGGCCCCCAGGTAACTTAGCAGGAACTAAGGCCCTGAAATCTGACTTTGGAAGACCCAAGGCAAATGAGTTGCTTGCCTGAAACTCAGTCCTCTTCTCGGCCAGGATAGGTTCCCACTGCCTGCACCTTCACCAAGCCCCGCTTTGGTATCACCCAGCCAGCCTGATTTGCCATCAGGATGTAGCTTACACATTGGGTTCTCCCAGAAGCCTTCAGTAAAAACCCATGTGCAGTTTAGGGGGGCCCCTTACAGGCTGCCACAGTGCCTTGTTCTTTCCCATTATACACTATTATTTAGTTGCCTGACTACCTCTCCCTACAGGGGCTTCCCTGGTGGCTCAGATGGTAAAGAATCTGCCTGCAAAGTGGGAGACCCAGGTTTTATCCCTGGGTCAGGAAGATTCCCCAGGAGAAGGGAATGGCTATTCACTCCAGTATTCTTGCTTGGAGAATTCCATGGACAGAGGAGCCTGGCGAACACTTATATCTGCCTAACTGCCAGGTAGGTAGCTCTAGGAGAGCGTAAACACGGGATCTATACTGTTTTTCCATGGCTGTATTCTTGAAGTTAGTGCAGTGCCTGGCACACTGTAGGAGCCCAGTGAATATTTGTTAGATGAATGAGTAGAAAGACTGGGACCATTCACATCATTTGCGTTCTATATTGGAGCCCAGACGGAAGACTGGAAACAACATTTACTCTTAGTCTTCTTCTGTTGAATAAATCCACAGAACATTCCAACCTGAAAAGCACCTATTCTATTTCTATTCACAGTCCTGTGTCATCTTGGAGGAGAGAAAGATCCATTTATTTCTTTGTTTGTAACAGGTAACTATGTACCCAGTAGAAAATTTAAAAGATACAAAAGACCATACAGTGAATATAAGTTCCCGTCCATCACACCCCCTCCTTCATCCTCGTCCTCTCGCCCTCCCCAACCCCGATCCCCAGACAATTAGTTACTGCTACCGTCCCTGAACAAGAAATCTCTTTACAGACTGAAAAACTAAGGCAATCGGCGGTTATGCAACACGTGTAGTCTGTGGAAGAGAATTTTACAAGTCAGTGTTTAAGGAACAAAACGCACCCAGGGGTCCTCAAGCCCCCGCCACAGCCTAAGTCCTCTGGACCCCCTAAGCCAACGCTTGAGAGTCGCGGGCCAGGGCAACACCTCGGAAGCAAGCGGCAGCGGAAGGGTTAACGCGCCGCGCCCCACCCCCACCCCCACCCCCGCCCTCCCGAACGCCTCTTCCGGGCAGAGGGGGCGGGGCTACCGTCACTTCCTGGAGACTGGTTGAATCCGGAAGCGATCTCCCAGGACAGAGTTGCAGCTGAGGACCCCGGTGGCAGGGCAAGGTTCGGGATCATGAGTTGGTGAGTGAGGCCAGGCGGCGAGAACCGCTGGAGCCCCCGGCCCGCAATGCGCTTTGCCCTGCGTCTGTCCGAGTTGTGTCCCTTGGTCCCTGCTGCTCGCGGACCCTTCACCCCAGAGCAGGGCCCGACTGGCTCGGGATCTAGGGTCGTTCAAGGGGCCTTGCTCCGGTGCTTGCCGGCAGGCTTCATCTCTCTGCAGGCCTCACCGGGAAGTGAGGCGTGGGATCCCTTTAGCGTGGGATCTTGACGTTTGTTTCCTGACTTTGTTCCAAGGAGCCGGTACCGTCCGTCTTATCTCGACAACGTGAAGGGAGCGACTCTCCTGTTACCTCCTTTTCTAGATATCCGTTGAGAAATATCTCCTCCTTTCTCCCTTCGTGAGCGTCTCTCCACCGCTGCCAGGTGGCCCTCATTCTGACAATCTGAGCCCAGTTTACGGATCAAACCCCCTTGCTTTCAGAAGAGTAACCTTTGCCCCACTTAGTCTTCAAGAGGCAAACCGTGCTTCTTTTTTGGAAGATGCCAGAATTACACACGCACCCTGTCGGTACAGGACCAGACTAGTTTTCATCGTTTCCAGGGCCATTACCCCCTCATTGCTTTCCCTGTTAGCATAAGTAAGTGTAAATGTTATGGGAAGGAGGGAGTCTCAGAGTAGAGTCACAACTAAAGAGCTGGCAGGTGCGTTGCTATGAAACTGTCTGATACTTGACTGGTGATAAACATTTGATATTGTTCAATGGTTGATTTCTTTTGTAAAACTCAATTTGCTTGAAGGACTTCACCCTCAGGCCCAAGGGCCTACATATTCACAACTCCAAACCTCAGGGCATCCAACCAACACAATAGATGTGCTGATCTGAATGCACTGCTCCCCCCTTCCCCCACCGCCCCCCCACCAGAGATGTACAGGATGAATCAATCCTTTTGGAATCCAAGTTCTGTTAGCATAGGGATCATCTTTGCCACTCTCTTCTCAGAGTCTAGTCTGTTTCTTTACCAAAAATACACGATAGCGAGTTATGAATGAGCAAAGATGGTAGAATATTCTTCAGGAAGGCTCTTGCAGGCTCTCATTTGGCCATCTGTGGAAACTAAGTTCTAGCCACAAGCAGCTGATGTCATTCAGTGTCAAGGACAGATCTCTGGTGTAAAAGTAAGCCATTTCTACCTAACTCCCCTTGCTTCTTAGATGAAGATTGACAAATATAAGACAATCAGCACCAGCACGTGGAGGGCAGCCCGGAGCAGTCCTCTAACAAGCCCCAACAGGAGCTGCTCCTTTTCCCTTCACCTTTGCTCCAGGAGGCCGATAGCGGGCTTGAGCCTTAAAAAGCTAATTTTCCCAGCTTGTTATAACCTAATCAGTGACGGGCAAAGTGGCAATCCTTCAGTTCCACTTCCTAGAGGAATTGCTTCCTTAAAGGGTCAACCAGGGTCCCCTTACTTTGTGAGATAGACGTCTTCTTACCTGCGGCATCTTGAATCTTTGGAGTTCTCTTACCTAATTTCCTCAAAGTGAAAAGCAGACAGTACAGGTGCTTTACATTGCTTAGACTGGCATTTACAGTTCTTAAGAGTGAATCAATCTTTTTTTCACAAATCGGAGGAGCAGAGCAGAGACCACTGAAGCCAAAGGATTCTGTGGGTGATCTGAGATGCATTGTTTCCACCTGTCTCACAGAACCCTTTTTTTCCTAAAAAAAAAACTAGTAGCCTATTTCCTAAAGCCTTTCAGGCTGGAGAGAATTGAAATTGACAAGTAACTGTCCAGCCAAAGCTGAGATTTTTTCCAGTAGAATTAATTTACCAGTACACACACGTCTTGGCTCCTCCTTGGACTGAGGGTCACAACCAAAAGGGTGGCTTTGTCCCTCAAAGCTGAGGTTCCTTTCTCTTCCTCCTTAGAGGGCTTCTACGTCATCTCTTGCGTGGACCCTGACCCTCTCTCCCTGAGAGGGGAACAGCACGGGCGCCTGGGCACACAATCACACTCAGTTCCTGGCTCAATGGCTGGCAAGAGGACCGGGGCTGGATCCTTCTGATTCACTCCTGGAGTGGTTTTCCTGCTCCCAGAATGAATCCATCCATTCATCTGCGACTGGAATTCTCAGTGGGGGAAGAGACCAGAGTGACGTAGAGCCGTCATGGGAGGCTGATGCCCAAGGTCAAGTTCACCAAGCACATAGGATATGCCAGCCATCATTGAATAAGGCCTAGGGGCACGCAGCCCTTAGTCCCCAGAGGGCAACCATTGTTCTGGGCTAGACTGGGCTTTCAAAATGTCACAGTGAGAAATGTCCAATATTGGTGCCCTTTGCACACTGTGGACTTTGCATGAAGAGTGAGAGCCCTTTGTTCTCTGCTTCCTCAGTGCATACAGCCCGCCCACTGCCTGTTTGTTTAGTGGGCCCTTGCTGCCTTCCTGCACCATCCACCAATCTGCCTTTCAGCAAGGTGGCCAAGTGGTGGGCCCTGCTCTGAGGAAGGCATTTGATGTTCACATATCAGATCACAGATCCACCTCTTGGCCCTAAGCCAAGTGCTTCTCTCTTTCCCCTTCTCTTCCCCATCACTCCCTCTCTCCCTGGGTGTGTGTGTGTCTTTATTATGATGTGGAGGAAGAATTAAGTAGTATTAAGGATAGTGGCCTTAATCTTACTCATCTGTCTTCCTTGGAACCATACACCTTGACAATGATGTTAGGCTTCAACGACAAGGAAAAAGGAGCACTGCTGAAGGAAATCGGCCTGTACCTAGAGGCTCAGGAGTTTGACTCAGAAGAAAGGAAATTAAAATCAACACAAATAAACTTGGTAGGAGTTGGCGTGCTGAGTTCAGGCTCTGGTTCCCTCATTCACAGTATGGCCTGGTCAGGCACTTGATCTTTCTCCATCTTGTTTTCTCCAGTGGATACTTTCAACTGACACTTTGTCACCCAGATCTGTTGTGAAAAGAATGGAAACCCTGCAGATCTGATTTTTTGTGTTTGTGATTCTTCTGGGTTTTTCTACCTCTTTCTGCCCCCTTAAACATTGGTATTCCTCAGGGAACATCTTTTTTTCACCCCCTGTTCTCACCCATCATCTTCAGGATAAAGGGTTAACTCTGTGCCATGTCTTATAAGGCCCCCTGGATCTGGCTATCCCCCTTCACTCCTGTGTCCATGGTTTTCCTGGTCTCTTGTGCCCCTGCTCCTTTCTACCCACTGCTCCTGCCCAAAATGCTTTCCTCCCCATGCCCCACCATCCTCCAGGCCCACATCCGCTCATCCTTTGAGTCAGGGCAGGGCTTCCCTGGTGGTCCTGCCTGCCAGTGCAGGGGACATGGATGTGATCCGTGGTCTGGGAAGATCCCACATGCCTCAAGGCAACTAAGCCCGTGTGCCACAGCCACTGAGCCTGCGCACCCAAGAGCCCGTGCTCTGCAACAAGAGAAAGCACCCACATGAGAAGCCTGTGCACCCCAACTAGAGAGTAGCCCCGATGCAACAACAAATGCCAGCCTAGCCAGAAGTAAAAAAAAAAAAAAAAAAAAGTCAGGGCAGGTGTCACCTCCTCTGAGGGTCTTTCCTAAATGGCCCCTGCACACCTTGCCAAGCTGAGTGGGGTGCCCCTCCTCTGGCTCTCATTAGCATCTATACTTGAATTGCTGGCTTTTCAGTCAGCCCACTAGTCGATGAGTTGTTGAAAACAGTTGTCTCTTGGCCACCGTAGTAACCTTAGCACTGTCCCTGGCAATCCGTAAATGTTGACTAAATGTATGAATGAGGACTGTATTCCCATATACTGACTTGCCTTTGCTCAGGAAAAATGTAAGATAAAAATGTGCAAAAGCTACTTTTCAAACTGAAGAGGGTCTAAGTATGCTGTCGTTAACATGAAGAAGTGGCTTCCCAGTCTACTGTCTGTTCTGTCCTTTGCCTTCCCTACCGACCCCCCACCTAAACGCCTTTATTCTCCAGCTCCACAGTGCTTCTCATATAGTTCTCCCACACTCTCCACATATTGTAAACATGTGCCTCTCACATGGTAAAGTCCCTGAGAGCAGGATCTATGGCTTCTCCATCTGTGTGTACACATGGTGTGTGGCACATAGTGGATACCTAATCAGTCATTGTCAAATGAATTGGATGGAATGTGAAGGAAGGACAGTAAACTGCTGGGTCAGAGGGAGACATCCATTCAATGGCAAACATTTTCTTAGGGGAGGCTCTTTTCCCTCTGGCATTACCATTGCTATCTTACATTCATACAGTATTTTTAACTTTGCAAATTATGTTCCCATCCATTATCTGATAGCATCCCTGCGTCTACCCTTTGAGGTTTGCAGTTCAGGTCTGATTATCTCCCTTCAGCAACTTACCTGAATTCATTCACCTCCCAGAACTGGAACTGAAGCCTGAGAATTCCTATGCTTGAAAAGGAACATTAGGAAAGGGGAAGACCATCCCCAAGTTGACTGGATCCCAGAGTCAGCTGATTAACATGAGCAGATTGGTAGTGAATTATAGGAAGTGACCGGTCTTATTCTGGGCCATCATGGTTCCTTCCGACTATGGGGCCTCCCCGCCTGGGGTAGCCTTACCACTCACTTCTGTGACTTTGGACAGGCCAGCCTCTCCCCAAGCTTCTTCCTCCTCTATAAAGAGCCACATGCTCAGTTTTATCTGACTCTTTGCGGCCCCATGGACTGTAGCCTCTGTCCATGGGATTCTCCAGGCCAGAATACTAGAACAGGTTGCTACTTCCTCCTGCTGAGGATCTTCCAGACCCAGGGATCAATCCTTCATCTCCTATGCCTCCTGCATTGGCAGGCGGATTTTTTACCACTAGTGCCACCTGGGAAACCCATAAAGAGCATAGCAATGTCCATTGAGGAGCCCATGGGATTCTGTATTCAACACTGTTTTGTGCACAGATGTAAAACTCTACTTTCCGCCATTTGTAACAAGAGGGGAAGGGACTTTTTCCTGATTTGGGAGCAGTTTGAAAGAGTCAAGCATCTTGAGTCCCACAGCTTCTTAGTCAAAGGCATTTTCTTATATTGAGTTGGCCAAGAAGTTCGTTCAGGTTTTCCCATAACATCTTATGGAAAAACCTGAGCAAACCTTTTGGCCAACTCGATTATTCTACTCTAAGTAAATGTATTAAGGTAGCTTTCAGATTGGCAGTTAAACTATTACAGTTGTCCCAAAACCATTAGTCTGGTGGCTGATCTACTAAATAGAGCCCACTGTAGTTCATTGCACATAGCGCTCAATGAATTTTTGTTGATTTAACATATATCAAGCACTAAACATTGGGGGACATTCCGAAGGCTTTAAGACTCTATCCTTGCCTTCATCTGGTGTATGAAAAGTGCCAGGGGTTCACAGGAATGACAGCGGATCACTAAACGTCCATGTAGCATCATCACGAAAGATGTCAAGCAGAGGATGTGACTGTAACTCAACGTTGACTTAGCAAGCGTGTCCTATTGCAGTGGGGAATGACAGAGAGGGGTGTACAGGTTGGAAAAATGGTGTGAGAAAAGTGCATGGAGATGGAATGCTTCTAGAGTGTTGGGGCGGGCAGTCAGGAGGCCAGCTTGTATTTAATTAATAGTGATTCAGGTAGAAGCTTCGTGGATGAGAGCTGGCACTCTGGTTGGGGCCCTACTGCAAGCACTTGCAGTGCCATGCTGAGGAATTGAAATCAAGCCTAGGCTTTTGAAAATTGCAGGTTTTTGAGCAGGGAAGTGGCAGGGCAAAAGCAATGATTTTTGTCAGGTTAATTTGGCAGTGGTCTGCAGGATAATTCAGAAGCGAAAGAATGGAGATGGGGGCGGGGCAACTTGGACAGTGGCTTCTGAAATTTTTTGACCACAGTTTGCCGTTAGAAATGCCTTTGATGTCAACACACACACACTTGAAATTAGTTTCACATTGGATGTGTGCAATGCACTCAGATATTTTCTATTATGTTCTATTTTGGTTTTTAAAGAAAGACCCACTTCATTGCTTTCATGACTGATTTTGATAGATGTTTACAGTGGAATGACATGCAGTAGTGTAAATGATCAGTGAGTGATGGGTCTTCTACACAGGACCCAGAGTTTATTACAGATATTCCGACTAGAAGCTTCTACCTGTGACTCCAGCCTGGTCAAGATGGTGCTGTTTGTTTATTTGGTTCTTTGTCATAGGTTATAATAAATACAGAAGGGGCGGCTGTAAAGAACACTGGTTGGTTCTATATAAGAATTTATTCCATAGATTTGGAAACTGTCAACCACTTAACAGAAAAGAGAACCAGGTGGACAAAAGCCTCAGCCAAGATTTTCTGTGAATTAATTATCAAAGGAGGACTCCCCTGGTGGTCCAGTGGTTAAGATTTCAGGTTCCAATGCAGGGAGTGCAGGTTCAATCCCTGGTCCAGGAGCTAAGATCCCACAAGCCTCGGGGCCAAAAAAAACCAAAACATAAAACAGAAGCAATATTGTAACAAATTCAATAAAGACTTTAAAAAATGGTCCACATAAAAAAAAATCTAAAAAAAATAATATTCAAGGAGAGATTAAACCAACAGTGAGAAATGAGATGCCATTTCACAGCTACTGGACTGGCAAAAGATTCGGTAAATTTCGTCTAGCAATGCCAGGTGTCTGCGGAAGCAGTGGGAACTGCAGCCACTGCATGGGGTGAGGGCGGGGAGGTTTTGCAGCCCACTGGGAGGTTTTGCAGCTCCTCACGCAGTCAGAGTTGGGCCTACCCCTCACCCAGTTAACCTTTCACACCTGTGCAGCAGGAGACCTGCAGCAGAAATGTCCACTGCTTCATTGTTTGTATTAATAGATGTCCAGACGCTAAAGAATGGGAAAATAAAACATGGTATCGTTACATAGTAAAATAAGCTGTAGTCAAAATGAATGAAGTCATGTGTGTCTCAGAAACATCAAGCTAGACATAAAGTTTCCAAATGGTACATTTAATATTGTACTATTTGTATAAAGTTTGTGTGTGCTAAGTCACTTTAGTCATGTTAGACTCTGCAACCCTGTGGGGAACTGCTTTTTCTCATTTTTTGTGATTACACAACTCTGCCCCATAGAGGAGCTTTTTTACACCAAGCTCCTCTGTCCATGGGATTCTCCAGGCAAGAATACTGGAGTGGGTTGCCATGCCCTCCTCCAGGGGATCTTCCCGACCCAGGGATCGAACCCACGTCTCTTACATCTCCTTCATTGGCAGGCGGGTTCTTTACCACTAGTGCCACCTGGGAAGCCCAGCACATATTTGTATAAAGTTTAGACCTGTAAAACAGTACTGTGTTGTGCTTATGGATTCAAATTTATGAAGTGAAAATATGGGAATAATACACCCTGAATTCAGGGTAGTGGTTGTGTCGAGGATAATGGGGTGGGGAGAAAGAAGTGGGATCAGGTTGGAAAACCCCAGGAGCTTCAGCAGTATCTGTGCTGTTGTATAGATTGAAGGATAAGACCTGAAGCAAGTGTGGCTCAGTGTTAGAGTTTCACGTTGCTCTGTGGTAGATATATGAGTATTATACACGTGCCAAAATTTTCTGTTTCCAATATTTCTGTAACTGTTGTCATGCCTCGCCTGACCAGCATCATGGCTAGGGCTGACCTCATGGCGAAAGAATCATTGCCTCCTGTGATCAAAAGCTGGGGATGACCGAGGGAGGGGGGCCTACAGGTGGATGTCCATCCCAGCCTTCCTCTCACTTCTCAGGACCAGACCTTCAACAGAGAAGAGGAAATGACAGAGTAAAAGCGCTTTTAAGATTCCTGGTTGGTGAAGTACAGAAGTGAGAATGAGATCAGAGCTAGTGCCTCAGCTTGTCTGGTGCTTCTCAGAGTCTCTGCATCTCAGCCTCCGTGAACCCATCAGAGTGGAGGTCAGGCCAAAGAAGACTTATCTCTGGCTTGTCCAGTAAGCAGGACAAACATTGTAACTTCAAGTCCCTTATGGTCCCCTTTTATAAAATGGGAAAACCATTTTTTAAAAATGTCTGTCAAATAATTAGGAGTTTTTTAAAGAGAGGCAAAAAAAAAAAAAAAGTCCAAGCCACCTCTCTGAATTGCCTTCCTTACTTTCTTTTCTTGATCTTTGGATGTTCCAAAAGTCTCCGGACTTCTGTCACAAATCCTTTTACTGCTCAGGAGGAAGTCACCACTCAATTGTAAGCAAATATATCAACTTGATCCTGGTAGTGGCGATTATGTTGTGGGACTGCTGCGTGCTCCCCAAACAGAAAACAACCATTTCGGGTCTCCTGACGTACTTGACCTCTGTTTAACTCTGTGCAAGTCCCCCATCTAGGCCTCAGTTTGATTAGCATCGTCAGGATACCACCACTCTCATCTTTATGACAGACAGATACGGGCTGCTTATTATAGGTTGGGAACTATTGTAAAGAGTAAACTAATTTAGCTTTCACAGCCACCCTATACAATAGCTATATTATGACCCTATTTTATAGACAGGGAAACTGAGACACAGAAAAATTAAGTCACCTGTCAAGTCTCACAGCTGGCAGTTGGCAAAGCCAGATCTTGAACCCAGGCAGCCTGGATCCAGAGTCTATCCCCTCACACAGTGCGCTGTCTCTTGAGTGAAATACGGGAGGGCAGCACTTTGAATGAACTGACGTAGCGGAAGCAGCAAGCACAGAAACTGGCAATAGTAGATGCTCAGTAAATGGCCTCTTTATTGGATGAACTTACTCTACACTCTGTGATTCATTCTGCCTTTCCTTTCAGAGGTCAGCCCCAGGAGCGTGGGGAAGGAGGGATCACAGCTGAGCTGGGCGATTGTACTGGTCCAAGCTGCTGAATCGGCCAAGTCACAGAGTCATGCCTTTTATTTTTAAACACACACACACCTCCTCGGTCCAGTGGCAAGTGAGGGTGGTGTCCTCTGTGCTCTGGTTTGGGATCCGGCTAATTTAGGGGAAGGACTGAGGTGGGGCTGGAGAGGCTGTGGTCGTAGGCACTGGAAACTGGTCGTTCATAGCTCAGGCCATTGGTCTTTCTGATGGGATCTCTCCCGTCCTTGCTCCAGCTGAACTTTCCTTGGCCCCAGGCATCGTGGCCAGCTGGCCCTTCAGAGAAGATGGCATCCCTTGAGCAGCTGCTCCTCCGGAGCCAGCTGACTCCCTGTAAGCCCTGCCCTGGCCCGGCCTGCTGTTTCCTCTCTCTCATGGTCAAGGTGGTGGTAGCCTTGGTGGGGGCCTCAGACCAGAGCCAGCAGCGACCCGAGAATAGAGTGACAGAAGGCTGGGGGAGGAGGGGCTTGTCCTTCCAGCCTGCAGAAGCTGCTGCCTTTCGCCCACCTTCCTGCTCTTGCCGAGACGGTGACTCAGGCCCAGACCACTCCCTGGGGAGCCAGGATTTCAGCCACTATCAACTGCCTCCTACTCTCTGCTCAGCCCTCCCTCTCCCCACCACCCCGAACTCTGATCTTTGCTCAGCTGGAGATATCTGGAAGATGGCGGGGTGGGGGTAGACTGAATCATTCCAGGGTTCTCTCCACCCTCGGCGGGGGCCTAGGCCCATTCAGGCTCCATAGAAACAAATCCAGGAGGCCCAGTGAAGGCCAGGGAGGAGGACGTAGGTTTTAGCTTCTTTCAGCTCTTCTTCGTGATAGACTGGAGGACTCTCCAAAGAAGGCAGGGCTTGAGAGAGGTGCTGGGGTGACCAGGGGGATCCCCACGCAGCTGCCATCTGGGGCTGCCTCTTAGTCTCTGCCTCTGCTGTGGAGGGGGTGGGGAAACAAAAGATTGAGAAACCCAGCAAATTGAAAAGGCACAAGAGCCGGTTTTGTAAATAGACATTACACAAGAGCAGGAGTTTTTTGGGAAAGGTTTTACTGAGACAGAATTAGCCAACTGGCATCCTGCTGCTAATAGAGATATTTACTGTTTGAAAAGTATATTTGTAGCTTTGGAGAACATCCTGTTGACTTTTCTTTATTGTGAAAGAAAATAGAACCCTTTCCCCCCTCTTCCCCTTTCCCTCTGTACACATAAAACTTTTTTTCTTTTTTTTTTTTTGAGGTGGGGCTGGTTGGGGGTTGGAGAAGGGCAGGGCTGAGAGAAATATTTTCTCCATTTTGTTCCTGAGACCAAAATATTTCTTCCCCTGCCCTCTGATGCTCATATTTATGGAATGGCAAGGAGAACCAAGTAAGGAAGCCCACTCCCTGGGTCGGGAGCTCACAGCCTTTCTGATAGCTCCCAGAGTTTAGAGGTTCTCTGGGGAGCTAGCCCTGTCTCCTCTCTGGACCTCTGCTGACACCACTCCTCCCCCCCTACCCCCGCCGATTCCAAGGGGAGGGCTGTGAGGACGAGGAGGAGAACAGAAGTCTGGAAGCCCAGTGAGCCCCTCATCCCAGAGCCCCAGCAATGCCAGGGCAGCAGTGCTCTCAGGAGATGCTGCCTTGCCGTCGCTCTAGCTGCTGCTTCTGAGGATGTCCTGTGGGGGCCTTGAACCATAGGATGAAATCCAGAGGTCAAGGAGACGAAGAGGCAGAGGAGTCAGTTGACTTAAGGTTGCTTTGCTCTCTCTCCACCCTTTACCACTTCAGCAGCAGAGAATCTGATCCCTCCATCAGACCACCTGCCCAAGTTCTCTGGCTCTCTCTCTGGCAGAGCAGAGCACTTTTGCCCTTTGGCAGCCTGAGAAGAAACCCAGGAGACTCTTCTCCTTTCACATTTCCTCTCAGGCTCTTGAAAATGTGTTCCCTTGACCCACATGCTGCTAACTTGCCCAGGCTTCACTGCCAGTGCCAAAGGTCAGCTCTGTTCTCTCGATCTCCATTGAATGTACTTTGCCTTGGCCCCGGCTGGTGCTTGTGGCTGGTGATGCCTTTTAGGTTTTTATTATAACCAGATAAGGATTGGGAGACCAAGGACAATGATACTACCTTTCTTTGTTCTGTATATAGCCTGATCTAAGAGTAGCTTTTTTCAGGAGCCCTAAATTAGAGTGTGGTATTTGATAGGGCCCTGAGGGCAATGGTCTCATTTTACTCATTCATTTAATCATTCATTCCCTGCTTACTATGTGTATGAAACCAGACTATAAGCTCCATGAAATCATAGAATGAGTCTGCCTTGTTCATCCTGAGATCCCTAATCCTCACATAGTACTAGGCATGAAGGATACCCTTAATACATAGTCACCGGCTGTTCATTCAGTAAAAGGTTGAAAATAGCACTGTGCCGAGTCCAGCACTTGCAGGAGATGCACAGAAGCATAACATTGAGTCCCTACCCTTGAGGTGCTTATGTGTTGTAATGAGAAAACAAGATGTGTACACGTCAGAGTTAATTAACCTGTACTTTTTACCAAATAGAGCTTACTTCGGTAATAAAAGGATGGCTTGTTCTGGGGACATGCATTCACACAGTTCATCACAGCACAAGGTCATAGGCGAACCAACAGGTCAATTAATGCATGCTGAAAAGGCATTGATATAATTCAGAAGTCCAGTCTTTATATCTTTCAGTAAACTGGAAACAGAAAAATATTTCCTTACTATTATTGGGTTGGCCAAAATGTTCTTTTAGGCTTTTCTACTATCATACAGAAAAAACCTAAGTGAACTTTTTGGCCAACCCAATGGGAGGCTTCTTGGCTGAAACCAGGAGCCTTCTTCTTGTTCTACAGCAGAAGATTAAACTCAGAGATTCTTACTAAAGTCAGAAGCATCATTTTCTGCAATTTCTAGCCAATGCCATAATACAAGACAATAAATAGATACTAAATATTGGGGAAGAGGAGGAAAATCTTACAGTTATTTTTAAATGATATGACTATTTGGAAAACCTAGTTCTTTTTTTCTTGCCAGCCAAATTTCTTGGGCTATTAAGACTAGGTTAAATATATAGGTGTGGTGACTGGTTGTGGGGTAAATATTTAACACCCCATAGCTTTCCTGTGTACCAGGAAGATGAAGTGAAAAAGAGGATCCATTCGTAGCATAACCAAAATATAAAATTCCATGGAGTGCACCTAAGACATGTAGGGCAAAAAATTTCACCAGTAGGTGTTACTTTGGGATGTTAATATTTAACAAAATAAATGTAGCAGACCTATATGAAAAAACTCTTAAGGCCAAAGAAAGTGATAAAAAGACTTGAATGACTGGAAAGAAATGTTTTGGCCCTAAACGAGCAAACCTAATATTGATAAAGATGTTAGTTCTTCATAAGTTAATTTATAAATATAATGTATTTTCACTTCATGGCAAATAGATGGGGAAACAGTAGAAACAGTGACAGACTTTATTTTTGGGGGCTCCAAAATCACTGCAGATGGTGACTGTAGCCATGAAATTAAAAGACGCTTGCCCCTTGGAAGAAAAGTTATAACCAATCTAGACAGCATATTAAAAAGCAGAGACATTACTCTGCCAACAGTGGTCCATCTAGTCAAAGCTATGGTTTTTCCATTAGTCATGTATGGATGGATGTGAGAGCTGGACTAAAGAAAGCTGAGTGCCAAAGCATTGATGCTTTTGAACTGTGGTGTTGGAGAAGACTTAAGAGTCCCTTGGACTGCAAGAACATCCAACCAGTCCATCCTAAAGGAAATCAGTCCTGAATATTCATTGGAAGGACCGATGCCACTCCAATACTTTGGCCACCTGATGTGAAGAACTGACTCATTTGAAAAGACCCTGATGCTGGGAAGGATTGAAGGCAGGAGGAGAAGGGGACGACAGAGGATGAGATGGTTGGATGGCATCACTGACTCAGTGGACATGAGTTTGAGTAAACTCCAGGAATTGGTGATAGACAGGGAGGCCTGAGGTTGCAAAGAGTCAGACACGACTGAGCAACTGAACTGAACTGAATATATTTTCAGTAATAAATATCCTGATTTAAAAGGGAGGATACAGCACATGATTTTGAATTTCATCTTAAATCTGAAAACAAAACAAAGTTAAAGTAGCCAAGAAATTACCTAAAAAAGAAATGTAATGAGAAGGATTTGCTTACTAGATATTGAATTGTTATAAACCTAAATAATTAAATCTGTGTTGTTCGAAAGAGAGTGGACCTACTTGTGGTATAGAGTGGAAATGTTTAACACTAATAAAATGATTTTTCAGAGATAGATTAATTTTGGGGGGTGGGGGGAACTTCCCTGGTGGTCCAGTGGTTAAGACTTTGCCTTCCAATGCAGGGGGTGCAGGTTCAATCCCTGGTTGGGGAGCTATGATCCCACATGCCTCATGGCCAACGTAAAACAGAAACAATATTGTAACAAATTCAATAAAGACTTTAAAAATGGTCATTTAAAACAAAAATCTTTAAAAATATATTTTTTAAAGATTATTTTTTTTAATCACATTAAAGCAGCTGGCTAACCATACACTCAAACTCTACATGGAGTAAAGATTTGAATATAAAAAACAAACCACTAAAATTCATTTGGAAATGCAAGGAACACAGAATAGCCAAAACAGTCTTAGCAAAGTAATACAAAGTTGGAGGACTTACTCTTCCCAATCTCAAAACTTACTACAAAGCAACAGTAATTAAGATAGTGTAGTACTAGCAAATCAATGGTGTAGAATTGAGTCCAGAAATAACCTTTACATTGATGGTCTGTTGATTTTTAACAAGGATGTCAGGACAGTTCAACAGAAAAGGAAAGTCTTTTCAACCAACAGTACTGGGATAACTGGATGGCCCCATGCAAAACAATGAAGTAGGACCCTTACCTACACTATGTACTAAAGTTAGAAAGGATCAAAGACCTGAACGTAAAAGCTGAAACTAGAACACTCTAAGTAAAGAAAACAAATGTGAATCTTCCTGACCTTGGATTTGGCAAAGAATTCTTAGATACAAAAACCAAAACCACAAACAACAAAAGAAAACATAGATTCGGCTATTTCAAAATCTAAAACTAATTCTTCAAAGGACACCATGAAGAAAGTGGAAAAAAAAAAATCACAAATGACAGAAAATATTTGCAAAACATATATCTGATTAGGGACTTGTACCCAGAGTATATAAAGAACTCTTACAACTCAACAGTTAAAAGAACATCAAGTTTTTAAATGGGCTAACAATTTGAATGGATGTTTCTCCAGAAAAGATACACAAATGACTAATAAACACCAAAAAAGATGCTCAACATCATACTCATACATGCCACAACATGGCTAATCATAGAAAACATTTTGCTCAGTGAAAGAAGCCAAGACAAAAGGCCACATGTTATATAATTCTGTTTATGTGAAATATCCAGAATTGGCAAATCCTTAGAGACTGAAAGTGTCTTTCGGGTACACTACAAAATGGTTCGGTTCAGTTCAGTTCAGTTCAGTTTAGTCACTCAGTCGTGTCCGACTCTTTGTGACCCCATGAACCGCAGCACGCCAGGCCTCCCTGTCCATCACCAACTCCCGGAGTCCATCCAAACCCTTGTCCATTGAGTCGGTGATGCCATCCAACCATCTCATCCTCTGTCGTCCCCTTCTTCTCCTGCCCTCATTCTTGCCCAGCATCAGGGTCTTTTCAAATGAGTCAGCTCTTCGCATCAGGTGGCCAAAGTATTGGAGTTTCTGCTTCAACATCAGTCCTACCAGTGCACACCCAGGACTGATCTCCTTTAGGATGGACTGGTTAGATCTCCTTGCAGTCCAAGGGACTCTCAAAAGTCTTCTCCAGCGCCACAGTTCAAAAGCATCAATTCTTCGGTGCTCAGCTTTCTTTATAGTCCAACTTTCACATCCATATATGACCACTGGAAAAACCATAGCCTTGACTGGATGGACTTTTGTTGACAAAGTAATGTCTCTGCTTTTTACTATGCTGTCTAGGTTGGTCATAACTTTGCTTCCAAGGAGTAAGCATCTTTTAATTTCATGGCTGCAGTCACCATCTGCAGTGATTTTGGAGCTCAGAAAAATAAAGTCAGCCACTGTTTCTCCATCTATTTGCCATGAAGTGATGGGACTGGATGCCATGAACTTAGTTTTCTGAATGTTGAGCTTTAAATGGTGAATGACTGCTAATAGATACAGAGTTTCCTTTTGGGTGATGAAAATGTTCTAAAATTAGTTAGTGGTGGGAATTCTCTGGCAATCCAGTGGTTAGGACTCTGCTTTCACTGCCAAGGCTGCAGGTCCAATCCCTGCTCCGGGAACTAAGATCCCACAAGCTGCACAGCATGGCCAAAAATAAAATAAAGGTAGTGATGAGAGTTGTACAAGTCTGTGAATATACCCAAAACACCAAATTGTACACTTATAAAAGAATGAATTTTACAGAATGTGAATTTCATCTCATAAAGTTGTTTTTTAAAATTAATAAAGCAGGTTCTGAGTAGAGGTGACAGGCTGTGGGATTTGTGAGAGAGAAACTAGGTATATATAGTATAATATAATGTATCTATAATATATAGCACATTATACATTATAATGTGTAATATGCATCTAGTTTTATCTCTCTTAAAATCCTACAAGAAACACAATTAAGTGATTTTTTAAAAATCATGAATCTACAAATTCAAGGAAAATAGAGACATCAACAACACTTGGTTTTCATTTGTTTCTATGCATATTTTGATTTCTTTTTTTATTTCTTCTGTGATTTGTTGGTTATTCAGAAGTGTGTTGTTCAGCCTCCATATGTTGGAATTTTTAATAGTTTTATTCCTGTAATTGACATCTAATCTTACTGCATTGTGATCAGAAAAGATGCTTGGAATGATTTCAATTTTTTTGAATTTACCAAGGCTAGATTTATGGCCCAGGATATGATCTGTCCTGGAGAAGGTTCCGTGGGCACTTAAGAAAAAGGTGAAATTCATTGTTTTCATGTGAAATGTCCTATAGATATTAATTAGGTCTAACTGGTCCATTGTATCATTTAAAGTTTGTATTTCCTTGCTAATTTTCTGTTTAGTTGATCTATCCATAGGTGTGAGTGGGGTATTAAAGTCTCCCACTATTATTGTGTTATTGTTAATTTCCCCTTTCATACTTGTTAGCATTTGCCTTACATATTTCGGTGTTCCCTATGTTGGGTGCATGTATATTTATAATTGTTGTATCTTCTTCTTGGAATGATCCTTTGATCATTATGTAGTATCCTTCTTTATCTCTTTTCACAGCCTTTATTTAAAAGTCTATTTTATCTGATATGAGTATTGCTACTCCTGCTTTCTTTTGGTCTCCATTTGCGTGAAATATCTTTTTCCAGCCCTTCACTTTCAGTCTGTATGTGTCCCTTGTTTTGAGGTGGGTCTCTTATAGACAGCATATATGGGGTCTTGTTTTTGTATCCATTCAGCCAGTCTTTGTCTTTTGATTGGGGCATTCAACCCATTTACATTTAAGGTAATTATTTATAAGTATGATCCCATTGTCATTTACTTTGTTGTTTTGGGTTCAAGTTTATACACCTTTTCTGTGTTTCCTGTCTTGCAAAAAAAAAAAAAAAAAAAAGACCCTATTTTTAAAGCAAACTTCATATATATTTTTTATAACCTTTGTGATTTTGTTCTGTTTGTTTTTTAAATATTGTATTTTTGAGAGTCTAACCTCTACTCTAGATTTTTAATCTTCACTTTTTGGTATTTGTTATCAACAACACTTGGGGTTTAGAATGCAGTTACGTTGGGTAATGGACTTAGCATTTCCTAGGAAGCCAGATCATGAACTAGCATTCAGGAAAACCAAGAACTTCTGTTATAAAATCCTCAAAGGTTCAGGAACTGGTGGCCCTGGACACCTCTAGAAGTGAAGTAAAGCCAAACACTCAGGTTAGGAAGACTGGTTGAAAGCTGCCTGTGAAAAAGTTGAGAGTCCTACCATCTCCTCCCCAAGTCCATTTCCCCAGAGACTGTCCCCTCCTCACCCTCGCAGAAGAATGAAGGGGCTGTACCCTGGAGAGTGTGAAGCAGAGAGTTTCTCTACAAGGGCACACAAAGGTGGATTTACTGTGTGAAACTAATAAAGCTTTAACTTCAGGGCCCCTTGCTTACATGGACTTTGTCCAGGGCCCTGGTAGGAAACCTAGCCATGTGTGCAAATAATCCTATTTCCATAAACTTTGGAAATGTATTTATACTGCACTCAGTTAATACCTCTGCCTTCTCTTCTTCCATTCTCTTTTTTTTTTACTAATTTTTTTTTTTAGTACGGTTGATTTATAATGTTGTGTTAGTTTCTGCTGTAGAGCAAAGTGAATCAGTTGTACAAACACATGCATCCACTCTTTTTTAGATTCTGTTTCCATGTAGGTTGTGTGTGTGTAGGTTGCCATGTAGGTCAGTCACGTCCAACTCTTTGTGACCCCGTGGACTATGGCCCACTAGGCTCCTCTGTCCATGGGATTTTTCAGGCAAAAATACTGGAGTGGGTTGTCATTTCCTTTTCAGGGGATCTTCCCAACCCAGGGATCAAACCTGAGTCTCCTGCATCTCCTGAATTGGCAGGCAGGTTTTTTGTTTTCTTTTTTTTTTTTTTTTAAACACTGAGCCACCTGCGAGGCCCCCCTAACACATTATTACAGAGTATTTAGTAGAGTTCCCTGTGCTACACATTAAGTCCTTATTGCTTAGTTATCTATTTTACATGTAGTAGTATGTATATGTCAGTCCCAAACTCCCAATTTATTCCTCCCTGATCTTTTTACCTTGGTAACCATAAGTTTGTTTTCTACATCTGACTCAGTTTCTGTTTTGTAAAAGGTTCATCTGTACCATTTTTTTAGATTCCACATAAAAGCGATATCGTATGATGTTTGTCTTTGTCTGACTTCACTCGGTATTATAATCTCTAGGTCCTCCTTTTTCTTCTATATACTATCCTTCATGTCAGGCAGCTTAGAATAGCCTAGACCTTTTTTGAGATGGGACAGGGTTGGGGTGGGGGGATGTTGAATTGAAAGTTTGCTGTTTTGACTTCAATTTGTAAGGAGATTTTTGGAAATCTTTAATAAGCCAAGTGAGAAATTGCAGACTCCCTAAGTTGGAAATATACAAAGGATATACCTTTTTCGGTCATCTTCAAGTTTATTTTATAGTTAAAAGGAAAATTCGATAAAAATAAAACACAAAACAAGTGACAAAGGGGAGCAATGAAATCATAGATATTATTCTGAAATCAAGTAAAGTGTAACAAAACAATGTCACATTGTGCCGAAAGCTAGCAATTCATTAAGAGGATAGGTCAGTTTTAAATAGAAGTGATGATTATTTGATAATCCAGCTAATGAAGAGGAGGAGCAAATCATATGAACGTGTTGCTAAAACATTTAAATTTCTAGTGGATTTAACATGAAAGACATAACAAAGAAAACCTAAAACTCATGGTATGCCCTCCTACAAGGACATCAGTGACAAGCCAGTTTTTTCTCATTAATTCAGAGAGCATTTAAGATTAGTCATTGTACAAGAAAATCTGAAATGTGCCCTGAAATCTTACAGTTTACTTATGAAAGAAACATGAGATTTTCATAAATTTTACAACAGTCCTAAAATTTATATTATATTTATATGTTACCAGTAAGCTGCATAAAAAAGCTTTTCTAAACTGTCAGTAATAGAAAACAAATTTCAATCAACGCCACTGGAAAAAAGGCTGAATTATCTTTCTTTTCTCTCTAAGAAAATGATTTATCAAGTCTGTGTCATATGAAGAGGCAATCATAGACTATGCAGCCAAAAAAAAAAAATGTAGAGAAGTAAATATAAAGGTGTGTCAGGCAGATGATTAATAAAAATATTAGGTTATTCTTGATTTTCTGATGTTCATGTTATTTGTCAGGTTTTATAACTTGTAATTTATTATGCTCTTTTCTCTGTCTAAATAAACATTCACTTTCAGACCTAATTTTACATTTGCAGCTTTGGAATCTCTTTAAAAGGGCATGCAGAATTGTGTAAGCTTCAGGGCCACAACACCTAGACCCACTTCAGGTACAGGTGAGGGTAGGACTTCACAGGGGATGAAGTGGATGAATGCATATGGAGTGCTGACACACCCTTTCCCCACATGCACACACACAGGGCCTCGTCTACTCCCGGAGATCCCAGAACAGTGAGCTGGGTCTTTATATCCAGTGGATGGGAGTGGAAAAATCTTCTCTAAGGAATTTCACCTCCCTCAGAGAAAAGACCAGATACTGACATCAAGGATCCCCTATAAGACTTCTCAGCCAGATCATCCTACACAATAGACAGACACTATTCATGTACTCACAGCTGCCTTTTGGCTCCTAGTCATATATTCGAGAAGATAACCAAGAACTACTGTTCATCCAAGGGACGTATTTAATGTGAAAAACAGAGACTAAAACAAACCAGAAAAGCAACTTGAAGGGAAACTGAGACTCTAAAGGAAGAGGAAGCTCTTTTCAAAGCTCTCATTGAAAGTTTCAGATAAAGCATCTGGTAAGTAAAAACAGGTTACTCTTTTTTTTTTTTTTTGACAGTTAACTTCTTTATTAAATAACAAGCTATAAGAAATTTAAGCACAAAATCCCAAATACATTAATGATTAAAGGACACGAAGAGAAATTCACAGCAAAAACACACAATATAAACATTTGGAAAAAGGTTAAGCTTCTCTAGGAATAAAAAAAAAAATAGTTTCATAATTGATGTATGAAATTAGGGAGAAAATTCAAATGTATAAGCACTGCCTGGCAAGAATGAACGCAATGGCCACCCTCACATCCCCAGTTACACTGAATTGCTACATGTTTGGAAAACAATGGAGCAAATGAACTAGGATCTTTGGTGATACTTACTCATGTTTAACCAGAAGAACCGTTGGAAATGAAAAACATGATAGCAGAAATGAAAATCTCTTTAGAAATATTAAAAAGTAAGGAAACGTTGAAAAAAAACAGAAATTAGAGGACCAACCAAGGTCAACATCAGAATTAGAAATTTTTTTAAAAGGCAAACAGAAAATGGGAGTGGGTCAACAACAACAAAGTCTCCTTTAATCCAAGAACTAAAGATTATAAATGGCCAACTTGACAGAGTCCTGTGAATACCCCAGCACAACGGATAAAAACACCACAAGGTGAAATTCTGCACTGCAGAGGACGCACATCTGATCCTCGAAGCTTGCATGAAGAAAATAAAAAGCAGATCCCATGCAAAGGTTTGGGAATCGGAGTGGCTTCAGACTTCACCACCTAAACGGTACTGGGAAAAGAGAAGCCAAGGAACCAGTGCCTTTGAGATTCTGGAAGAAGTCATTCCTAGCCTACAATTCTATACCCAGTCCAACTAACTATAGCGTGAGGATAGGATAAAAAGAGTTTGGGTTGTGCTGGCTCAAAAATGATCTCCAGGACTTCTTTGATGGTCCAGTGGATAAGACTCCACACTCCCAATGCAGAGGGCCCGGATTCAATCCCTGGTCAGAGAACTAGATTCCACATCCTTCAACTAAGACCTGGCACAACCAAATAAAAACACATATTTTTAAATGATCTCCCTCACACTTTACGCACCCAAATGAGGAGTAAACCAAGAAAGGGGAAGACCCATAGTCCAGGTGGAGAAGCTCCTAGGAGAGAAGCCAAAGAAATCCCTGTAAAGATGGTGATGGGAGAGCCCAGGAGGAGAGGTAGTCCATCCAGACTAGGTTCAACGCTCCAGTAGAGACTTTCAGGAAGGGGAGATGATAGAACACCTAATACAAGGGAATGTACTGCGTAGATTTAGACAATTGAGAGAGGATTAGGGCTAAACAGAGAAAATTAAGCATGTGAAAGTAAAAACTATTTTTAGGGAAACTTATGCAGTGTTCCGAGTTTTGTGTTGCTGTGTAACAGATTACCTCCCTCCCCCACCCCTCCACCCTACCACCAACAGTGCCTCCCAGCAATGCCAGTTTCTGATTGTCAGGAATTTGCGAGTGGCTCATCTGGGGAGGGAACTCTGCTGTCTCCTGAAGATGTGGCTGAGGCTGAACAGTCTGCTGGCTGCCACACGAAGGAAGGAAAACAAATCACATTATGTTCCTAATAGTGTATTTCATATGAATCTAACCAGATCACAGTATAACTCTATTGAGAAGACAGAGTTGCAAATATGCCTTTGGTAATAGGGGTGAAGACCCAAAAGAGGTGCATGTGTTTGTTTAGTTAAATCTTCTTCCACGATAAAAAGTCAGTAGCTAGGACCTGAAACCTAATAATCAACGAGGGGCAATGCTCACATTTTCTATTTAAATATGCAAAGGTACCTATCAAAAAACAACAACAAAAAAAGAACAGCCAAGTTAGAAGTGCTCATCTCAAGCAACTGAGTGAGACTGGGGAGCCTAGAACCTAATGTTTTGCTTAGCAAATATTGTTCCCTTATTAAACAATGCACATGTATAGCTTTGATAAGAGCAAAGCTTAAAGAGGAAGTCATAAAAGTAATAAAGTAAATCTAGATGAATTTTTCTTGTTGGGGTGGAGGAGGCAGGTCTTTTTAGGACATCAAAAGAAGAAATCATAAAGGAAAAAGATAGACTTGGTCATTTTGACTTCATACTAATTAAAACCCTCTGTATGTTAAACACACACACACACACACACACGTAAAATGGAGAGGGAAACAAGTAAGGCAGGAAAAGAATCCTGATACACTGTCCAAAGTATCATATACTTTGAAATAAACTATTTCAGTCCTTTAAAAATATGTAAACTGTTTGAATCTGTCTCAGGGTCCATTTGGCAAGTGAATCAAAACCTTGAACCTGCAGGTGTCCTTTGACCCAGCAATTCCAACTAATTGTAACTAATCCTTGATGTGCCCAAAGATTTAGCCATTCATTTTCATTTTCAAGAGAAGAAAAACTTGAAGCAGTTGAAATGAACAGTGAGTGATGTGAGCACAAAAAGAAAACTAGTGGTACAGTTGATTAATGAAATACTAGTTAGCGCTTAAAAGTCAGGCTAATTATTACACAGAGTGAAGTCAGAAAGAGAAAACAAATGTCATATTTTAACACATACATGTGGAATCTAAAGATGGTGCTGATGAATGTAGAAAGGTGGTGCAGGGCAGCAATGGAGATGCTGACGTAGAGAACCGACTTATGAACACGGGGGAGGGAAAGACTAGGATGAATGGAGACAGAAGCGTGGAAACATATACGTTACCATATGTAAAATAGATAGCCAGTGGGAATCTGGTGAGTGACTTGGAACTCAAACCAAGGCTCTGCGACAACCTAGAGGGTTGGGGTGGGGTGGGAGGGAGGTTCAGAGGGAGAGAATATATGTATACCTATCACTGATTCATGTTGATGTATGGCAGAAACCAATACAATATTGTAAAGCAGTTATCCTTCAATTAGAAACAATATAAATTAATTCAAATAATAAAAAAGAAAAAGGCCAATGAAAACTAAATTGGCGTATAAAAACACTCCTGATATATGGTCCCTTTATATTTTAAAAGTTGTGTAAGTAATGCATACGTGTACACACTCATGTACACTGAGATTCGAGGTGGTACTTTTTCTCTGGGATTTTGTGTGTTTGTATCTGTGTTGTGTTCTTCATAGTTTTCCAAGTTTTTGACACTGATCAGGTGTTATTTTTATAGTCAAGAAAAAAGAGTAAGTTTTTTCTTAAGCTTATTTGAGAAATAAGGAAAGTGCAAAGAAGAGAACAGTAATCATATTCTCACCACCCGGAATTAACTACTAACATTTGGCATATCTGCTTCAAGCTTTGTTTTGTTTTGTGTTTTTGTTTTTTTTTTTCCTGCAAATGTTAAAATATAATTAACACCAAAACGTTAACCTTGGTTGTCTTTCGATAGGAGACTGGGGGCTGTTGGGGTTTTTTCTTTTTCTTTTCCCCTTCTTTCTCTCTCTTTTTTCTCTCTTCTAGGCTTTTTTGTATTTCTTAAGTTTTCTCTGATGAGCATGTTTACTTTTTAAAGAGATGAACTGTAATCAACTGTAAAAGGTAGAATATTTTTAAATGCCAAATAAAGTCATCGACATTTCAAAGAAGGTCAGCAAAGTTTGAGACTCAGAACAGCTTTGATGAAACCAGGAGAAGGAAAGGGTTCCCTGTGGGTGGGATGGCTGTATGTCCCAGTTGCCCCAAGTTTTATACCTTTTGTCCTGATGAAATTGTAAATGACAGTGTTGATGCTAAAAAAAAAAAAAAAAATGGACGTCCCACTTTGGGACAGGGAGTTAGGATTTGGGGAATAAATGGACAGCCACTTGGCTGAATCAAGGTGGTAGCTGTATTGGCTGAAAGAGAAAGGAAGCTAAAAGGCAGAGCGAGACCATATTATAGAGGCACAGTGACTGCTGGTTTCGGAAGTTCCTTCACCAGTTCTAGGGCTGGTGCAGGAAATGTACACAATGAGCATCTTTTTGTCCAGAAAGCAAGGAAGTACTAACAAAACACACACACACTGATGTGGGTGTGTCAGAAGGACACAGGAGCCAACTAGAGGAGCTCCCAAAGCTGGAACAGTTGGAAGAACAAATAAAGTAGTATTGGATTATAACTCATATAAAATAAGTATGCATTTAAACTGATACAAATGACTGAATAAATAAATAAACGAAGAACAGAATTCTCCCGTGCAGAATCCCAAATAACTTGTGCCAATACTCTGCCCTCCAGGAGGTGGAGTATAACTCCTTAAGTATGGGCTGTTCCATAGTGGCTTCCTTCCAAAGAGGGGAGGGGGCATACCAGGGTGTGGGGGTGGGAAGTGACCATAGAGTGGAGAATCCTGGGAAACACTGCTTCAGCCCAGTGACCGAGGCTCACGTCAACTGTAAGAAGTCACACTGAGAGACTTCCCTGGCAGTCCAGTGGTTCAGACCGCGCCTTCCAGTGCAGGGGGTGCAAGTTGGATCCCTGGTCGGGGAGCTAAGATCCTACATGCCTCGAGGCCAAAAAAAAAGGCAAAACATAGATCAGAAGAAATATTGTTTACAAAGTAAAGAGGTTTTAGAAAATTCCAATGGTAAATTTTTTTTTTTTTTTTCCCAGAAAGTCACATTGATAGCTCAAACCCTCAGTGTGATGTGGCGAGAACGGCATTTTTACTTCTTCCCCCTACAACCCGTAACCCCAATCCAGTCATGAGAAAAAGAGCAGACAAACCAACCAAGGGACCGTCCATAGAATACCTGACCAGCACTCCTGAAAATGGTCAGGGTCATCAGAAAACAGGGAAGGTCTGAGAAAAGATCAAGAGGAGGCTAAGGAGACTTAAACTAAATGGAATGCAGTAGCCTGGCTAGGATCCTGAACTTCAAATGGACCTGAGGTCAAACTAAGGGAATCTGAATCAAGCATAGACTGATATCTCAGGATTGGCTTCTTAATAGTAATAAATATACCATACAACTGTAAGAAGTTAATAATAAGGGAAACTGGGTGTGGAATATATGGAGCTAGGGACTGTCTTCACAGTTCTGTAAACCTAAACCTTTTAAAATTAAAAGTAACTTTTTTAAAAGAAAAGCATTCTTCAGGCAGGGAGATGGCTTTTGAAGAGGTGAACTGAAACCTGATCAGATTTGAATGATAAAGTTATAGGTGATTGTCAGGTGCTGACAGTGAGGTTACAGAGACCTGGCTCCGTCTACACGGTGCACGTAGCCTCTTGTGTGTAGAAGCACCCCTTTCAGCACCAGCCTCCTTCTCCTGATAACACGGTCCTCTTTTCGTTTCCTGTCTCATAACCATGAACCCTTTGTAAAATCCATAGTATTTTAGGATGAGGTATTGTGGTCAGATGGTTTTTCATAATTTCTTCAAATACACGTGAAGGAACATGTTTGTGTGAAAGAGTATTACATTCTGAGTAGCTGAGAGAAATATGGACAAATCGAGGCCCTGACAGTTTGTTCTGCGTCCTGTCGTCGCATGACCCTGGGCTCGTCACTGTGCCCCTCCATATCTCCTTCTCCATCCACCAAATGAGAGGGTTGAACTGGAAAAATTTCTATGGTAACTCGCAGCTCTAAAAATACCGTGATTCTAAATTAAGATTTAGAGAGAGAGAGGCTGTGGCACCACAAATAATAGAATCGAAGTTCCTAATTCCTTTGTCTCTAGTTGGTGGTAATGTGTGTGTGTGAGTTGCTCAGTCATGTCCGACTCCTGCGACCCCATGCATTGTAGCCTGCATGTGGGCCCCTCTGTCCATGGGGCTTCCCAGGCCAGAGTATTGGAGTGGGCTGCCATTCCCTTCTCCAGGGGCTCTTCCCAACCCAGGGATGGAACCCAGGTCTCCCGCATTGCAGGCGAATTCTTTGCCATCGGAGCCACCAGGGAGGCAGTAGTACTAGACGCCGAGTTAGAATCTCTTTGACGACTGCTCTGAGTCGTGTTTAGAATTCTCATCCTGCTCCCCACATTCTTGGAAGGGAGAATTCAGTGTAGAATTCAAGTTTTAGATAAGCTGAAAGGGCCATCTAGTCCAACTCCTTTGTTTTATAGTTTGTCTAAGAAACTAGTCAGAGGCAGAGACCAGGGTTTCAGATTCCTGAAACCTTTTATACAGCTTTTTATAGGCCGTATGCTTGCCACAGAGTGGGATCAGTCCTTTTGCAATGCCACCAGGACCTCATTTGCACTGTTACCAAAATGGTCCTTGAAGGCAGTGTCTCACTGTCCAAAACCATTGTGTCAATCAGCTTGAGTCCCTGATCTGGGGAAAAGTAACTGGGGGGAGGGGGAGGAGTCTAAGGCTCTCCTCTTAACCTGTCTTCTTCAGGTCTGAGAAAGGGAAATGGCAGTTTCATTTTTTTTCCCTTTCCTTTTTGGTTCCATCACTTCCCTTTCCCTGGTAATGACACAGCCAGAGCTGATTTGTTTACAGAAGCCACGTGAATGAGCCAGCCCCCAAAGGGTTAACACTCCCAAATTATGGGGCTGGGTTAACAATAAACAGGATGTCCTCCAGAAATTAAATTTAAACCACTGTGACTCAGGCTGGCCCATCCTCTCAACCAGATCGTTGTCTGGGGTTATTATCGGTGGTTAATTATACCATTGGGTTTAGTGGCAGTGTTGGTCAGTGCGGGCCAGAAGTCAGGCTCCAGGAGAGGGATGTGTGTAGGGAGGGGGTGAGGGATGCAGTGGGAGCGGGAGGTTTGAATGGAAGGGACCCACTGGTCCTGAGCCTGGAAGGAGAGCATTGAGGGGGGTCCAGCCCGCACCCCGAGGGCTCTTCCCTGAGCTGATCCCAGCCAGGAAGGCTTCCCTGCCTCCTGCCTCGGTAGGAGAAGCCTGTGCTTCTGTAGCTGTTGGGTTGCCTTGTGGCTTCTTTAAGTCTCAGAATTATAGGATCGTAGAATTTTCAGCACCTGAAGGAAGCTTGTAGACTTGTAGACTCCCAGTTTAACCCTCTGGTTTCCCAGAGTAGGAGATTAAGTCCTGGCACAGTCCTGGTGAAGGGCAGCCTGTCCGTGAGAGGGGAGGTGGGGTTAGAGTCTTCCACCACGACCTTCCTCCCGTCAGGGCAAGCTGTCTTCCATTTCCAGGTGGACAACCTGAGGGGCCGAGCTTCCCAGCAAGTTCGAGCCAACCTTGAGCTGAATTCAGATTCTTCACCAAGCTAGCTTTATTTAGATGTTGTCAGTTCTTGCGGGACATAACCCAGCCTGACTGATCCTTAATGCCCCTGCAGTTTGTCATCTCTCCCCAGCCCCACAAGAAGCTCTCCACAGTTTTAGAATTTCCTTGGTGGTCCAGTGACTAAGACTCCATGCTCTCAATGCAGGAGGCCTGGGTTCAACCCCTGGTCAGGGAACTAGATCCCACATGCTGCAATGAAGACCCAGTGCAACCAAATATATAAATAAAGATATATTTTTAAAATCAGCTTTAAAAAAAAAAGAAGCCCTCTACAGTGTGTCTCTCTGTAGAAAAATAGGGAAGCACCTACTACAGATGAGAGTGGGGTTTTTGTTTGTTTGTCGTCTATGTATTTATTTATTTGGGAGGAGATGATAGTGGGTTTTGTGGTGGTTTTTTAAAGGCACGTTTTCAAGGATGAGAACTCTCCAGGTGAGCATGTGACCTCTCTGCCCTAGCCGCTCCCCAAGACGCAAGCTTTGTAGCGACTGTTACTAGTACAGTGCCTCGCTTTCCTGGCTTCACCTTTGCAGTGTATTTAGACAACAGACAGTAGTGCTCAGGGGCATCTCCACCTGTGTGTCCGTGGAGGACCATTGCCCTGGAGCCCAGCCTGGCTGCTGATGGTCTTTGACCCGCAGTCATGTGGTATGAATGCCCTGAGGTGAGGCACCCCTTCCAGGGGAGAAGTGGCCATACCTCATTGAATCTTTTCAGCCACATCCTTCCCCATTTCTCCTAACTTCCCTCTTCATCTCTCTCTGTCTCTCTCACAGGATTCCTTTCAAGATTGGGCAGCCCAAGAAACAGATTGTCCCCAAAACAGTGAGTAACCAGTTCTTTGACTCCAAGACTCACGTGGCCTTTGTATAGAACTGGAGCTTTGACTCAGCGGGTCGTGGGACTGGAGAAGCAGAACCGGGGCCTTATTATTCCCAGTCGTGTCACTCTAGGACCTCGCATTGGTAGGGGCTTGCAGGGCCCTCCTGTCCCAGGACACTTTATTCCCTCAAGTCAGCCTGGGCCCCTCCCCCTCGTTATGGAGGTGGCAGACGTGGGTCACAAGGTGAGGACGGACACCCCGCTTCTGAGCAGCCTGTCACAGGGGTCTGGTTGTGACAACCTGCACTTTACTGAAAGCATTCATGAAATTCAGCAGGGATGTGTCCCAGACCTATATGTCCGGCCTCCTCAGGCTGCGTAAAATCCCAGGGAGCCTCCCTGGGATGCCCAGGTCCCCTTCTCTCTGCTGCCACATTCATTCTTAGGCAGGACCCAGAGCCACTCAGAGGAAGGGCATGATTGACTCCTACCCTCTTATGAAAAAGCAGAGACATCATTTTGCTGACAGAGGTCCATATAGTCAAAGCTATGGTTTTTCCAGTAGTCATGTTCGGGTATGAGACTTGAACCATGAAGAATGCTGAGCACTGAAGAATTGAAGCTTTTGAACTGTGGTGCTGGAGAAGATTCTTGAGTCCCTTGGATGGCAGGGAGATCAAACCAGTCAATCCTAAAGGAAATCAACCCTGAATATTCATTGGAAGGAGTGATGCTGAAGCTCCAATACTCTGGCCACCTGATATGAAGAGCCAAGTCATTAGAAAAGACCCCGATGCTGGGAAAGACTAAGGGCAGGAGAAGAAAGGGACAACAGTGGATGAGATGGTTGGATGGCATCATTGACTGAATGGACATGAGTTTGAGTAAACTCTGGGAGATGGAGAAGGACAGGGAAGCCTGACTTGCTACAGTCCATGGGGTCTCAAAGAGTCATACATGACTTAGCGACTCATCAACAGCAACCCTCTTGTAAGCTCACAGTTTTTATCCCCATTTTATCATCCCAACAGAAGAGGAGGAAAATCTAGATTCTTAGAAAGTTGGAACTGTGGGACTTCTCTGGTGGTCCAGTGATTAGGACTCTGCTTCCACTGCAGGGGGCACAGGTTCAGTCCCTGGTCAGGGAACTGAGATCCCACATGCCACAGCCTTAGAGACTGTCCAGTCCAGCCTTCAGTTTTCCTGATAAGGAGACCAGTGGCCGTAGAGTTGGGGTGACTTTCCAAGGTCTTAACCTAATTCTGACGGAGCTGGAGTTAGGACTCGCGTTCAGGACCCTTGCCATGGCTTTGTGTGCTCTCACTTGGGCTGTGAAGACCTGAGGTTTTGAAATTCTCGTCAGGAATGGCCTCTTTAACCCCTCACCCACAAATCTGAGTAAGACTCCTAAGGGTCTAATGTGGGAGACCGTAACTGTAAGCCTAGCACTGGTCAGCCTGCTGGAGGCTCTGCACTGTCTTCCCAGCCACTGGCAGTTCTTGTCTTAATAACCTTGGCTCAGGACTCAGAACCAGAGAAAGCAATGGCACCCCACTCCAGTACCCTTGCCTGGAGAATCCCATGGATGGAGGAGCCTGGTGGGCTGCAGTCCATGGGGTCGCACAGAGTCGGCCACGACTGAAGCGACTTAGCAGCAAAAGCAGGACTCAGGACTGGGTTTGGCAGCAAGGGAAGTTCTGAGCACATCTGAGCACTGGCTTCATCTTTGGGAAATCCACCATCAGGTCACTTAGAAGGAAATGGGCCTGCATTAAAAGACCCCTCCTGTTTTTCAAGCAAAGGCAGGCCAGGGACAGACTCAGAGCTTACCTCCCATGCAGAGGCTGAGCAGCTGTGGAGGCTGAGGAGCGGAGAATCTGGGCGTGCTGCAGCTGGCCACAGGAAGTGGGAAGGTGTGGCTTTGAGTCTCCAGAGTTTAATCCAGGGCAGATCTGAAAGGGAAGTGGTTTCAAGAAGGGTCTTTTATTCCCAGCACTCACTACCAAAAAACAAGCAAAGAAACAAAAATGACTCCTAACATCCCAGCCTTTATCAAAATAGCCTTTGTCCTCCGTGGAAAAGTATAGACGAGAATGAAGTTTCTAGCTTCCTTGGCAGACTTCATTGTTGGAAAGTCTCTGGGTCTTCTGTTTGGGGGAATGGCCAGGACTCCCCAGAGGAAGGGCAGATGGCAGACTCAGTGCCCGTGGATGGGCCCAAGGCCTCCCTCTTCCCTTCCTAGAGTCCGTCGTGTTTGGGACAGAATTGCAGTCCTCTCACTCCTGGCGTCAGCTCCTCCAGACAGACTGGGTAGCACTGAGTGGATTTGTAAGCTTCTCTGTCTGGATTCCCGTCCCGGCCCTGCCACATGCTGCCTGTGAGCCTCAGCAAGTTCCTTATCCTCTCTGAGCCTTTGTTTCGGGGGTTGTGTGTGTGTGTGTGTGTGTGTGTGTGTGTATGTATGTGTGTGTGTGTGTGTGTGTTTTTGGTCAAGCCACGCTGCTGCATATGAGGTCTTAGTTCCCCAACCAGGGATCAAACCCCACCCCCTTCCTGCATTGAAAGTTTGGAGTTTTAACCACTGGACTGCCAAGGAAGCCCTTCTGATCCTTCATTTTCTCTTTGGTGAAGTGAGGATGTTACTAGCTCCTATGTCATTGATGTGTGATGTATCTCACAGGAGGAGCAGATGAAGCACTTAACACAGTACCTGGCAGGTAGTGAGCTTTCAGCAAGTACGCACTACATAACGAGATGATAGCTGACGTGGCTGCATAAACCACCAAGGACCCAGCCTGTCCCAAACAGCTGGATTCCCCACTGCAACCAAACGGTCCAGTCACCTGGGCCTTCAGTCTCTCAAGAGGAAATCAGAGCCAACTCATGGCTTGGAATAGAGGCCTTTGATTCCTCAACTCCCCAGAGGCACTGAATCTGTGGAGCTAGACCCTGCCTCTTTGGAGTCTCCCTCCACCCCACCAGCCCCCTCCTGGCCCCCACACAGGCCCAAGCCGTGCAGTTGTCTCAGCATCTCTGGCAGCTGCCCCCGAACTCGGGTGACGCACTCTGTTTTTCCAGGCCCTCTCGGGGAGGGAACAGATGTGGCTGCCTGGGTTATTGGAAGTCGCGGCACCCTTGTCATGGGAAGAAGTGCTCATGTTATCTTCAGGGAGTTCCAGGAGTTTTCTTGGCTTGAGGCACCCAACCATCAGACACAAAGAAAGCATTGTGCCTTTGCCCTCCCCATTCTCCTGTGCCCAGGTTATTGACACAAACCCCAGGGTTGTCAAAGCTTTGGCTGGGAGGGTGTGTTCTCTGCAGGGGCTGACCCCTGGGACAGAAATGGAAGGATGGGCACTCGCCCACCTCCTACTCCTCAGCTTCTGCTTAGTCCCCTCCCGCTGCCCCAGCCCATCAAGGAGCTGTAGTGTCTTGGTACAGAAAAGAAACTGTACCTCCCTCTATAGCCTGGAAGATGGAAGACTTCTTTTTTTTTCTTTTTTTTAATATTTATTTGGTCTCACCAGGTCTTAGTTGCAGCATATGAGATCTTAGTTCCCTGACCAGGGATTGAACCCGGACCGCCCGCATCTGGAGCGTAGAGTCTTAGCCACTGGACCACCAAGGATGTCCCAGACTTTGGCCTTTAAAGCAAGGCTTTCCCTGGGCCTCACACACGCCCAGAGTCCCAGCGAGGCAGGCAGGCATTCTGGAAGGTCAAAGTAGATGGGAGTCACAGCAGGTTGATCCCTCCCTTGAGAACTGTTTCCACACACAAAGTGAAGGGACCCTTTGTAACAAATCTAAGAGAGGCTGCTTCCTGGAAGGGGAGTTTCTCAGCTGGCCCAGGGTTTCTGTTTCCCCACCTCAGCTTATAGCCCCAGGATGTGAGCCTGGCCCTGCCCATGGGCCTCCCTGTCTTCCCCATGCATGTGAGTGGGCAGAAATTCTGCTCCATACTCACTTAACAACCACTGAGTTCCTACCATGCGGCAGTCTGGCCCAGGCCCTGGAGATGAGCCATGAGCCGCTCAGCCCCTCTGGCCACCCTGAGCCTCCATGAATGCCGAGGCGGTCTTGGTGCTTGATCCTCCCAGCGCTGACCTCGCCAGCCAGACCTGACCCGCTGACGGTCACACACATGTGTTTACACTTGCATTGTTGACTGGGGTCCAGTTGCCTTTTTGGCAAAGGCATTGGGCGTCCAAAGATGTTCAAATCTTTTGTGTTTGGCTCCTTTCCTCAGCACGGATACACCTTGGAACGAGACTTCATTGTGTCCCTTGATCCCCTAAGCCATCGTCTGAGAGTCTAGAATCCGGGTGCTATGCCTCTTAGATCTTTCCCCAGGGGACCAGAGACCTCCGAAACAGTGAGCTGTGGAAGTAGCCCCAGGTGGCTACCAGAGACAGGAGGTGAAGCATCCTTGACCTTCTCTTAGGCTGTCAGTGTGTAGAGCAAAAGCCCTGAGTTCCCACCCGACACACCTCTGTGCTTCCAGCGTAAGATCCCCAAGTTTTTCTCCTGAGCCAGTTGGAAACCTTCAGCCCTTCTACGTGCAAGGACCAGCAGTGGTACCCAGGGAGACCAGGTTCCCTGACACCCCGCACAGCACCCTGGGGATTGCACAAGAGTGTGCTGCAAGCCAGGCCTTCGCCTCCTTTTCCCCCTTCCCCCACCCCCACTCCCCGCCACCTCCCGGGGTCCCTCCTGTCTGCGCTTGATCTTCAGGAGAACAAACTCGGGCCATGGTGACCTTCATTTCAATTATGTTTTTTTGGCCAAAAAATGCCTGTAAGATGTGAAGACTCTGCTGGGGCACCAGTGACGAGGCTTTTTGTTTGTTTTGGGAGTTTGATTTCTTTTTGTTTGTGCCAAGTGGCTTATGGGGTCTTAGTTCCCGGACCAGGGATTGAACCTGGGCCCTCTGCATTGGGAGTTCATAGTCTTAGCCACAGGACCACCAGGCAAGTCCTGTGAATGTAGTTTTTTTTTTTTTTTAAAGACCTAAGCTAGCATTCTGCATTCTAGCCCTGCTATCCCACAAAGTAGGCCTGTGTCCTGAAGTAAATCACTCCCTCTGGCAGCATGCTCCTCACTTATCCCATGAAATCCTTGGCCCGGATAATGTTCTGCTAGTCTGTGACTGTGTTGAATTTACCTCCATCCAGATGTGGAGCGTGAGGCCCGTGTGGGGGAACAGCATATGAGTCTTTGATGATAACTACAGATTTGTGTGCCTCACCTCTAACCTGTATGTCCAGTGACAGGATTTAGGGCTCTCCCTAGCAGGAGTCTCTGGGTGGCAGCCAGGAAGGCCCTCTCGGAGGTCATGGCCTCAGTTCATCAGCTGGGGCTTTCCTCACTTTGGTAGCATGACAGTTAAGGGCACAGACCTGCGAGCCGGGCTGCCTTGTCCGTATTCAAACCCTAGGCCTCCCGCTCAGTAGCGGTGTGACCTTGATCAGCTGACACCCTTCTGTCCCAGGGACCTCAGTGTGGTGAGGGCCCTCAGCACACCTGCCTGCCAAGTGACTGATGGAGGACAAGCCAGCTCTGGGAACGTGCGGGGAGCAGTTAGGCCTCCTTGGGAGAGTATAAAGCAGAGGCGAGGCTCAGTCCTCCCATGGGACTCCACTGGCCACTCTGCTGAGACCACCGCCTGGGCCCCGCGTGACCAATGGGGAGATCAGGCTCTAGAAGTGCGGGTGACTTTCCTCACTTCACCTGCCATGTCAGGGAATTGGAGTCCAGGCACACACCCACTCAGTTTAAATATCGAGGAAACCTGGTAACTCATCCAGAGTTTAGATAGCCTTACTGAGTCAATAATGATATTTGTGATGGGCCTAAGTATCCCAGTGCACAGAGGGTGATCCTGTGTCTTTTACGATCCACCTGAACCTCTCAGGCTCAGGACTTGTGAGGAAACCGGGTTGGGAGGGGACTGGTTTCCACCTGCTTTCTTCCAAGCCTGGGTGAGGAGTTTCTGCACACTCTGAGCCCCTTACCTGCCCCCCTCCACCCATGGGGAGGGCAGGGGAGGGGTGTCGGGAGCACAGCCCAGCCTCACTCCCTGCAGGGGCAGACAGAGCTGAGATCCGCTGGTACCTGCCTGGCTGGCCCGTCTGGGAGGGGAGGCCTTCACCCTAAATCAAACAATTAATTTGGGAACACAAGGCTCCTGTGTCATGAGCGGTGCTTGTGTGGACTGGATGGCGTTGTTTTCTGCAGAAGGGGTGGCTGGGAGGGCGGGCCGGGAGTTTCGTAGGTGGCAGATTTTTTCCAACGTGCTGTCAGTCTTCTAGTGATTGAGTTATCACTTCCTTTTTAGGTGGAGAGAGACTTTGAACGAGAGTATGGAAAACTCCAGCAGTGAGTGTCAGCCCTGAGAAGGGTGGGCGGGAAGGGGGTTCTGCTCGGGAAAGGAAAGACTCTCCTGCCCAGTCTCACTTCCCACATCACCTCATCCACTGACCGACCATCCTGTCGGCACCCCGGGAGCCAGGGCAGTTCAGTCCACCACTGGCCAGAAATTCTGTCCTGAGGTGGCCGCCTAATAGTCATTATCTCGTAGCCTTTGGGTGTGTGGCCTCGAGCCAGGCTTGTAGTGGCCCTTCGGTCAGTAGGAACATCCTCGCAGAGCAGGGCTCCTCCTCCTCCTCCTGGCAGGAGCCCTGAGTCCCACATAGGGTACAGCTCAGATGGGTGGGCGAACAGGGGCAGAGGCAGCCGGGCGATGCCAGGTTCCAGGCCCATACTGCTGCCTTGCAGGCTGGAGGAGCAGACCAAAAGGCTGCAGAAGGACATGAAGAAGAGCACGGACGCCGACCTGGGTAGGTGACCCCTCCCCCGCACTCAGCCTGGATGGGAGAAAGGCAGAGGTGGTCGCCCTCCTCACTCAGTCCCTGTAGGGCTGGCTTTGAAGAAGCTGCACTTAGCAGTTGCCCCACAGATGTCCCTGAGAAGTGGCATGAGGCCACATTTCACTTAGCAAACTACCGCTCTCTTCTTTCCCTGGAACATCAGCCACCACCAGCAACAGGTGGAGGCCAGCTTCTGGGGTCTGTGCCCCAGAACCTCCTGCCAGAGCTCATCCAAGGGATGGGAGGTTCTGGCCGTGACCTCCCCCACTCTCCTGTCCTGGTGTCTCCACACGGTGTATAGCAAGCCACAGGTCTGAGTTTGAGTCCATCCATTATTTGTTTTGTACGAGTTAGTTCCGAGTCACCTGGAGTCCATCTTTCTTTGTGGCTCCTACTGTCTTCCCAGCAGGAGATGCTGCGGCCTGGGCTTCCTTTCCCTCCTGCTTCCCCATACTCCTCAGAATGTGAATGGAAGGAATAGAACATCAGGGATCTGTGAGGTGGATTCTGACTGTAGAGAGCACAGGTTTTTAACAAATAAACCAAGATAAACGGCCAACCTCTGGGGCCTCAGATTCCTGACCTCTTCCGTCCCAAGTCAGAAGCGGAGTCTGGGCAGAGAAAGCCCTCCTTACACAGTGGTGCCCTCACCCATCACAAAGCCTGCGTCCCCCAGTCCAGGCAGCCTCACACCCTGGCAGCTGGTGCGTCAGAGGCAGTGAGTGCCCGCTGTAGTGCGGATGGCCTGGCCCACCCCCAGGCTCTGAGTCATCAGGTCTGGGCAAGGCCTGAAAATCTGTGTTTCTAGCCAATTCCCAGGCAGCACTGATGCTGCTGGTCCAGGGACCCCACTTTGAAAACTACTGCCCCAGACAGTGGGGGGGGGGGGGGGAATCAGATTATGCCTTTCCTGGTCTTGGAAATCCCTGAGCTGGTGCCTAGACAGG